>NW_017728931.1:267396-269186 GCF_001723895.1 Crocodylus porosus
ACAAAAAGATAGTAACTTTGCAAAACAAAGAGAGAGTGATACCTTAATACAAAGAGCTCTCAGTAGCTCTCCCAGTTCTCTCACCAGGGAGGGCTGACAGCTACGCTGTTTTAACAAGACTTATTGATAATGCATTTTTAATAATATTTCTAACACTTCTTTGGTCACTGTAATGATACAGAAATCCACATGAGATATTAAATGGTGAAGGTGACATGGTTCACATCCTGACATGCATTGTAGCAAAAGGAGGATGAGGCTGATGTACCACACAGGGCCTTTTTGCAGCCCTTTGCACTAGGATAGGTTTCACAGAGAGGCCACTCCAGCATGTCAGGATAATAATTCAATCCATGGGTGCAGGGGCAGGAGGCGCAACCAAATACTCCATTCCCTGCTTCCATCCCATCAAGTAATTAGATTCCATTATTCTGGTAAATATGATTGTTCTACAGCCTGCTCATTCATAATAGGAATCTTCTTCTAGAAGCCCTGTTGGATTAATCCCTTATAGTGTCTTTTTTTTTTTTTTTTTGGTTGGTTTTCTGCGGTGGCTAATTGGATTTAGTGCAGCACGCAAGAGGATTCTGTTGGTGAGGCTGTGATATATGGTACTATGGCTACTGATTGCAAGGAGACATGGGTGCCTTTTTCTTATGAAACAGGAGACCATGCCAATCTGCCACAACATGGCATAAATCAAGCTTTCTACACTTTAAGCGTGCAGTGCAAAGAACATAACTCTCGACTGCTGCTTGCAGGAGGAGATGGCAGCAATGGGCTTTGCTGGAGAAGTCCAAGCAGTTTATTTCTTTGTGAAAGCTTTTACTCCTTGGCTGTAGCTTTAGGTTTCAAAGCTGTTCCAGCTGACTGAACAGTGTTTCAGCCATATCTGCTGTGTCAGGAAGTAACATTGTACATCAACAGCACTTGCAGAAAATGGGAGAGAGACCTTGGGGGGTGGGGGGGGAGGGTGGAAATCTGCTTGCAGTTAACTAAGGATTAAGATTTCTCTGCCTGTCAGGTATGTAAATTGGCTTCTGTAAGGCCCCATTGTTATAGCCAGGAGCTGGAGGCAGGGAGTGGGAGGAATTCGGTGCCTGGAAAACTCAGCTGCAAACCATTCCCCATGTATGCACAAAATTGCAATGTAGGACAACATGGGGCCTAGCCTTCCAGCAGTGGGGGATGGGCTACTGTGCATGGTATGCCACCTTTAGGAAGAATAGTGGTTCAGAGGAGGAGTAACTGGTGCACAACTGCAAGCCCATCTCTGTCTTCTGAACCAGGCTCAGGTGGGACCAGCTGGTATGTTTATGACTGGCCTCTTGCTGCTTGATGACAAACCAGCTGTGCTTTCTCAGAAGATGGATCTATGCATAGGCCTGTGTGGCTGAAGACAAGAAGCTAAGAATTTGATTCACTGGGACAGCTGTGCCAGATACATGCATCCAGGTGCATTACTGCTGGGGTGAGAACTATGTGCTTTGCAAAATGCTAGATGTTTTCATGTAAAGTTAATGGTTTTCCTTTATTGGGTGTACCTGGGCTGACTTGTGGAAAGAAGGAGCCTTTTAATTCCACTAATTTGACTCTTTTTTTAGTAGCTGGGATACTGCCTCTGTCAGGGTGAAGATCCAAATGTGATAACCTAGCCAGGGTGCTACCCATGGCTGTACCCAGATTTGGGGTCCTGGTGTTAGAAATGGAATATTGTTAGAAATGGAGTATTGTTAGAAATGCACAGCCTGCATCTTGCACCCGATAAGAAAGAAACACTGCCAAGGACT
>NW_017728931.1:270206-292765 GCF_001723895.1 Crocodylus porosus
TCTGCACACGTGGTCAGGAGAGAGGGGATAAAGCCAGCTGGGCAGTTTCCCTCGGGGGCAGCAGAGTGTTTGGTCTTTTGTCTCTCTCTCTGACCCTATTTGCAAATATATACCTTTTGTGTTGCTAATAGAGTGTGTCTGTGGCTGAAGGTTTTTTTTCGCCTCCCGAGGAACGAACCGCGATTTTTACATCAATATTGTCAAAGGCAGGTATTTTAATGCACTAAAACACTCAGTACAAACTGAATCAAAGACACCCTCAGTACGACTCCCTGGCCTTTAAATCTTGAGACTCCAGTGAATTTCAGCAGGAGCACACAGGGTTAACTCTCCTTCACACTAACCCTGGTTGGTGCTGCTTCAGAAAGTCCTGCTCTCTGCTCCAGCCTGCATGGGGAAGAGCAGCTCTGTGCTGATAACTGAAACAACCCTGGGTTTATCACCTACCCAACCCCAGCCTGGTTCTCCATTAACTGTCCCCAGAGCCTTCCCAGATCAATACCCAGCCCTTCTAGGCAGGTCTACTTTACTACCCTTTTTCTTCCACACAGGTTCCTGTGCCTCACAAAGTGGTGGAGGAAAGGATACCAGGTTGTCTCCTCCCTGTCACTAAGGACATGTTCACTTCACAGGCAGATTGCAGGGTGCTTCCTCCCCAAGCTCTGTGGTCCCAGGCTCCTTCCCTTCTCTGAGCTGGGCTGAGTCCCCTCCCCTCTTGCCTCAGGAGATGATGAAAAACATGCATATGTTCTTGCAAGCAACAACTTTCTGCAAACTTTCCCTTTTTGCTGGGATCCTAAGCCTTGCTGCAAATCCAGCAGCAGCTGTTACACCTATATTACTTAAAGCAGATCTAACAGGGACTTGAACTTTATTGAGAGAATTTTCAGCTAATCCATGGTTTACACTTCAGCAGTCTCTTTATTTTTTCCCCATATAGAAAGGGATTTGAGGAAGCTGAGTACATGCCAGTGCCAGGTTCCCTGGAGCTAGGAATGGGGGTGGGGTGTAGTGAGACCCTTTCTTCCAGTGCTACAACTGATACATGGGTACCCAAGGCCTTTGTCCTAGTTGTCCCTTACAGCTTTTGGTTCCCATGGCTGGACCTCGCTGAGCTTTTGTACACAGATTGAGACTACCTGGAAACACTGAAAAGCAGGTCCTTTCTACTTGCTTCCATTCCATGCATGTCAACTCCCAGAAGTGAGGGTATTCATAAATGTTAGGGGCTGGACAGGACCTTACAAAATCATTAGGTCTAGCCCCTTGCACCTGGACAGGAAAGACTGCTGGGTCAGATGACCCCAGCAAGGTGGGCATCAAGATGCTTTTTGAAGATTACTAGGGTGGGTGACCCTACCACCTCTGGGGGAGCCTGTTCCAGACTCTTGGCACTCCAAGTGTAAAGAAGTTTTTTTCTGTATGTCCACTCTGAAGTGATTTTTCAATCGGTAGCCTCCTTAGAATGGTACAAAGCTCCCACCCAGACCCATTGTAGGCTTTCTGTCTATCATGCTCATTGGTGCATGCTTAGAGCCACAGCTGTCTTTCCTTGCTGCTGGGATTTGGTACGCAAATGAGTGGGTGAGGTGAATTTTACAATGGTGCCCCACTCAGTGTGGTGCCCAGAGCAGTGTAGACATGCCCTCTTACTCTGGACTGGTTCACACATTCAGCACTTCTCTCTTTTTGAGAGCATGCCTGACAGCCTCCAAATAAAAGGTGCCTTGACAAATTCTTTATTTTCCAGGATGTTGAAAGAAGATTAATATTAAGATGGGGGGGTGGGGAGGAGAGCTGTGAATCACATTCTGAGAACAGAGGAATAGGAACAAATCTGCTGTGTAGGGCTTTTGGGCTGTCATGCTATATTGTTCTCTAGCTGTAGGCAAAAATGACAGATGGAAGAGTTTTACATTGTCTTGTTGGAACACAGAAGTATTTTCATTGGCCAACATGTTGATGTTCATCGGTGTGAATGAGTGGCTTGTACTGATCTGCCCCAGTAGCTTGCCACCATAAGCCGATCATTTTCAAGACTCCTTATTCCACTGAATCTATTGGGCAAAGCAGAGGCTGGAAAACACTGTAGGCAACATTTTGTCTGTGGTTAACACTGTTCCTATTCAGCACCTGCTAGTATGACTGAATTTTCCAAAGAGCTTAGATCATTAAATACAATGGGCCCTCCAGAAGTGTGTCAGTAGCATTTGAGCTCATCTGAAAATCTGACCATGATTTGTAGATATTGAGTACTTGGTGCTGAACTCTTGGAAAATCTGCAGCATAGAAGCAGCTAGCCATTGCCCTAACACTCCATTTCCCCCCCCATCAGCACAGTTTTTGGAACTTAGATGCACAAGTTTTCCTCTAGCACTTCAACATGTTACCAGCTATTTATAGGAAACCCTTCAAGTAAATTTAAAAGAAGCTCCTGTGTTGTCACTGCAAGGGTTAAATTTGGATCATTTCCTGAGTGCAATGGAGAGATTAACCTTTTGCATTGATATCTGGAAGCCATAACTCTTGTAAAGTCAGTGCTAAAGTGAGAGTCTGCAAGGCTGACATTTAACTTCCCAAAGAGCTCATTTCAAGGAGTGATTCACTATAGTGATCTTCAAATTAATGTAGAGCCAGTAATATTAGAAACATTAGAAAAATGGAATTTCAGGTGGACTAGAGACTGGAGCACTGGGGGGAACTGAGTTGTCATATATATATGGATGGCACTGCAGCCTATTTCAACGAGCCTGATTTTTCTGGGGCCTGGTGCTTCTCCAATGGCTTGCTGAGGTTACCTGCAGGCTTGGGGGGGAGAAAGAAGCCCAGAAATTCTAAAATAAAGTTTTCTGCTTTGAATAGATGTTAAAGTCATAAGTGGTATCCCTTTGTGTCCTTTCCTTTTTAATATGAAAGGACAAATGTACATGGAGGTGATTAGATAAAAGTAAAAGAACATGGGGAAAGCATAAATCTCCTGGAAATGGGTCCCATGCAGGCATGGGATTTTCCAGCTCTTAGCCATGAATTCCGTAAGAGCTGCCCCATGGCAGGAGGTGCCTCTCTGAAGCACAGATATCTCTCTGCTTCTTCCTTGTTCCTGAATTTCCTACTTTCTGTGCCAAGCTATATCCCCCTGTTCTACACACAAGTTCAGTTGGGCTGGATGGGATACTTCAGGGAAGCTCCTTATGTATCCTGCCCTTCTTCTCACTGGCTCTGGCTGGGTGGGGAGGGTGTCTGGAGCCTGCTTTACATACTCCTGTGCTGATAGTGGTGTGTAGGGGTAAAAGTGGCTCTTGCTCCTTTTTAATTAAAGTACAAGTCCATTGAAATCAATTGGGTTACTCCCAAACTCTGGTACTACAGAACTGAACTTGGGGCAGCTGGTCCCTGTTTTGCAAACCTCCTTTGAGCAGGTGTATGTGTATGTATGCGCAGGTGCACCCACTTTGTAACTGGCAGAAAAAAAACAACTTCAGCTGAACTTCAGGGATTCTCACTCAGTCCCAGCTCCAATGAATCTTGCACTTCCTTGACAAAATCAGGAATCAATTCCCCTCCTCTGCCAGGGGATAATGACTTTGCAGACAATTTCGCCCAGGCAATTAGCAAGCCTAGTGGGATCATTAGTAGTGGCACACTCGCATGCATCCCTAATTGCAGTTCTGCATTGCACAAGACTACAGATCAGTCTGAGTTCTAGGAAAGAACAGGCCTGCAAATATAACCCTGTGAGGGAAAACCCCATGGGTGGAAAAGCCCCTTCCCTGCAGTAAGCACAGATGCTCTTTTTCCCCCTACTGCTTCTCCCTATATTCAAGGAGCCTTGTGAATGGAAACTTAACAGGTGCACAAAGAAGAGACATCTCAGGAGCTGGATGCATGTTTGCAACAAGGTGGGAGGGCTAGGAACACTTTCCATTCTGAAGCCCTTTTTAGGAGCAGTACTAAAGATCTGACAGTTGGCCAGCTGAGTAGCATAGCTCCCAGTCAGTGTACTAAGGCAGGATCTAACCCTAAACCTAGCCAGCCAAATGAAATATACAGCCATGGGCAACAGAAGCAGCTTAACGGGGCATATTGAGATATGGGAGGGAGCATGAACGACTGGTGCCTCCCAAGACTGGGGGAAGGAAGGGGGGCAGCAGCATCAGCAGTTGTGGGGCTAGCAGTGACCACCTGCAGAAGCCGGGGTCGGGGCTATCAGTGACTGCTTGTAGAAACCAGTGGCATCATTAGCCCATGAGGTGTGTGTGTGTGTGTGGGGGGGTGTCATTCATAATGAAAGCCAAGTCTGTGTGATAAACTTGCCTGACAGCAGTACCCTCAAAATATCTGCAGTTCTCTGGATGGGCTACTGCTTAAGACAGAAGTGGCATAGACACGTCCATGGCATGCTGTGGGAAGGCAGATTACTAGGACTGTGCAAAATTTCAACTGTCATTTTGTTTCAGCGGTGTTTTGACGCTTGAAACTCCAAATCCAAAATGAAATGGGAGACCTGTTGAAATGTTGAAAATGAAACTAAACAAAACAAGTTGAAACATTTTGAAGCTGTCTTGCAGGAAAAGAGAAAGTAAGGGGAGAGGGAACAGACTGACATTTGTAGCTGGCCAGTGTTTGCCAACTGTCCCTGAGGTCCCTTCCAATCCTGGTGCTCTTGGGAGGGACCTAAAAAGTTTAAAAACAGCATATGAGCCTGTGCCTAAGCCATCAACCTATCCCTTGCCAGAGAGCAGCATCTGGAAGTCACTGGTTTGACTGCTTTCTAGTTGCTACTTTCTAGCTAGGGAGTCTATCTTCTACTTGCAAAGGATTGGATAGGCTACAGCTTACACTGACAGCTTAGCTATACTAGCCTAACTTCAATACTCATATTGTTATCCCTATATCATTTCTTTTTTTCCCTATATCCATTCCTTTGAAATATATTCTTTTTTTTTTTTCCAGGTAAAAAAAAAATCTATGTTTTGCCTGACAGTGTGATCGCTGGGCACTGTTCAGAAAAGCACAGCATAGATTAGATGGATTGCACACGCAGACACCTACATATACACACACTACACACAGTCAGATGCCTTTTCCAGCACAGGGAAACATGAACCATGCTGGAAAGGCCAGTGTTGCTAAGTCTGGGAGGAGAGTGAGAGGGGCAGAAGGAGAGGTGTCAGTTCCCTGCTGCCCAAGCTGAGACGCAGCCTCTTTTCAACCAGCCATGAGGCTTCTGCTGGTACTGGGAGCAAGGAGGTAGCAGCAGTGCCTGCAGCTGCACCCCCCTCTTACAGCAGCTGTGATTATAAACCCCAGCACCACAGTCTTCTCTACCCTAATTGCATGTCTCAGCATGAGGCTCCCGCTCCCAGTCTTAAAGGAGCTCAATCTTGAAGTAGGGGACCTCAGCTAGATAGCACAAGAAATTCTGGGGCAGGAGGGGGAAGCAGAGGCTGTGCTCCACACCCCTCACAGTCCCCTTAGAGCCAGGTCCCCTTCCCCAGAAGGGACTGCGGAGGAGGCTGTGGGGGCAGGTGGCACAGCTCCTCCTGTTGTGCCCCTGCCTGCTAAGGAGGGGGATAAGGCAGGAGCCCTACCTGCACCCCAGAAATGAGAGGGTAGTGTGGTCTGGGAACATTTTGAGGTGGCAGGTGATCCCAGGTATGCTACCTACCTACACTACTAAGCCAAAACCAGTTGGGGCAAGGGAGTGAAATGTGTGAGCACCATGGGAATGCTGATGCATCTCTGCAGGCACTACCCTCTTGCCCTTGCTTCCACTGGTGCCAAGCTGAGGAGGAGCATGCCCAAAGGGAAGTCCTCCTATTGCTCAAGCCCCCGTCCCCCCGAAGCAGAGACGGGCCATCTTGGAACAGTGGGGGAAAGGCGGGCACACATTTGGGCACCTTTCCAAGGTGACCAAGGTCACCCAGAGCATTGGGGAGATGCTTGCTGTGGATGGCCAGCCCTTCTCCTTTGAGCCTCCAGGGTTCAGGTGACTCATGGCGCTTGTGGCCCCATCATACAAAGTGCCCAGATGCACCACCTTTAGCAGGATGGTGGTACCTTCCCTGTATGAGGCATGCAGGGAGTACTTGAGGGAGGAGCTGTGCAAGGCAGGTCTGCAGATGGCCTTACACTTCACCTCAGACATCTGGAGCAGCCGGGGTGGAGATTGCGCCCATCTCTCCCTCATAGGGCACTGGTGCAACAAGTCAAGACATTGGTGGGCTCTCTTTCAAGCTAAGGTGATCAGTGAGTGCCACACCGCAATGGAGATTTTGGGGTCCATGAGCCTCTTGGTGCAGGGGTGGCTCATTGGGCAGGAGGAGATGACCTGTGGGTTCATGGTCACTGACAATGGGACCAATATGGTAAAGCCTGTCTGTGATGCCAAATCTGCTGTGTGGCACAAGTTCCACCTCATTGTCAGGGATGCCTTGGAGGGGGACAGGGCTGCCAGTGATGGTGCCAGCACCACCAGCAAGCTCATTTCCAAGTGCAAGAAGGTGGCAGGCTCCTTCCACCAGGCCATCAAGGGGGGCAAGATGCTGAGGGAGGAACTGGCAGAGCTGAACATCCCACAGAACAAAACCATGCAGGATGTGGAGACTCAGTGAAATTCCACATACTTGGTGCTCAGAAGGCTGGTGGAGCAACAGAAGGCTATCCATGAGATGGCCTTGCTTGGGGAGCTTGGGATCAATGGACCCCTTAACAGAGCTGAGTGGGGCACCATCTCCCAGATCTTGGTGGTCATCAAGCCCTTCCTTGAAGCCACCAAGACCCTCAGCACTGTCGATGCTCTCCTTAGTCAAGTGAGCCCTGTAGTGAGGGAACTTGAGAACCAAATGGAGAGCTTCCAGGGGATCGATGTTTCTGGCTGGGGCAGGTTGTTGTCACCAGACATGCAGGCACTGGTGGGGCAGTTAAAGGAGGGCATCAGGAAATGGCTTGATCCCTTTTGGTCCAGTACAGTCTACCTGCTGGCTGCCATGTCTGACCCAAGGGTGAAGGGGAGCATATGAGGCAGCAAAACCCTGGATCAGTGGACTGATGTGCTGGTGAAGAGAATCAAGGAAGTAGGAGGGGGGACACAGAAGAGGGAGATCCACTGTCCCGTGCCAGTACTCCATCCGCTAGCCTGTCTCCTCCTCCACTACAGGCAGTGCCAGTGTGGGCCATGGGCATGGTTCCCATGGTGGGGTCCAGAGGCACCAGACCCCACCATCAGGCAAATGGCTGCCTATCTTGTCTACTTAGAGCAGGTCCCAGCAAGGGGTCCATTAGGACCATGACTGAGCTGAAGCTCAAGGGCAGCCTCCCTATCTATTATCTTTTTCAACAAGATGTAGCGGCAGGTGAGAAGAGAGGGTGACTTCAGGGCAGAGCTGGCATGCTCCCAGGGCCCTAGGGGTATCACAGCCATCTCTAGGGACCCTACTCTGTGACAGAGAAGTTTCCCAGAAACCCCTGCATCTATCTCCTTGAAACTTGGCAGGCTTTATGCCCTCAGAAGGGGCTACTATTCCTGCAATTTTAATCAGAAACAGGCAAGGAATGACCAAGTTATAAGCATTTTAGTCATTCCCCATTATAGCCTATGGCCGAAACACCAAACAGCGTCAAAACTCGAAGCAGTTTTGGCCAAACCAAAACAGTGATTCAAAATGCCAAAACAAATTACTATCCCATGAGAATGCTGAATCTGAAACCAAAATAAAACAGGTGTTTTGGACAGCCCTACAAATTACCTTGGGGCTGAGCTAAGTGTCCCTTCTTGCTCATTAGTGCTAACAAGGCCACCTAAAATACAGGGTGGACATGGCTAGACTGTCTCTATTTAGACAGTGGCTTACCCACAAGAGCTGATGAGATTTGAAGACACTGCTTCCAGACATAGTAAATTTACTGTGTAGACCTGATTTAAGGCTGTCAAGTGCTATGGTAACACACATAGTTGAAGAAGAAGGAGAAAGAGAAGGAAAAGGAGAAATCGCTTATAGCCTGAACAGCTTTAAGGACCTGTGTTTTGGACGGGAAGAACTTCCGTGTCAGCTAGTAGCACTCACGTACTTTGGAAAATGAGGCCTACAGCAATGTCTGCTGATAGCCATGTTGTGAGGAAGAAACAGATTTGTAAGTACAACTTGTGTGCGAGAGCTCCCTGCAGGGGTTTCCTTCTTTGTTCCTGGAAAGTTTTATAAAAATCTGCCCCATATCCTACAGTATTCTTTGTGCTAAATGATTTAATTGCAGTGTCTGGCTTTTCTATATCTAACAGCACTTGTAAGGGCAGCTTCCTGGTGTTCTTTGAGCGTAGCCACCTTTGCGTTAATTGTCTAATTGCTTGCCATCCATTTGTGCCACTTTAATAGTGCACACTATGTGGGATTAAAATTGGTTTCTTTCCAAGAATATTTCAAGGTTGTTTTTTTCCCTCTCCTGCATAAATGCAATGCTTATTTTAGGCATGCTGTTTGTGATTTTTAAAGGGACATCGCCAGCTATTAGGAAAATGCATCCTGATTCACCCTTGCATTGCATTTCATATTTTCAACAGTATAACTCCTTTGACTTTTATAGCCCTGAGTTGTAAACTTTGTTGTTTCCTTTTCAGTGTGGGCACACAGCCAAGTAACTGAGAGGTGAATTATGGTGTTAGCTTGCTGCCTGGCAAATAGCCACACATTGGCTTACTTCAGTGGCAATGCTGGAGCCATCTACTTTGTTGTTCTGTCTCCTGCCATCTGCTGATCTCGCCAGACTAGCTCACCCGAGGTAGCCTGTCCCATGTTGGAAAAAACGGGGATTCAAAAAGCTCAGGCACCTGAGGCAGAAAGCTTCTGGGAGGATTAATGCAACAGTTGCAAGGATGGGGGTTACTTGTTGGGAGAGATGTTGAGACCTACCTCAGGTCAGTGCCAGGTAGATGGGCACAGGTGGAAATCTTATTTTAAATATCCTTTTTATGTCAGGATTTCTTATTGCTATGAAGAAAAAGTATTTTGGTAGTAAGAGAAGGCTGTCTGGTGAGTGCATTCACCACTGGCTCCTGAAGTGGAAAACTGTAAGCACCAAACTCAGACATTTGTGGTAAGGACAACTGGGGCTGTAGCCCCTGACTTAGACTAAAAGATGGAGAAAAATAGGATTGCACTTACACTGAGGGGAGTCACAAAGCCTGAGGAGTAAGGGAACAGAGGCAGAGCTGCCCCTGCAACCTTGGCACATAGCCCTAGGGATATAATTACAGGCAATTTTACAAAAGTTCAGAACTTACATTTTATACAGGTCCTTAACCTTGATTAGTGCAAACACTACAGACAAATGTGCTTAGCAGGTAGCTATGGCAACACTTGAGTTAAGTGGCATAAAATATACCAGGTAAAATAATAAGTGGATGATAATACAGTTTGGGTTCAAATAAACTATTAAACATGACTAATGGTTTTATTTAAAAAAAACAAACCACATGCACCAAATTTCTGTGGTATGAATTAGTCATGGCTCCCGACCCATTCAATGCATTGCTGTAGGTGGTCACAAGAGGATCATTTTTAATATGTACCTATTGCATTTGTTAAATCAGCATGCAGCCGGAGAGAGAAATCTCAATGCGTCTCAAAAGAAAATTGGGGAAGGAGAACCAGGAGGACAGAGAGAGACAGAGGGAGTGAGTGCACAGGCTGCTTCTCAGACACAATTTGAAGTGGCACATGCAATTACTTTAATGTTATGCTATCTACATACAATTGTCTTAATCAGTTTTTCCAAACTATTATTTTTTGTAGCAGAGGCCCCCAGCTGAGGTGAGAACTCCAGTGTGCCAGGCACTGTGCACACTTAGTGACACTCAGCCCTGACCTTGAAGAATACACAGTCTAGACTGACAAGACAGAACAAAGAGAGGAGGGGAAAACCAAGGCACAGGGTGTGACTTGACCGAGGTTGTGTAGTGGGTGAATGTTAGCGCAGACAGTCCAAGCTATGATTTATATCTCAGTGTAATGACTTACCCATCGGGCTTAGAGTGCTTTAAAAGTCTTGCAGACAGAATTCCCCAATCCTTACAGTGTGCAGGCCAGCAAGACGAAAACAGTAATCCTTAGTATTGATATTGGGATAGAAGAATGCAAACACAAAGAATTTTTGTATACTTGTTCAACTCCTGTTTCCTTTTCGCTCTTCAGTTTTGACATGGGGAAAGGCCAATCCATGATGCTAAGGTCTACAGATTCTAGTTATGAGTGTGTGATGGGTTTGTGCCTCTTCTAGAACAATGGCGGTGACTTTTAGGCACTACAAATGTTAAATAGTAAATAAAGCCATGTAAGCTTTGGACTTGACATCATATATAATTTTTGTTATAATTTTTGCATTGAAATGCCCACATCCCATACACAGCTAATTTGCTGCCCCAATTGATTGTTTTTTTTTCTTTCTTTCCTTCTTGCCAATATAAGTAGGTTTGATGATCCTTTCAAGAATCCTGAATAAATTGGAGGCAATAGATTTCCATTTTCTTAGTATACATGCTTTGCTACTAGCAAACATTCAACACTCAGTTTGTAATGTTTACTGAAGCATTTAATACATCTCCTAATACCAGTGCACAGGCTTCTAGAGAGGGACAAACCTTCATAGCCAGAATGGAGAGAAAATCCCTTTACACGGGTAGTGCTCCAGTGTTTGCATAATTAGTGCAAGGAAAAATATGATATGGGACAGGTTAGCTGATGGCTAGACTTCTGAGATATGTTAAGCTATTTTAAAATGAATGTTTTATGCCTTTAAAAGTCAGCCTCCAGCACAGAATACTCTAATAGAATCGCCTGCCAAGGAGAAGCAAGTTGTAATAAGCAAAAGGGGGTTAAACTTGCAGACATGATTCATGAGTTGTCCTAGTTTGTGGATGTTAAGAAGATGGACCTTTAAATAGGCCGTCATCACAGAAAATGCTAGGCACTGCGTTAACCCTGCTCCCCTTAAAGCCATGCTGCCACCTCACACACCCTTTTTCCTATTCTTGTCAGCTTCTTTTATCATCTCTCAGAGAACTTTTCCTCCCTTAGGCTGCATCATCAGTATTTGATGGCCTGCATTTCTCTTTCAGCTACTAATTACATTAGACAGAGAGGTCTAAGAAGAACAGGCAACAATGCATGCAAGAGCATTCCTATTAAGAAGGTGGATTCAGACTCATTCAAGGAGTTGGAAAAACAAGAAAAAAAATGCTGGGCTTTTGATCATGTGCCCCATTCACATTCTTGCATCTTCTTGAGTATCTTTACCCCAAGGCATTTCAGTATACAAAAGGTTGTTACTCTATTAGTTTGTTAAGTTATTGGCGTGATTAAGTGGGCAGAATAGACACAGTGGCATATGTCTCTCTTTTTTTTTTTTTTTTCATATTCCTGGGCAGTTACCCAAAGCCTCAAAAATCATAAGCAAAGGGGCTTTGGTGTTTGGCTGTTTATCAGCAGGAAAAAATATCTGATGGTATTTTAGGCCAGGAGCCAGCATCAAGGGAGCTTTCTTGGTATTACTGTAGAAATTGACTTTTAAATTGATTTCTTTTTTTCCTTTTTAGAGTTTCTTCTTCAGCAGTTTCATTCCTCTTGCAGGAGATTCATATTCCTTTTTGTGTTTGTTCTTGACAGCTATTCCATTCTAGAAAGGTAGGTGGGTTTCATAGTCAGAGGGTGATGAACGTGGGAATCAGCAATGTCTTTCTATGAGCCTAGGGCAAGATTTGCAATAGGGTGCACTCCTAAGAAACCACTCTCCAACCTTTAGCCTTGAGTGGCATTCACAATCTCTGCCTAACTCTGTAGGTTGTGTGGGGTCTCAGTTTCTGCTTGTGGGCACAACTGCTGAAGTCCTGCTGTTGCCTAACTGCTCCGTGCATACTTCATACCCTGGCCCCATGGGGGTTTGCAGAAGAGGCATTCCTCTGCCTATGCCACTTGTGGGGCCTGGTCTACAACATCTATTCTGAGCATGTCTGACCCCTTACAAAGGGGAGGAAGATGGAGTGCCTCTTCCCCTTATCTAGCAGTCTGTGGGTTAGAGTATTCACCTGGAACGTGGGAGAGCCAGCTTCAAATCTTTTCCCTGCCTTAGGGGTTTTGAACTGCAACTCCCATGTCAGTGCCCTACCTGTCAAGCTGTAGGGTATTCTAGCGGGAGTTTCTTTTCCATCCTGCTGGAACTGTTCTATTCTGTGGTTGTGTCTACATGTTACTTTATGCATGGTAGTTGCTGCACATTTACTTTCATGCTTACTTAATGAAGTAGTAAGTAAATGTGACTTAATTAGAGTTACTGCAAAGTAGTGCCAGCGAATGCCTTTTTAGTGATGCTATTGCACAGTAGCCTAATAATACTGCATGGTAGCATATTAGCACTTTCTGTGCTGTGATGTGCTACTGCACATTAAACACCTTGTGTAGATACTCCCTGTGTGAATTACTGATTGGACCAAAGACTGGAGTTCAGGTCATCCCCTTCCCCCACCCCTCAGTGAGTGTCCTAACCATTAGGCTGTAGAAATGTTGACTCTTGCTCAGTGCCTTTCTCTCTGGCTCAATGAATCTTTAACTATTACATGCAAAGCTGAAGAACCCAACAGAGAGACCTTGTCCAGAATCTCTGACACCCTGGTGGCAAACATTTTTCAGGGAGATGTGAGTTTATGAGGCAGGATCCAGGGGAACTCCTGTAGAACTAGGTAGAAAGGGGGAGGTGCTTTTATCACCACTGGAGATGGGTAGTTAAGTTCCTTCTATAGTTGGTTCTCATGACACACTTTTCTCACTGACCTTTCTATTCTAGCTAACTCCCTGTTCTTTGGGATCCACAGAACTAACATATTCTTATGCATTGTACTTTCTCCCATATATTGTATTAGCGGTGTAGGTGCCTACCTTGCTACTGAATCATCCAGTAGAATTTGAGACCCCTCTAACAGGGGAATATTCTTGTATCACAGTTCCTAGATGTTCAGGCTTCCAGAAGTAAAGCTCCCTTTTTGTCTTCTCTACTGTTGATGGCATACCTATGGTTCTGCTATAGGTAGTATCCTAGCTGGGAGGGAACTGCTCCTTTTAGTCTGTAGGAAGCAGCGTTCTACCCCAGCTTCTGCAACATGGATGCTGGATATTGAGTCTCTATCATTCTTAGTCCCTTGGTTACTAGCCTGACCTAGGCCTTATTTCTTATCTGCGAAAATTGTATCATGCCACCTGGGCTTGTTTCAGAAGATGGCATGACAACCCCACCAAGTTAACCCACTTTAGAATAAACATGGTAGGTTCTGAATTCCATGGGGAGCCACTGGCTCCACATATTCATCCTTAGAAGTAACTAGGCTCAGGAATAAGGGAAGCGATGGTAAAATACAGGCTTATGAAAGAGCCTTTGTGAGATGAGTAGTTCTTTTCCAGCTCTGCATTTGTTTGTCAGGATGTTTATCTGATCTTGATTGAACAGAGTAGGAAGCACAGATGTTGAAACAAACAAGCAAAAAAAAAAAAAAAAGCACCGTAGAGAGAGAGAGAGAAACCCTGGAATTGACTCCAAGAGAAGAAGAAAGAAACCCCAAAAGATCCCTAACAGCTTGAATAACCTAACAGGTGTCTTTTAAAACAGAGTTAAAATGTACTGGGCTTTACCAGTATCATGGGAACTTTGATAAGTTAAATTCCCTGTTCTTTGGAGCAGATGCTGCTTGGAACACAAGCACTGTCATTACACCTCAGTGGTCTCTAGAGAGACTTTGAAAGGCGAGTGACTAACAACAGAGCTGTGTGGAATGCAGATGCAAAATCACATACCAATATTGTAGGTTAGGGGTTTTTTTTTAGTATGCACGGCTGACATCCCATGTCCCAGATGGGAATGTGGGAGATGTGGGCTCATCTCCTACAAGTAGCTGAATCCACAAGGGACTTGCCTGAATGACCTTGGGAAAGTCACTTAAGCCCTCAGTGGTACCTAATTCATTAATTTCAGCGGGAGTGAGGTGCCTGGTCACCTCTGCAGATAGGAGCCTTCACCTTTGTGCCTCCAATTTGCCTCTAAAGTAGAGATAACAACACTTCCCCACTACATGTGCTCAGATACTCTAGTTATGGGAAACATATAAATATAGAATTGGTCAGATTCTTAGTAGTGTGACATGAGACAGGGTAGAGAAACTAGTCTCGGGTGCCAGCTTAGTGGGGACACACCAAGGAGTCTGCACCCTGGTAGTAGCAGCAGCCCTGCATCACTGCTATTGCAGAAGCAGCTAAGTAGACACTGAATGCACAGGCCCCACTGCTGCAGCAATAGCTGAGAGCTTTTCCAAGTAGGTAGGAGTCTCATCCCTCCCCTTCTACCCAGGCCCTCCAGCAGAGTTTGCCTAGGATGCACACCCTATTTGCACCTCTGCACATTCCTAGGTACTGCAAATGCTTTCATACACTGTACTGTACCACCGCACCAAGAGAAGGGAGATGGATTATTTTGTAAAGCAGTAAGCCTATAAAAATAGCCTTAGGAAGAGACACCTTAATACTCATTCAGAGAGTCATCACCTTTCTTGGGCATCTGATGAAGTAGGTTGTTGCCTATGAAAGCTGATGGTTTTCTGAAC
This sequence comes from Crocodylus porosus, assembly GCF_001723895.1. NCBI lineage: Eukaryota > Metazoa > Chordata > Crocodylia > Crocodylidae > Crocodylus > Crocodylus porosus. The sequence continues at coordinate 284,842 of NW_017728931.1, forward strand.
TAGTAATTCTCTAGGGCAGGTGTTGGTAGCCTTTTGCTGCTGCAGGTTAGAGCTTGCAGCTTGACTGTCTTCAGACTGAAGTCTCCATCCCCTTAAGCAGTCAGCTGCCTGCATTCATCCATGCTGCAGATTCCTGACCCCTCTGTAGCAAGGGAAGTACAGACATGGTGGAGCAACAGACTTGTCAGTGGAGGGGAATGCTATGGAGGGGATGGACAGAACAGTGGAACTGTGTCAATGTGATTCCCCATGCTAGATCACACCTTTATGGGCTAGATCAGACCTCTTGTTGGGCCAGATCCAGAGGCTCTCAGGGCCTTAGACCCGCTGTGCACTGTCTGTGCACCGAAAAACCCTGGCCACTTGCCAGGGAGATGGGGACCTGAGCTGCCTGGTGCTCAGGCCCCCACACTCCACACTGTGCACTGAGAGCCTGGCCTCAAACCAGGGGTTGGAACCCAAGACACCACAAACGGCTCCCAGGGTCCAGGCCTTGTGAATTGTCCTACGCTCCAGCTGCAGACAGTGCACGACTGGTGTGAGGAGTCTTCAGGGCTCTTCTGGGTGCTAGCTCCACCCACTGGGCAGCTCTTCCCAGCTCTTCTTCTTTCCCCCCCTCTGTTCCATCCCCTACCACATCTACCGTGAGCTGGGCATGCTGCTGCTTTTATATGTTTCGGAGGCTCTGCCTCTGGATTGCAAATGGACCAACTGGGTTGAAGGAAAGTGCAGGCTTCAACCAGATCCAGGCCTCTTCGCCTTGCCTTGTGTAGGGTCAGGGCAAGCCCCTCCCAGCAGTTATCTGATTGGTGGGTGTGTTCCACCAATCGCAAAGAAGATTCTCTGAGCCTGGGTATGCTCAGCTGTTATTAGTAAGTCTGTCACACATAAAACACACATTGGTAAAACCATATGTCAATAAAAAGTTTGGTTGTCAGTAAAAAAGTTCTCAGATTATCAGGGGAAAAATACTGTCTTGGTTCAGCAACCCTGATTGCAGGGATGTAGCAAACTCCTTACCTAGGTCAGAGAGAGATCAGGCATCTTATTTTGTTGTGTTGCACCTGTTTCTAACTAACTAGAAATTAAAGGTTTTGTGTGCAGTTGGGTGGAAGTAGGTTTTCTTATGTTTTTATCCAAACCTTTTTTTTTTTCTTAATAGGTATTAAACCTAGATGCTGCAAACATTTTGGAACACAGAAAATCCAAAACAAAAAAAAAAGGATCAGTTAACATGTATTAGTTTTCATTTTGATTTTTCAGTTGAGAGAGTCAAAACCTCCTCTTTCTGAGAACAAGTTCTGGTGTTAATGACCTGGCATTTTCCAGTGGAAGAAATCTGTTGTTGGAAAACAGCCTACCTGTGCTGATTCTTCAATGCTTTTGGCTCCTGTACTGTGGAGATATGGTGTAGTCAGAGACAGGGCAGGTGTAGGATTATGCAGAAAGGGTGCAGAGTACTCCCCACTACACAATGCAGTAGGCTACATATTGAGACTGTGTGGAACTGAGTGGTGTCCTCCCTGCTCCCACTGAGAGTATCAAAACTGCATCAGTGGATGTGTCTACACATGCCCCCCATGATGCAGTTGTTACTGCGCCATCATTTAGTAGTTGCTTTAGGATGTACTAAATGGCAGCACACAGTTGTTTTTAGCAGCTACATCACCATAGCAGCGTGCTATAGTGAGGTAGCTCATCGCTACAATGACATGGTTTGTCACTATGGTGACGTAGTGTTGGCAGGCACAAACTGACACTGACACTATGTCACTGTAGTGCACGGGCGACTGGTGTCTTCTGTTTCAGGGGGGGCACTTCCCCCCACACCTGGAATGAGATGAAGGTTAGAGCAATGAGAAATGTAACAACTCTTTAGGGGTGTGTGAAATAGGCTGTATTCGATTTGGATTCAGCCTGAATTGGGGACATTGATTCTATTAGTTGATTCAGATCACTGTTCCCCATTCAATTTGGCTGAATCCAGATCTGAAGATTTGATGCTGATTCAGAGAATCAGTGATTTGGCCATAGACGCACTTTAAATGTTTTTTTTCTACGTACCTCAAGGTACCAGACATGGCTTGTGAATGCTAGGGTGGATGGAGAGCCCCACAGTACTTCTGGTCTACTTCTGGGTCCATTGGGGAGCATGCCGGGGCCCCCCCAGCTTAGTAATCTGTTGCGGGGCGACCTCAGGTGCCCCCGCAACCCAGGAGGCACCAGTCACCAAGCTGGGGGAGCACGGGGTGGGCAATGCGCTCCCTGCCAGATCCGGAAGTGGACCGGAAGTGCTTCTGGGTCTGCTGCCAAGTGTGCTGGAGACCCCTCTGCGCTTCTGTGGAATGCTTCATCTGCCCTACCATCACAGCATTAATGAGCTGTCTGCTACCTTGAGGTATGTAGAAAAAACATTTAAAGCTGTGTCTATGTCCGAATCGCCAAATCCCCTCCGAATTGATTTGGAGGGTTCCAGTTCGATTTGGAGAGATTAAAGGGTCTCCCGATTTGATTTGGATTTGGAGATTTGGCCACCGAAATAGGCCGAATCTTTGCTGAATCTAATCGGGGCACAAAGCTTTGAACAGCCCTACAACTTTTATCTAAGGATAATTTGCAGTCAGTCACCCTATGTCCCTAGGAGGTTGGAATTTTTATTCTGAGTTTTACAGATGGGTGAACTGTGGCAAGGGGAGATTAAAGTTAAAGCTTTAAAAATTGGGTACCGCAAAGTTAAGAATCTAAACCCAAACTCTGGTACCTAAATAAGTTTCTGGGTGGCTGGGAGGGAACAGCTGGAAAATGTGATATATTTTTGCTGGAAAAATATTAAAAGCAAGTTTTCCTTACATTTGACATTTTTCACTAAACTTGTTATGTTTGGGCCAAGTGCTCCCAGCCTAAGGTGGGTGGGGGTGAGGAAAATGAGAGGAAACCCCCAAAACTGGAATGTCTGTGTTTTGTCCCATACATGGAAACCTTTTCAGCTACAGCAGTGATGCTCAACCTACGGGTCAGAGGCTGGATTCATGTTATGGAATAGTCACCCAGGCCATAGGGCTTGCCACAGGCCTGGGGATTTGGCAGTGGGGAGCAGTGCCATGCTAATTGCTGTGGCAGAACCCAAAGGCATGATGATTAATGCTGTCACCTCTCCTCTTCTGCCAAATGTCTGGACCCAAAGGGATAGACAGGCTAGATTACATGGCCCTGTACACCAGATCATGCTGGCATGCAGGGTTGGGCCACTTTGTGTGTGTGCTGGATCACTTTGCAGCCAGAACTGGCATGCTGGGCTGCACCCATGGCCTGCACTGGATCAGACCTGCATGCCAACCCTGGGAGCAGAATTTGGCCAGAAGACCAAACATGTGCCACTTGTCCACCCCAAGGTTATGTAGGTTGAGCACCACTGAGCTACGGCATAATCCTTCCAGGAAAACTTCTCCACTGAAATGTGTAATTTGGTTGAAAAGCCATTTTTAATTGAAAAATAAAAATTCCATGGTAAAACTTTGGAGCAGGGTTAGTGTTAAACAGTGCATGGATTTAATCTGATGGGAAAGCATACAGCCAGATTCTATTCTGTCTATGAAGCATGTAAGTGGGCTGAGGCACTTAAGTGCAATGTTGTTCCACCTGGCTGGAGTTCCTGAAAAAACAGTTAATGCAAAAGGTAGGTGGGTCTCTTCCTCCTCACTGCGTTTTCATGACAACCTTAAGGGTCAGATAACAGCATGCTACAAATGCGGATATATTCATGGATTTTCATGAAATACAATTTCATTTATATACCTGAGTTCATTTAGGTGCTTTAATAGGTGGAATAGAAAATGGCCCCCGATTCTGAGCACTGTGGACAAACAGGCCTTCATTTAAGCCACTTAAAAGACCTGCTCTTTTCTCTGAGAGAGAAGGATGTTCTTGTAGCCTGGTCCTTTGACATCTAAAAAATAAAAGGCTTTTCCATTCCATTTTTTAAAAAATGGGCATCTCACAGAGGCTTGTCACATCAGTCCTGATCAGTGTTTTTATGCATCAGACCCTAGGGCATAAATTGAAACTGTTCTAAGGAACTCCTTCCACTTAGAGTAGTCAATGCAGTCAGCTTATTGACTTGCAAGTCAGTTTTCAGGGCTCAAGACCTAGCTGTTTCTGACCTAGTGGTAGCTAGAAAAAATGTAAGATTCAAGACTGAAAGCTCAGAAAGAGGGTACTTCTCCATCTTTCAGAAAGACATCTTTCAGAAATGCAGAAAATGAATAGAATGTCTTGGAAAATTCTGAGCCCAGAGGGTAAGCCCTGTAATTTGGGGGTGGGGGAGCATGGACAAACTCCTTAGTGATGGAGCTGCTGATGCTGCAACATGGTCCAGTAAATGCTGCCTCAGGTGGCTTAACGTAATGAGCCTCTGGATTGGTGTTTCACAGTGCACTAGGTAAACATAATAATGAACCACTAAAATATGTCGTGTTGGGATACATAAACCCTCATGCTTCAGGACAAAGGCTAATGGCAAACTGTCCCATGGGCATGTTATTACATATGGACTCAGTCCAATGCCAGCTGTAGTCGACAGGGATTTTTGACTTCAGTGGGTTCTGGATTGGTCCCTGGTTGCCCACAGAAGGACTCTTGTACCTTTTTATGTGCAGTCTGAGGTACTGAGTGGTGGCTAATGAGCCAGGATATAGGTCTAACTGGGCTGGTGGTCCCCAAGGGGTCCGGTGTTATGCTAATACACCAGAATTGGGCAAGGAGCCTCCTGTATGCTGAGTATCAGTGCTGTGCCAAGACCACTAGAAAGAGGGACAAGCCAGTAAGTATCTCATGCTGTGTAGGAGGAGCACAGAAGAACAGTGTGCCAGGCAGTCTTCACTCAGTGCCGAATCCAGTGAGTTGCTGGGGAACAGCTGAGAGAGCCCCGCTGAGTCGCTACAAAATGAGAATTTTTTTTAGAAAATTCAAATTCTAGTCCAGATGCTGCTGTGTTTTGTTCCAGTTCCTGGCATCTTGCTCTGAGTCTCGCTGCTGATTTCAGTGGGGGCTATGAAGGGAAGTGCTGCTCAGTGTTAGCATGAAGGTCAGCTTCTTGCCTTGACAATGCAAGATTGTCAATGTAGGCTGAGTATTTTGTTCTTTTCTGGTCATCTAAGGGGCCATTTTTTGGTCATCTACAGGCTATTTTAGGTACCTATGGCCAAAAGAGGAGGGATTATATTACTGGATGTGTAACTGTGCACACAGACAACTATTTATGACTATATATGTACAGACTATGTGCAGATGTAGCTATAATATGTATGCGTGCCTCTTGAGGACATGTAATGGTTCTCTTTTAAACAAGTGGTTCTCAGCCTTTGTAGACTTGAGAAGCTCCTCAGTAGACTCAAGGCACCCCTCCATACCTTTTGTGAATTGAGTGGCACCCCTTTTCAAACACTGATTTGTATATTACAGTGCTTGCCTTCTTGCAGAGGGGAGAGCAGTGGGGGTGAGGGATTACCAGGCAGAGACAAGCCTGAGCCTGTGCTTATCTGCTTATCTTCTCACACCTCATGGCAACCTTCAAAGAATCTGGTGTCACCCCAGGATGTTACCACCTTAGATGCCTTAAAAGAGTCAACCAATGGAGTCCCTCTCTCACACTCTTTCTGCTTTGAAGTCTGGGAGTTGTGGGTTTTTAGCTGACTCTTTATTTCAGGTGTCTAAAAGCCACATGGGTATTGTGGGAAGGGATGGGAAGTCTCTCTCACTCTTTGTTGCTAGTCTGCACAGCTATGTGGTTATCCTTGTCTGCAGGTTTATATGCCCAGGAGTAGAATTCCTCTGGGTGCATAAGTGCAAAAAGTGCTGTGTAGATGATTAAAATTATGTGCATTTATACATGTGCTTTGGGAGTGTGTGTGTGTGTGGTGGTGGGGGGGGGGCGCTTTAGTTAGAGCGGCTCCAAGAGCTGCTGCAATTAAAGTGCCCAGAGCGTCTTGTATATCAGTGTCCCTGCCCTTTAAAAATGGCAGTAATTACCATGCTTCAGCTGACTTGATTAACTGAGCCTGCTCCAACACACTGTAATTACAGTGTTGGAGCAACCTCGCTGCTTGTGTAATAGGCACCCTATGTGACCAGGAGAGTTTAGAATGACTTCTGTTACTCATAACTGGCTTAGTGAGGCCTCTCAGTCCAGCCCTGAGCTCGCAAAAGCTGTGGGTGAAGCTGCAGCCCAGACGCCCACAAAGAGATGATTTGTTCCTTGCTTCCTCCTGGGCTGTGATTTTGTTGCTGGCCCATCAGGGTAGCAGACCATGAAACATCCTCCCTGCCTGTCCACAGAGTTCTGCTTCTTTCCTGGGCCCTCTCTGCCCATGGCCATGGGAAGGGAATAAACAAGCATACAGCAAATGACTTTTCTTGCTTAGTCCCACTCAAGGGCTAGGCACTCTCTGAGAGTGCTGGGGGAGTTCTTACTGCTCTGTGCGGGCACGTGACCTGACAGGATAGCGTTATTGCATTAGACTGGCTCAAAGAGCTCTATAGAGCAAGTAAGGGCACTGGGTTTTGTATTCCCAGCTCTACCACTGGCCTGATGAGTCCCCTTGGGATTGTCACTTCATTTCCCCCTGTGTTGTCTCATTTGTTTACCTTGTAAGCTCCTACGGTGGGTCTTTCCTTAGATGTCAGTACAGCACCTAGCATAGGGGTAGGCAACGTTTCTTGGCTGGAGTGCTGAAAAAAACACAATGTCTACCTTGGAAGGTGCCAGAGTGCTTACATTTTGGAGCCTGGAGCAGCTGTTTGCAGCCTCCCAGCTGCAGCCAGCCCACAAAGCCCAGGCTGCTTGCAGCAGGCCTTGCAGCCTCCCAGCTTCCTGCTGGGAGCAACCTGGGCTCTGTGGCTGGCAGCACCTGCCTAGAACCCGGGCTGCTGGTGGTGCACTGAGCAAAATGGCCTTGTGTGCCATGCTCGGCACGTGTGCCGGGGGTTGCTCACCCTGACCTAGCATAACAGGACTGTGATCATAATTGGGCTCTACTGTGCTACCATCACACATTTATAAATAATAATTAGAGTAAAAGGCTGACCCTCATTATAAAGTAGGGAACCTTTGGCTTTAAGACCACTCAGCAAATGGGTGAAGTGATTGATATTAAAAACCTAGCTAGCAAGGTAGAGGCATTTAACATACCTCAGGTGAGAGCTTGCAAGGAAAAGGGAAATGAGCTACTAGGGAAAATAAATGCCCTCCTGTTTAGGAGCCAGAGGAGAAACTGAGATCAAAGTACCCTCCATGTTGGAGGGGGAATGAAGACAAATTTTCTATGATATAATCCAGAGAAATCTATTAAATACCCTGTGCTTACCAAGGGCATGCTGTTGCACTGCAGCAGTCTGAGATGGATAACTTTGCAGTCGCTATCAGGCTAGGTATTATGCCGTGTAGTTAGAGAGATGCAGCACTCAGATCATCTTATGCTGGCAGTGCTGTACATCAGCAGCAAGAGCCTTGCATCTGAGGTCCTTTTTTATTTCTATTTGAAAGCTCTATCGCCAGGGACAATTCCCTCCCCACCTCCTCCTTGCAAAGAGCTTTTCAGCACTGCCACTGCCACCACCATTGCCATCAGCCCTTCAGAGCACCTTCTTCAGGAAATGCAAAGGCCATCCCATGGTGCAGACTGTGCAGAGCAGAGGTGTGCTATTACCAGATTTGCCCACTACTTTGGGGTGTGCTCATTTATTAGGGCTAGGGTCTTGGTAATTCTGTTAATGTGCTGCTTGTGTTACTTGTGTTTCTATATGGAGCTGTATCTCTCCCTTCTGTCAGCCCTCGCCCCCAATGGAGCTATCTTGCAAGACCCAGTTCAGTGGGGCTGGGTTCCTCCAGTCCCCAAATCAGTCATACACACAAACACACACAGATTAA
>NW_017728931.1:292865-302558 GCF_001723895.1 Crocodylus porosus
TGTTCTCCATCTCTCATGTAAATGAATGGTCATCTGTTCCCATCTCAGATGCAAATGAGACCTAGGGCAGTTGTTTCACTTTTGTCACCCTTATCTGGAGGGTTTTAGGTGTCTCTCACTGCATCTTAATCAGTTTCTGTTTAGGTGGGGGGGGGGCGGGGATGGCGATTCTTTGTGAGTCAGACAGTCTGTGTCCTGTGTCAGGGTTCCCCAAGAACATGGAGCTGACAGGTAACAGTGCATCCTGCAATGAAGAGTCAGAGGCAGCCAGTGCTGGGAGGCTATGAACAGGAAAGCCAAGTACTTCCTTGCCCTGATGGTTGGATCGCTGTGTTTGGGGGAATCTGAATGTACTTTGGACCTCTTCTGGCTCAGAGCTGTCCAGCTGGTGGCCTACAGGTCGCATGTAGCCTGCAAGTGGTAAACTCACGGTCCAGATGCTCCTACTGCCTTTACTTCCTTAGCTCCTAGTGCTTCCCCCCACAGGCTTAGGGGCTACTTCCTTCAGCCACTGCTGCCTCCCTCCCTCCCTTATCTGCTCCTGATACTGTCATTACCTCCTCTCTCAGATCACCAGGGACTTCAGTCTCTCCCTCCCTCTTCCAACTTTTATTGTTTGCTGTGGCCCCTGGGGGTGGTGTGGCCACAAGTCAGAAATTGGACAACCTTGCTTTGGTTCATGTGTTTTGGCTTAACCAGCTCATTGTTCTTTCAGCCCCAATCCAGTAAAGCTCCATGGGTGGCTTGATCCAAAGTGACAGGGACAAGATTGCTGTTGATTTCAATAAGCTTCAAACCGGGACCAGAGTGAGCAGAGCAGGGTTCTAACTTGCCACTTGAGGGTCCTGGGAGAGGCTTATGAAGAATATACTTATTCTGAGTCATGAAGTTAGGTTTTTAAGATTGAGCATAGATGTCTAAGGCCTGATTTTTTTTTTTTTTTAAATGTGCAGAGCTGCCCCTGACTTTGGCAGGCTCTGCTAAATGCTTGGTGTGTTTGAAAATCAGGCCACTTAAAATATGAGCAGGCAAACAGATGGCAGGGAGTTGAAGTTGGTGGGGCCATCTTGTGTGTCAGATGCTCCATAGTAACCATCCATCTGCCTGTCCTACCCTGTAGTAAGTGAAAGCTAAACTACTGTAACTTGCCCCTTCTTCAGTCAAGGAGAAGCTGTTTCAGCTTAGCTTTCATTTCCCATGAGGTAAGAGTGGAGAGTTAGTGCAGAGCATGCAATTTGTGGTAAGTCCTGTTCCCCATCTTTAAGTCATTGGCATTTGTTTGCCTATACTCTTATTTATCTAATACACTACACAAAAACTTTAGGCTCTCATTTGTATTACCCCGCATATTTAATATATTAAAGTGTGGTTTTCACTGGACAGTATTGTAGATTGCCTGTTTGTCACAAGGTTTCTTTGGCTCAAGAGAGTCAAGTCTGCCCAGTGCTAGGTGGCACTGGTTCAAGATGGTTAAGGCAGGCCCATTTTTGTAGCCAACAGCCCATAAGAGAGTGATATGGCTTAGCACCATGGCCAGCTCCTTCTGACATCCCAGCCTGGATGACTGGATACAGAACAGGATTAACTGAAGTCATTTTCCCTAGAAGGAGCTTGGTAATGTTGTAGGTGAAGCATATGAAAAATAAAAGTAGTAAGGGCTAAAGAATGAGCCCAACCAAAGCAAACCTGAGTAGGACTCTAAGCTATAAAATATATATATATGAAAACAAATTTGAGCAGGTTACAGAGATATGATAAATGGCCCAATAAATTAGAGGGACCTAATAATAAAATGATAACATGAGCTAATAATACAATCACAGTGTAAAAGACAAGTGTCCATATATAAACTAGTGATTGAACCATTTTGAATGCCTTGAAGGTCACTTCTAGAAACTGGCAGATAAAGAGCAAATTCCTCCCAGTTTGGTCCCAAGGGAGTGCCCTTGAGGCAACCTGAGGCTCAAAGAGAAGCAAAAGGAGCATCTTTGGTGCCCCAGCCATGCTAATATGAAAGAGGAAGCTCAGTGGGCCCTTCTTGCTTCTAGTTAAAAATTTTGTCAGTGCAACAACCAGTCTAGATTCTGCTTTTCAAAGGAAAGGACAGTCTGCTGTTTAGACTTCTAAAGAGCCAGAAAACTCTCACAAAGAACAAAGTAAATATAAGCATCAATTGCAATTGCAATAGTATGAAATGAAAGCAATAAATAATCATCTAGATTAATAACCTAAAATACTGTGTTGTGTATAAACCTCTGGTGAGACAGCCCAGCTTTATACAGTGCTGCATAATTAGGGCCATTAAAGTGTAAGTGTTTGTAGTACACTGAGCAGAAGAACCAGATTAATATTTGCTGAGTTTGGGCGGCAGTTCATTTGTGCAGGCTCAGTAACTTTCCACTTGGTGAGCCAGATCCTTTGTTAGTGTAAAAGAGCAGAGTGCTGGTGAACTCTTGGCCGCCCTGGGGTTTACGCTAGCTGAGCATCTGGCTTAATGATGCCTGTGTGAAACTAAAGCAAAGTTGGCTGCATTATTCATAGACTTTAAAACTGAAAGGGGACCATTATGATCATCTCATCTGACCTCCTGCCTCTAACTCATGGAGTCTCACTGAGTGATTGCTGCATCAAGGCCATAACTCCTATTTAAGCTGAAACATAATGCTAAGAAGGGTCTCAGTGATGGGGGAGTTCATTGCATTCTTGGGTAAGTTACTTCACTGGCAGACAAGCCTCCCTCTTAAGAATCTGACTCTTGTTTCTGATCTGAATTTACCTAGCTTTAGCTTCCAGCTATTGAAATTTCTGATCCCAGGGGCACCAGTGTAGCTCTGAAGTCTCTCTGGTTTCCACAGCTGGTGAAGCTCAGACTGCCAGTCTGTTGGCTCCCATTCTTCTGCTCTTGACTGCAACAGATTCTGGTTTAAAGTGAGTTTGTGCCATTTTATTTTTGTGCTCCTCTGTAACAAAGATATAAAAGGCTTTAGTTGTTTTTTCATCAAGACCAGAGTTGAGGTTATGGCTCTGTGAGCAGTATACCTAGCTAGCATAGGGTTGTGAAGGCTGTAGGTTTCTCACTGTTGTAGAGAAGCTGATCTGGTACAGATCAGGAAGGAGAATCCATAATACTGTTACTGGCTCCTGGACATCCTCCCCAGCCTTCTGCTGCTGTGCCAAGCAGCAGCTTGGCCTTATGGGCCACAGCATCCTCAGTGCTGAGCTGTCTGAGCTCCTCCAAGGTCTATTCTTCCCAAGAGCTGCTGCTGCTGCTTCTAACACCAGAATTTACTCTCATTTCCTGGCCCCCTCCTTAGGGACATAGTGATGCTGAGGATGCTCCTCCTGACATTCATCAGGAGGCTGAAAGCTCAGGCCTTCTAGACGCATTCATTTCCTTCCCTGCTAATCCCCACATCACTTCGCACCCATCTCCCACACAGAGAATCTACCCCACCCCACTCCCTTGCACTTGGTACATGCTGTATATCTGTAATCATGCCAGAGGCATAGCTTGGGGTTGCTGTCCATACATGGAGAAGTGCCTACTTGTGCTGTGCCAAATGAAGCAGCGTGGCCAGCTGCCACTGCACTGGCATCTGCTTTTGTGCTTCCTCACAAGTAGTAGTGCCCGGAGTTCCTGCCTCGGTTGCCCCCCTCACTTACGCTGCTACACCATGCCATTGCTGGCTTCTCGGAGACCAAGCCAATAGCTGTGGTTCATGCTCTTTAGTCAGCTTAGAGCTGTTTCAGGCTCTCGGGTGGCTTCACATCTTTCTGGTGCTGAAGGTTTTAAGATGTGAGGGGCTCTCCAAACAGTGCCAGATCAACCCATGAAAAATATCAGGCAACTTACGTTTATAACCAATGAAAGACACACTGGGGTTTCACCACAATTCATAGGGCTTAATGTGGGCATTAGTGGGTGTCGTTTTCCAGCTGGTGGTCTGCAGACCATGTTCACAGTGACCTTAAATTCCTTTTGAGTAAAATTCTGGCCCCATTAAAATTTGATTCATTGTAGCCAGGGTTTTGCCCTATGAACCTTTATACTGGTATTCTGCAATATCACCTTCCTTTTGGGCTTAGGAGCTCTCTGTGCTTGCTATTCAAGGTCCTCCTTTTTCATGCTTGGAGAAGACTCCAGCATTAACCTGTTTGTTGTCTCTGAGATAAATAGCATCCCAACCTCCCTGCCAGCTTTCTCTGTCTCCTCACTGCTTACAGCAAGGCCATCTCTTTAATGTCCTGATCCCAAACCTTCTGAAGTGAGCAGAATGGCTCCTTTTGAGTGAAGCAGGCTTTGGATCAAGTCCAAAGTCTGCTGCTTCACAAAGCTCATGCTGCTTGTGTTGCATCTTGACTGCATGTGACTGTATGTTTTTAGCAGTTGTGTCTGTGTGTGGCAAGCGTAACCTTGGCTCTTACTGTGGCCAAGGCCCAAATGAGAAACATGACCCTGAAACTCAAGTTCTTCAAATAATTGAAATTGGCAGGAGTTGGTACCCAAAATGGAAACAAAATAACAACTGTTTTGGACTGATTACAGCCAAGAATAGTTCAATAGTCTGCCTAAAATGGAACCTGAAAATAAAGATTGTGGTCAAATACAACAGGGCAGCTTTTTGTGGGTTGGAGCCTGGGACCTGGCTGTTGCTGTGGGAAGTAATTCTTTGCCTCTCTCTTCTCTCTGGTCCCTATCCTGAGCAGTCAGCTGCTAAGATACCCAATTCCTCTGTAGCAAGGGTAAGTTCAGATACTGCAGAGCAAACAGGGTCCTCAGTGGAGGGGATGGGCAGCACAATGCAGCTCTGTGATACCAATCCCCTGTGCCAGATTGGACTCCTGAGGACTGGATGTGGCCCATGGGCCACAGGATGCAGATCCTGGAAATAAAACATTGAAGTTTGTCTTGCTGTTTCCTCCTATTTTTTACATTTCTTAAAAATAAAGGTTATCTAACATTTGGACTCAATGTCATTTTGAACAAAAAAGGAAATATTAATATAATAAAATATTCAAACAAAAATATATCATCTTTTTGGAGCCTCCACCAGCCCCCCATTTGTTTTGGCTGAAACTATTCACCTGTTTTGATCCACTTTTGTGACTAATTTTGGTCACCTCCAGACTTTGTTTTTTGGTGAATGAACTTTGAAAAACAGATCCAGCTCTCACTTAAATGCACAAAAGGAGATCTTCAAGTGACATCATGAACAAAGCAGGGGCTGGCTTTTTAATAATATTGTCTATTGAAACTACCTATATTGTGTCCTAACTTCAGGATTCAGCACTGCTTCTGTGAATTGTTCAAAAAATGTGAATTTAGGTTCATTGAAGATCAAGGAAAATAGGGATCTAACCTGAGTTGTATCACTTGTACTTTAGTGCAATTGACAGTTGTGTGGTGGTCTAAATAATGAAACGTAATCCATACAGTTCTTTGATATGCAATCAGAACAGGTACAATTGATTCACTGTGTACCGTGAAGGGAGTGAACTACTTGAAATATATACATCTCACCCTGCTTCATAGTTCATTGCCAATCCTCTGTTCAGACTGAGTGAATCAAGACTGGCAAATTATTTCACTCAATTGATATCTCACTTTTATTTAAAGTCTTTGTCATTTCAATGGTTAGGGTCTAATTTTCAGATTAATTGACTATAGTTGGTGTTGGGGGTGCTCAAAATTAAATCTTAAAAAATGTGAGGTAAGCCCTTTTATCAAAATTGCCAACTCTGTGTATTCAAAAACAAGCAGACAAACCACTTAAAATAATGAATTTGACTTAAAAATCATAAATGTTGGATATGTTGCATTGTTTTCTGCTGTGTGAGCCTTTCAGAACACAGTTTCTAGACTTTCCTTGCAATCATGAGGGCAAGGATTTCTTTTTTTCTTTCTTTTGTTTAAGTCAAGGGCTGGGCCGTTGGTCCAGGTATTAGTGTTGTTGGTTCGGTCATTCAGAGGGAGCTATTTTTAGACCTACTGCCATTGTCTTTCAAGCACCCTCATTCATCCCCATTCAGGAACCAAGTTATATAGGTGGGATAGGTCTGAGTCATGGGTTACACAACCGGGCCTGGGGACAGGACAGAGACTTGGCAAACAAAATGGAAACTTGACATGACTTTTGCTAACTTACATATGTAGGCCTAAATCATACAGTACCAGTAAAACAGTAATACGGAACAGTAAAAAATCAATATAAATATAATAACTATACAATATAAAGAAAGAGGAAAAAACGAAACAAATGCAACTTGCTACCAAAATAAAATGCTGAAGCTTATCCTATGTCTTAGCTCACTTATATTTATCTCTCAGGAATAGAGGGGGAGAGACAAAGTTAGAAATGGTTGGGGAAGAGGAGGGAATGCATTTAAAAAACAAAAAGAAAAGGAACAACAGGGTTTTGCTACACTAGTACTGGCTTATGTGAACCTGGTTTTCATGTTAAAACAGGTAAAACTCAGATATTATGCCTTGGTTTCAAGTTGAGGCTAGATTTCAGCTGATTTAAATTGGAATTAATACAGCTGCACCCTGAAGCTATGTAAATATATATCAGCTCAGGATCTGGTTCTGATGGGGTCTTTTTTTGTTGTTGTTCATTTTAAATCCAAAGACTAATCTGGGGAGGCAAATTGACTCTATGGTGTCTGGGTGAATGCAAAGAGTAAAAAGTTTGCATAAAACTGTGCAAAGCAAAATCTGTCTATGAGCTTTTCTTTGCTTTAGAAGATGCCTGGTTACATAACGATATGGGTTTCAAACCAGTGGCTGCTGAAATCAATGGGAGCTTCTCCACTGACTCCTATGATCTATCAGGATGGGATGAATGGTGCTTCTATTGAAATCCATGGGAATGGAGCTAAACCAGTGCTGACTGTTTTTAAAAATACCATCCATGTTGCCATACAATGTCATCTGGATGTTACCCTTTCTAGGGTAGCACATGTCCTGAGGTGGATGATTGGGCTTTGGGTGCCTCCCAGAACCTGGTCTGAACAGTGGTTATGTGCAGTATGTATGAGAACGGCACGGTTCATTTAGCATTGAGTTTTGTTATTCTTTAAAGCTTATTCAGAAGAAACAGATTCATTGTCTCTAAATTATTGAAACAAACTCATTCTGACTTGTTTGATCTCTGCTT
Organism: Crocodylus porosus; assembly: GCF_001723895.1. NCBI lineage: Eukaryota > Metazoa > Chordata > Crocodylia > Crocodylidae > Crocodylus > Crocodylus porosus. The sequence goes on from NW_017728931.1 coordinate 300,023, forward strand.
CATTTGTTTGGCATTCAAAATTTACTATGAATCAGTTCCTCCAGGGAATATTTGCCTTGGCCTAACAAAAAAAGCTGTACTCATTAAAAAACTAGCATCCTTGTTGAATTCTTTCTATCATCTGTCTCTTTTTTTTTTGTTATTTATTTATTTATTTATTTTTTAAACTTTCTTTATGTCTGAAGATACACTCACTCCCTCTCCAGTGATTTAAAGTGCAATAATTCATACCAAGCTCAAAAGTCTGTATGCTCTGGACTTCCTTTTCATCACTATCTTTGTCGTTATCAAATGAACTGCCGCTGTGCACAATGGAGCCTCTCAGCATTTGTAATGGCAGTTCAGACTTATAGTCATCCTGTTTGTTTCTGACAGGGAAAATCTATCCAAAATGGCTTAAGAGCAAATGCAGCTATTCGTTTACATTGACTATCATCAGTCAGTTATGCACACTCCATGTAAACGATAGCCTTAACCAGACAACAAAGGCAAAGAGGAGTCAAATAGAAGCTCTTCACAGCTGAGTCCAGAATCTCCATCAGGTGTGTGTGGGTTATTGTTGGAAAAGCATACGCTGCAGTTGCTTTGAGTTGTACCTGATGTGCAGATAATTAAAGGCACTTAATTAGTGAACTGCATCCTTCAGCTTTCATGAGGAACCAATAAATCACTTCCAAAATGGGAACTCATTCTAGCTCCTAGACGGAATCTATAGCATGACTTACAGACATCTGAAGGCTTGTGGTGCAGTTTTCAAACATACAATTGTGCTCAATGACAGGGCCTTTATTATGTAGGTTAGTGCACATGGGCATTTATCCATGCCTTATTTGGGGTCAGATTTTCAAGAGAAATATTCATTAAGGAGTTATACTGCAGAGAGGTTTATCAGGATCTCAGGTTCTTTTTCTTCTAGACTCGAAAATAAATCTCCGTGTGAATTTTTCCTTCGTGCCCCAGATTTTAGCTCTTTCGTCTGTTGACTGTTATACCTTGAATATCCCAGGGACAGCTATTAAAGATTCTATTTACACACAAATATGCTACACAGCACGGGCCAGGACCTAATCACACCTCCCACATTTACTTACATTTCCCCATGCATTTTCCCCCCAAAAATCTACCCCCCCAAAATTGGGGTTTGTGTCTTAAGCAAGGAAAGCTGGTTTCTTTCTACTGGAACAGAAGCAGGGTGGAAGAGGGCAGCCAGACGCTGTGATTCATGTCTGTCAGTATGGCTTCACTTTTCTCTACCGTAGCAAACAGTTGGGGTGGAATCAAGCATTAACCCTCTGACAGCTGCTGGTGAGGCTGTAGCTTTTGGCTAAAGAACTGAGCTGGCTGAGGGCAAGTGAGGTGTTGCATGCAGTCTGTAGAATCCTAATGAGGCTTGTGGTGTGCTAACAGCCCTTTATTATTTACAGGAACTTTCTATAAAGGACTATTTACAATAAAGATGGCTGGGGGGTGAGAATGGGTCAGGGGAAGGGGCTGGGATCAAGTCAGTAGGGGGTCAATGGAGGGTTCCTCTCAGGGTAGCGCTGCCCTACCAACCCCATCCCAGGACAGAAATGTTGGGGCTTGTAGAGGGAAGCCACAACTCCTGTGCCCCTATGCCTCTCCACCTTCCAGCTCTATGCTCCGGAGATTGCAACCCCCCTCCTGGCACTGGTAGGGCACTCATTGCTCCCAGGCAATACCACCCCCTTGGAAGCAGAGTTCGAAAGGGTGGAAAGTTCATTCACAGAGCAGGAGTGGTAGGGGCTAGGAGCAGTACATCCTGGGATGCTAGAGGACTGCAAATTGCTCTGCGGAGCAGACTGAAGTTACCCTAACCAGGCTAGATAGCACGGCCCAGAGTAAACCTTTGTCTGAAGTGGTGTAACTTTGAGATGCTCAGAGGGCACTTATCACAGTTATCGAGCCTTAATGCATGGATGCTCACCTTTAAGTGCCTTTAGGAAGGTCTAAGTGTAACATGTAACTTCACCACAAGTGTACATCCATTTTTGTATCACTGTCATTTTAGCCTTAACACTAAGTTACAAAAAAGCTATGAGAAGGAAGGGGACCATATGTAGCAGAACCAAACCCTATGGGAAACCATGACACCCCCCGGTGGAACCGTGACTCCTGTTGCCACTTTGGCTCCTTGGAGTACCCTCCCTATTCCTCACATGCCATGCCTTGATGGAATTATTATGGTGTTAAGAGAGGCTGCCCCAGGTGAGCCCTATTGCACTTGAGCCCTCTGGTACCTCTTGTACCAGCTAGCCCCCAGTCCTGCCACTTGGGCACTGAGTTATGGCTCTCCTGGCCTCATCAGTACTTCAGGGCACCAGTTGCCTTATGGGCTATTTGAGGTCTCCTAACCCCTGTAGCCATGTTCATGCTTCGCAGTTGTTATTCCATGTCCATTTGGAGGGGTTCCCCTGGACCTAGTGCAGGTTTTGCCCTGGGCAGGAAAGACCGCTGAGGTCAGATGACCCCAGCTAGGTGCTTGTCCAGTCTCCTTTTGAAGACCCCCAAGGTAGGG
>NW_017728931.1:303444-312736 GCF_001723895.1 Crocodylus porosus
AGTTCCCACCCCTGCCCCTGCCCCTGTCCCCTGCCCTGGCCCTGGGTTCCATGCCCCACTAGATGATCTACTTAGGTCCCTTCCGACCCTAGAAACTATGAAACTATGAAACACTGGGCACAACTGGTCACCCTCGCTAATGGGGACGCCTGCACTGAGCCACCAGCTTCACCATCCCCAGACATGTGGTAAGTCCCACACTGGGGAAGGGCTTTCCCAGTTCCCACCCCTGCCCCTGCCCCTGTCCCCTGCTTGGGCTTCCCACACTCCCCTTGCCCTGGGTTCCTCAGCTCAGTACATACACAGGTGAGACACAGTTCAAAACTTCATTGAACAGCCTGTGTCCCTGCAGCTGAGCAGGCACGGGCCTCTCACACATCAAGGAAGATGTTGATGCTGGCAGTGATGTCCTTGTCAGCAGCTGGGAGCAGGGATGTGTAGCACTGCCACAGGTCGCCCTCCAGGTGGTAGCAGAGGTTGCAGGGCAGCCTGGGATTGCCCCCAATGCTGTTGTAGCTCAGAGTCCCAAACTAGGAGCCACAGATATGCCCAGGGCACCAGGAGGATCGTCAGCAGCAAGGCCTAGTAGTACAGACACCCCTCTGCCTGCACAAACAGGTCATCGTGCACCACCTGGGACACATGCAGCAGGGGCATGCTTGGGAAGCAGTGATGGCATGGGGGGCTGGCCCTGGGGCACTTCCCTAGAGAGGCCTCCAGTGGGGAGGGCAGGGGCATGGCTAGCCCATTGCTCCAGTTGTCCAAAGCCCCACACACCCTAAGCCCAGGCACTGTGGGCTGGGGTGGCTGTGGGCAGAGTGGCTGGCCTGCAGGGAGAGAGGGTAGAGGGAGTGAGGTCTGGAGCTGTAGCAGCAGGTGCTGCCAGCAGCCTGACCTGTCCCACCCTGGGAAGAGGTTAGGGGAGGCAGGGTGCCTATGGCCATCCCCAGGGAAGCAAATGGAGATGGGGCTCAGGTGGCAGCTGCCTGGGCCCAGGCTTGCCCTGCCAGCTTATCATGGTCCCTGGACACCCATGCACAGCTGATCCCAGAACTGAGGCCAGACAGTGCATGGCCCCTGGTCCAGAGCATCTTATCTCTGAAATGTTAAAACTCTCACAAAAAGCTTTTGTTTCTTGCCCCTGCAAGGCCAACATTTGGATGTGGCAGAGAGGCCGCCATCCCCAGCGGGGATGTGGGCTCCAGGTTGCTGCCACCCACCACTGGAGTCTCCTGCATGTGCTGACTGTGCAAGTGGAACACCAGGGACTGGACCTCCTGCTCCAGGCTAGGTGTAGCAGGACCACTGGGCCTGTATGGAGGCCCTGGAGTGGGAACACCTGGAGCAGCTCTGACAGCCATGGATACCCTTCTGCCCTTGGCAGCCATGTACATGTCCCCCACTGCCTGGCTCTTGCTCATGTCCCTACAAGGCTTCTTTGTCCTGCCTGCCACCCCACAGCAAGCACTCACGTGACCCTGGGAGGAGCTCCTCAGGCACCTCCTGCCTGTCAGACTTCCTGGCCCAGGCCCCAGCCTGGACCTGACACTACCCGCCTAGGCCCAAATGCACTGCTTTTCCCTGCACCATGCAGCCAAAGATCTGGCTGTACATGAGGCCACCACCTGCTGTGGTCACTGTAGCCCCCTGACCAACCAGGCTTGGGTGCTGGGCACCTGCCCTGGGGCTCTGCCCCCTAGGCACCACCATGGCCCTGCTTTCAGGGCTTGAACACCCAAATTATTGTAAATAATTTTCCATGTGTATATAATTTCCCACTTATATATAGTTTCCCACCTGTATATAGTTTTCCACTTGTAAGCAGGTTTTTTATTGTTGGTGAGTGGGGAGGGTGGTGGAGAGGCACTGCTGGTTGAGGGGGAGGATGGAGGAATGGGGCTGGGTGTTGTGAGGGAAATAAAGTTTTTTGTTTCACCCGTGTGTGTCTTGAGAGTGGTGCTGAGGATGGGCCAGGGGTAGGGGGTGTGTGGGTGGCCTGGCAGGTGGGCTGGAGCAGGGAGTGCAGGAGGACAGGGTTGGCCAGGGCCTCTTGCATGTGGTGCCTTGGCCCCTGCTAGCAGGTGCATAACTTTCCTGGGGCCTGGGCTGGGGGGACCTGCTGGGGCCAGTACCAAGGCTAGCAGGAGTGAGGGGCACTGGTTGTCCCTGGCAGGGGCCAAGCTGGAGCAGTGGGCCACTTGGCATCACTGGTAGGGGCAGGTACAGGGGCCGCCCTGGTGCAGGGAGGCAGGGTGGGTAAGGAAGGAGCTGCCATATGCTACCCCTGTGTTGCGCACATGACTTCTGGGCAGGGAGAGGGCTGGCCAGGGATCAGAGTTTCCAAGATGGCTGCCAGTGCTTCCAGCTGGCTGTGGCTTAAACATGGCTGCCAAGTGATGGCAGCTATGTGGCCAGAGGCTGGAGTTCCCCCTGGTGGCCACAAGGGCACATGGCAGGACTGGAGGGACTTGGGACTAACTCTAGTACCAGGTGCATTAACTTTACTCCCAAGTCACTACACAAGTAGACACCTGCCAAAAATCATTTAATGCATATTAGCTTAGAGTGCATTAAATTTAATCACACTTATCTGCATATGTAGACTTACCCAAATTGTCTTTTCATTCGTATTTGTACAGTGCATTGCACAGTGAGGTTGCAGTCCATGATTGGGGCTCCTAGGTACTGCCATAATAATAATGATAATAAAAAATAATGCTGAGTAATAATAAAGGAATTATAATTAATTTATATATATTTATGCCACTCTATCCAGAACGTTCCCCGTAGGCTTTACAGACTTGATAGGGCAGGGTCTTCAATGTATGCTTTACTAGCCCAAAACAGGGGTGTTCCAGATTTGCAGCCTTGTTTCACTCTGACGACCAATCAGCTGAAGAATTCCATTGACTTCAGTGAGAGCGAGATGACTTGTACAAGGGCTATTTGATGGCACCGCAATAAGGGTGGCAGAATCTGGCCTGTATCCATCTGCTCTTTCTGTCTCTTCTTAGACCTAATGGTGCACAGGGAATAAGCCCATGAGCCCTTGAGGCTGTTTTCAATATCTGTGGGCATGACAGAACAGGGAGTGCTGCTCTGCACTCAATGGGGAGCACCAGGCAGCATTGGGAACAATCAGGGGGCACTTTGTATACAGGAGAGGTTCCCTGGCATGTTGAAGACACAGCTTATGGTTGAGCAATGGGGACCTTCTCTTCAAAGCAGTTATGAAGCTGAAGAGGTAAATCCCCTTTCAAGTGCTTGAGGAAAAGTGACCCACATAGTAAACTGGATCTCTCATTTCACTTTCAGTCAACCAGGAGTGGTGCTGAGCTCAAAATCATGAGACATTTGTTGATAGGGTGAAAGAATAGGATGCTCTTATTTGGTGAGGGATTTTTCTTCCTTTGTGGTAGCCCATAGCTAGCCCACACTTTTGTCATAATTCAGCAGCAGGGCATTGCAGGTCCAGGCCCATAGCCAGCTTAAATTCCACCAAAACATCATAATGGGCATAGAACTTAAGGGTTTCCTTCATGGCAAGAAGCTAAAATAAAGGCCACAGATGGGAAACATTTAAACACAGCCTTGAGCCATATAGAGAAACACTTAATGATTCACTTGAATGCGTGAGGCAGCCCTTCAAAATAGAAGTTGGAACAGCAAGATTTTGTCTTTGCTGTAATTTTTCAAGGCTCTGCTGCTGCATTTGAAGTGCAGTGGAGAGCAGCAGTATTGTCAGTCAAGGGCTGTGAGGGTTTTTTTTTAACTAACATTTCTTATTTTACTTTATACACACACACACAGACACACACACTTCAAAGCAATTCAGGCTGGCAGCTCCAAGATAACACTGCAGAGCTCACCTTGGCAAGCACTGCTGAACTAACAAGATGCCTCTGACAGCTCCTTACTACTTTTTCTAGGGAAAGTCTGTCCTTTTTGGTTTGTTAAGCACCTAAAATGGCTGGATGAGGTTACAATAGTTCCTTTAATGATCTCAGTACAAGCTTGTGCTCATTTTCCAAGGCATAGACTGCCAGTGGTGTAATTGGTATTAGACAATTGACACATAAGTAGCTCATTTGGGGGAAATTGCAATTTAGGTAGTAACGATGCTGCAAATTAAATAGATGTGGCATTGGCCATTATCCCTGGTACTGCTTGTTCTGCATGGGGCATTGGTGAGGCTTGAATATCATTGGCATAGTATTAATCACATATTGTGGTATGCTTTGGGGACTGAACCTATTTAAAGACAGTGGGTAGGACTAGATAGTCTATAGACTATACAGTATAGAGGGCTGGATCCAGCATCCACTGAAGTTGTCTTCAGCTGACTTCAAGGGGCTTTGGATCAGAGCCACAGGGCAGCACTAAGCCTTAATTAACAGAGAGCTACACAAATGATCCATTGCACTGTGAGGAAACATCAGGGCTTGAATACAGGACCTCTGACCCCAAATCCTGTGCATAGAGGCAAAATAATCTCCCTTCTCTTATTTCTACAGCCAAGGCCTGCATTAGTTCACTGTGCCCCAGCATCATGGAGGGAGCTCATGCTGGTTGCTTGACACTTCTGAATCCTTCTCAGAGCCACTGCTTTCAGGGATGCTCCCCCTGCCTTCTGCAGCATGGGCTGGTATTCTGTGTTCCAAGCGGTCCGGATCTATCCTTATCATTATTTACTGCTCTGCTAATGTTTGTGTCCTTTGCCAGTTTTATCAGCAGGGATTTCCTATTTATTTCCTGATCATTGATGAAAATATTGATTAGCTCTGTGCCTTACGCTAATCCAGGTAGAACCCTATTAGAGGCAGCTCCCTGCAATGATTTCCCAAGGGCAACTGGTTTTTGAGAGCTGTCAGTTAGCTGGTTCTTAATGTACTACACACAGGCTTTATTGGGGTTGCACAGTGCTATTTGTTTTACTTGGAATGTCATTCAGTATTCAGTCAAATTCCTTATGAACATCTAAGTATGTTACCACTAGACGGAGATCAGCCCAACCTGTAATCTCATCAAAGTGAAATGAGGTTTGTTTGACAAGATGTATTCCCCATACAATCATGTTGACTGGCCTTATTATATCCCTATCCTTCTATTCTTTACTGAATCTCATATGAATTTTTCCATTATTTTGCCCAGGATGAAAGTCAGGCTAAGCAGTCTATAGTTAGCTAAGTCATCCCATTCCTTTTTTTCAATCGTAGCACAACATATACACTTTTCTGAAATTTCCCTGGCATTTCAGGATATATTAAAAATTATCATCAGCATCTCCTCAACCAACTCTTTTAGGCCTCTTAGGAGCAAGGGCCTTCCTAGTTACAACATTGTTATCCTTTGTAGATGATTTCTAAATGCTCCTTATATATTAAGGAAACAGAAAAGGTTTTATCATCCCTTGAATGTCTTTAGAGTTTGCTGTGGAACTGAGGTTGATTTAATGAGAATGTGATGAGTTCTGGGGACCTAAAATGGTGAGAGAGAGCTGGAGGGTAAAATCATTGATGGTGTATGTATCATGTTTTCTTACATATAACATGCACCTTTCTCCTCCTAAAAAACAGCTGCTGGAAACTGTAGTGCACATTGTACACAAGACATGTAGTAAGTACAGTTTCTGCCCCTTGTTGACAAAAGGAAAAACTGCACAGGACTCATGCGTAGCAGAACATTAAACAGATTCAGCTCCTTAGCTGCTGCTACTCAGGTACCTACTACAAAGAAAGATCTTTCTTTCTTCACTTTGCCTTTCAAAAATCAAGGTGCATATTATGGTCTGGGGAGGGTTGTATGTGAGAAAATATGGTATTAGGTATATTAAGATAGTCATGAACCAGGAGTCCATTGTACCAGGTGTGGTAGAAACGCAGAAGGTAGTGATCCCTACTCTAAAGACCTGATGCTCACATAAGGAGCCCTGTTTGCTTTCTTATATAAGGATCCTGGGGTAGGCTTCTGTCCCAGGGTGAGCTGGCATGAGATGCAGTCAGACTGTGCCTCTACATGAGATGCTACATTGCTGTAGCAACAAGCTATGGTGACGTAGCATTTGTGGCTATGAACCATGACGCCAACACTATTCCGCAGTAGGGTCAGAAATGACTTGTGTGGTGCTGGGACTGCACAGTACGGGCAGTTACTGTGCAGTCATGACTGTTGGGCACATGTGTAGACATGCCCAGAGGGTAGTAATCCACATGGGTCTCAAAAAAGGAGTATAGATTGAGGGAGGGGAGAATTTGAAGGAGTCGCATAAAGTTAGCCCACTGGCATGTGGCTGGGTTGCTATTGTGGCCTCTTTAAATAGTTAATTCAGTGCCTGTTTAGTTTTAGAAACATGAAGTCCTCTCACCACTACCAGCCCTGTGATAAACAAACAGCATGTAGTTGCCACTTTGTAGAAACGCCTGCAGGAGCAGTTGTAGGCAAAAGCCCATTAGAGGGGAAGCATACTAACAAGGAACTTGTACAAGACCTGGTGTACAGTGTATATTGCAGGACAGCTGGTTGCTAACATGGTCAAACCGAAGGGGCAGAAAGCCAAACTCTGCTTGGAGTTATTCAGGTATAAATTCAAAACTACTTCACTGCCTTCAGCCTGATCAATACTAAGTTGCAGGGTAAAGGCTGTAGTGCAGAGGAACCCTTGTACTGCATCTCCACAGCAATTTGGAGGAGCCTGGAGACATGAAGAAGCTGCGAGTGGACCAATTCACAAATTGTGTGTGCAATGAGTATTTGAAAGAGTATCGGTTGGCTTCATTTCAGCTGAGGCATCTGTGTGCCACAGGCCACAGCTGCCTCTACCTTACATGGAGAGCATGATGGTGAACAGAAATTGTGAATGTAGGAAACTGATTCCACAGAAAATTGCACATATGATCTCCAAGGAGATCATAGCTGGTTTGGGCAGATGGGATAGCAAGTCAGCTGTTGTCTGTTGTCATCTTCCTTCCACTTGGGGCTGCCTCTGTCTCTCATTATGCACTCCCTTCTTCCCTTGCCCTGGCATGCACTCCATGTCACCATGTCTAAAGCTTTTGCAGGAATAAGTGCAAACTCTTGTATACACAACACACATGCTGGCCAGCTATTCACCTTCACATCCTAATGGTATAGAGAGAAATCAGATTTTTGATGGAAACTGATTTGGTCAGATTCTAGGCAGGGGTAAATCAATGCAGTAACATTGACTTCAACAGACTTAGGCTGATTTATTCTGGATAAGGATCTATTTTAAAGCTTGAGAGTCTCTCCAAGTCAGTAGAATGTAAAGAAAAGCCCTTCATCAGTAGTTGACAGAGCCTAACTGATAGCAATTGGTTTTCAAAATCAAATCAAAACAAAATGATGGAAAAAGCCAATAATAAACAGCCTGTGATTTCTTTGAAATCGACACAGCAAATGCAGAACCATACAAGAAGGTCATGCTTATAATTTCTGACATCCATGACGATCATGAGGAATAGGACAGGATGATGCTTCTGTAATCTGATTTAAAAAAAGAAAAGAACCCCCCCAAGCCAACAAAAAATGATCTTAATCATAAAATGCTCTATTGTTCCATCTGCAGATCTCAAAGCTTAAGAGAAACCTTCTCTACTTCTTTAGAAAAGCAGCAAGTAAAAGAGGTTAGTTAGTGCTACAGTATAGGCAATTCAAATTTAATTAGGCAAAATTCATTCATTACAGATTTCTTGGGTTACTATATATTTAAATTACCATTTTCAAATGTAAATGTTTGAATTTGTGGCAAACACTCAAGGCCAGATCCTTAAAGGCATGTAGGTGCCCAACTCCTACTGAGATCCTATTGATCTCATAGTTGCTTTTGAATCTGGGCTTCAGGCCAAACAGCAATGGGGACAATAGAACAACCTGAACTGAACAGAGTTATCAGGCAGAGATTAGAGCAAGTGGTGTAAGGAACAGGAAGGTAGGGGACAGGTAGCAGGTGATAAGGTATGGGGGCAGGGGTTGAGCTACTTGACCCCCTAACATCTACCCCACTCACCTTCACCACTGCCTCTCCAAGCACCTGTCCTCCTAATATCGCCCGCCTCCTGCCCCCACCCCCCACTGCCCTTCCACCTACCCCCTGTCACTGTTTCCCCTGCTGTATCAGTGTGGGAAGATGAATTTAAGATAACCCTCCAATAATTAGATTCTATACACAGAAAACTTATAAATTGTCCATGTATAGAATCTAATTACGGGGGAGTCATCTTAAATACAGGGTCATAATGGATTTGGGAAAATATGGTAATGATGTTGACAGATGGTGCTTGGTCTCCACTAATGGGCTGAATAGAAAGCCCAGACTTAAACATACCCAAATATCGATGCTGAATCCAAAGGCAGAGCCAAGCTTGCTGACTCACTTCCATCCCTGCCAGAGCATGACTACTTCTATCTTATCCACAGAGCCCAAACAAACCCAAATCTAGCCAACTAAAACCCAGAAGCCAACCTTAAAGAAACAGCATGTATTCTTCCAAGAGCTGTCAGTAAAGATGGTACTTGGCAATACTCTGCAGATAATCTCATTTCCACTTGCCTTCAAAACATTATTCTGGTGTGGGTCACATCACAGTAGCTGAATTTAATACTGGGATGGATGCCTTTTGTGTAATGGTCAAATGAAAAAATGGCTTGGGCAGACAGCAAAGAATGCAGGAACAAGGTACTAAAGGTGTTCCCTTCTTGACTCCTTCAAGTCTATCAGTAGCCCCTGATGGTTGACAGCAGCTGAAGGTTTTCCTCTCTCAGGTTTTACCTTGCTAGGAATCCCTGGGTACTATGCTCTACTCAAATCTTTTATCAAAGTGACATTTTTGTGCTATTCTTTGATTATTTTCCCATTTGTATGAAAAGCAGCTATTGGTACCTTGCAAACAGAGGTTCGCTGAATTTGGCATACAAGGGGCTACTCTTGAGCAGAGACATGGTTCTCAGTAGGTCACAATCAGATGGAACAGAGGTCCATTTGGGTAATAAAAATCCATTGTAAAGATGTCAGTAGACAAGATGAAGGTGACAAGGGAAGTGCTTGTGAGTTTTGATACATATTAGGGTGGCCATCCTAGAGGACATTCCAGTCTTCTGCTACTCTGTCCTCTGTCCTGTATTGATATGAAACTGGATGCCTTTATGTCCTCTGTTTTTCTTTTTGAGAGAAAAATAGAGAACATAAAGGCATCCGGTTTCATATCAATAGAGAACAGAGGACAACTGGACTGTCATGTATGATGGCCACACTAGCATATATGTGTGCACCTGC
>NW_017728931.1:313521-316159 GCF_001723895.1 Crocodylus porosus
GCCGCGATTCCTGCCGCCGGTAAGTGGTTCTTGTTTATTCTCTCTTCCCCTTTCCTTTCCCCGTGGTGTGCTGCCCCCCACGGCCCCCCTTGGACCCTTCAGGGTTCATGCCTTCGCCGTGCCCTGGGACAATGTGCTATATGTCTCATAGCATGGGAATTACTGCTCAAGTGTAAGCTATTTCCTCCACATCTGTAGTCATCTCCTTTGTCTTCCATTCATGATTGCCCAGCCCATGTCCCACACATTCATTGTTTTTTCTCTGTGTGGGAATTACTGTGCAATTGCTAATGCAGAACATTAATTAGAACATCAATTTAATGTGACTTAGCAGCTGGGAGAAGAGGAGGAGGAGCCTGCTTCATGTGAACTGCCAGCTTCCCACAGACCACAGAGCATTACCACGTGCTTTCAGGCCTGTCACTGAGCCTATGTCCTAGGTAGGAGAGAGTCTCTGCAGTATCATTGGACCTGAGGTCTGTTTTCCTGTTTTGTATGTGATTGCTCAATTTACATTTTACTTAATAAAATATAGGAGTCAGATTTGTGCACAGGCATAATTCATGGAATCATAACATCCTAGAAGAGCAGGGCTGGAAGGGTCCTCTGGAGGCTACCTAGTCCAATGCCATGTGGTGACTTCCACCAGTTGAATGGTCAAGTCAGTGGATTTGTAACTTATTAAGAAGATGGATGACATGAAGGAGGCCGCTGTGGTCTTGGAGAAGGATAGTGCTGATGCTATTGTTGAAGGGTAAGTGGGGAGGGCTGAAGGAAGTGGACATAATTAGGTGGGTGAAAAAAAGCAAAATTCTTTTTTCAGTGAAATCTCCCACAGAGGTTGGTTGTTGAAATGGACTAGTGTGGGGGTGGGTGCGTGTCATATGCTGTATCTTGCAGAAAGCTGTGTGCAGTAATAAAGGGACTCTGCCTGGACTGCAAGAACTTGGATCTTTATTTGAAATGCCCTGTGCTCAGCACTGCTCTTTACAGTCATGAGGTACAGTGCATGTTTGGAGGTACTGTGAAATTCCTCAAACACATGACGCTTCCCATTGTCAGCCTCCAAATCATCTCTCTACAACAGGCCTTCCTGTTGCATCTTTCCTTGTAATAAACCAAACACAACACAACAAAAATTAAATTAGAAAAGAAAAGAAAAGAAATTGGCATAGTTCCATTTGTACTGATCTTTGATTGCTTGGGGCTAGAGGTTGTCAGCATATAGCCTATCATAGGGACATGGTTTCACCAATAGTCCAACATGTAGCCTACTAAGTCTCATAGTCATACAAGTATGATGGTCATCAAACCAGTCTCCCACTCTTTGGATCTGGTCCTCTCCTATTGTGGTCTTCTTGTTGATGATTGTCTTCCTGGTGGTCACCTGCATTCCTGGCTGCATCTGACTTTGACCTCTGGCCAACTGACAGTCAAAGCCTGCTCACAGTCTGGTCTCTTGTGTCCCTACATACTGGTACCCTGATAATCTTATCATAGTCTTATCTATGCAAAGCGGACTCAGGTTTCTGGCTCCTGTATTGTGATATGCCATTAGTCTGTCTTGCTGCTTTCTTAACAGCCTCTGTATATTGTCTCTTTCCCCACCTTGGGTTGCAACAAGCTGACCCTTATAGGACATAATGTCCTGTTTTTTTGCCCCATCAACTGGATTCTTGATCTGGTCCAAAACACACTGTTTATGCTGCTCCAGTTTTCCCACCTCCTATCATCCTGTTCTTATGCATATGCCTTGATTGAGCTGGGAGAATAAAAATTGCTTCAGGAGTGGGAAGTTAGACGTCCAGATGATGTGGCTGGCCCAGTAAAGTTGCTGTTGGATGATCATTGCATCGATGCTTGTGGTGTTTGCTTGCAAGAGGATGCTAATGTTGGTGCATCTGTCTTCCCACTGGATTCAAAGGGTCGTTTGTAATGTAGGAAGCAATGATGGTACTTCTTCAGTGACTTGAGGTGCCTCCTGTACGTTGTCCACATCTCAGTTCCATAAGGTAGGGATCTTGACTACTGTCGGAACCAACTGAAGGCCCCAAGGTCACGGTGGGCCGGGCAGTGGCTTAGAACGAAACAGGCGGGATTATTGGCGAGGAGTTCTGAGGCACGAGACTTGTATGGTTTCAAGTAAAGATGGATTTATTTAACTTATGCTTGTGAGGCGTAGGTGATGATGCTTTCTTCAGTTACAGTTGAACGATAACAACAAAGGGGTCTGTTGGCCCACGGGGTTCACAAGTGAGCCCTTGCTTTCTATCCCCTGAGGGATAGGTGTGGCTGCCCACTAGCTAGTCCCAGGTCTGGTCAACAGCTCATAAGTGGAGTACAAACGAACAAAACTGTAACTCGTAGAAATGATGAACGGTGTCATGACGCCAGTCCAGTGGTGAACAACGGGGCAAAGTCGAGGTCGAAAGCTGAGATGTGGAAAAGCGAAGATGCAGTCGAGGTAAGTAGGGATGATCCGAGTCGTGGTCAGTAGTTGGTGCCAGTATGGCCAGGTGACCTATCACCTGGACCAGGGAGAAGAGATTGATGTCGTATATCTTGACTTCAAAAAAGCTTTTGATCTGGTATCCCATGATCACCTCTTGGCCAAACTGCCCAGTTGTGGCCTTGGCTC
>NW_017728931.1:316854-335937 GCF_001723895.1 Crocodylus porosus
ACACCTTCAAGAGTAAATTGGATGCTTATCTTGCTGGGATCCTATGACCCTAGCTGACTTCCTGCCCTTTGGGCAGGGGGCTGGACTCAATGATCTCCCGAGGTCCCTTCCAGCTCTGATGTCTATGAAATCTATGAAATCTATGAAAGCCAGAAGTTCAGTATGATAAAGAACGAGACGAAGTTGAAGATGAAACGAAAATCCAAGCAGAGGAGACCAATAGGCCGAGGAGCCTTACTGAGGAACAGTCCCTGATGAACAGCCTCTGTTCTCAGTTAAGTGGGTCTCCCCCTAGGGTGGGGTCTCACCATTCTTTTATACAAATTTAGTAGCCAATCAAAATGCTTTCTCGATGGAAATTTCTCAATGGAAATTGAGAACGCTTTCTCAATGGAATTTCAGATTACCTCATGCAGTTTGTAGACTGAGCATGCGTCTGATAAGGTTCTTTGTGTGACTGAGCATGCGGGAACTGAAAAGTAGGTCACAAGTGATTGACAGGCCCAAGGGTTGAGCAGGGGGCAAGCTCTGAGTGCACTATGGCATTTTCCATTCACTTGGGCTGTCTGTGCATATGTCAAACTTAACTCCTTGCATTGGCAGCACAAGCTTAAAATTTATCTTTGACACCTACTTGATAAAGCTATCTCTCACAAAAGGCTGACATAGATGAATAAATCCAACATTGCCTTAAAAGTGCAAGTACAACCTTTGGAAGCCTGAGGAAATGAGTGTTTGAAGATCACAACATAAGATCTGAAATCAAGCTCATCATTTATCAAGCAGTCATGATCGCCACCTTACTGCTTTCAAAAGTATCTAAGTATCTAAAGATGCTCATAGATGCTTAGTGGGATTACAACACGTGCCTAAGCGTGTAACTTGTCTAATTCCCGTGGACTCCTAGGGGAATGATGTGCCTTGTGGGATTTTTAAAAGTATGGGAGCACCTCAGGAGAATTCTAGTGGGATTTTTAGAAGTGGGTAAGCAGATTAGACTCCTAACCCCCATAGGAATCAACTGGAATTAGGCATGTAACCTGCTTAAGCACGTTTGAAAATACTACTAGACACCTCTCTTAATCTTTTGATAACTAATGCTGACAAATGAGCTCCTGGCTTGAAGGCACTTTTGAAATTGAGACATAGGCCGTGTGTACATGAAATGAGGAGCATGTGTGCATGACACTTTAAAGTGGGTTAAATGATTTTGCACTGCTTTAATGGTGTTGGTGTTTGCATGTGTCGGTGGTATATTGTTCAGTAATTCCAGCTGCTGTAGCAAATTTGGTGGTGTAATGTACCTCAAATGACTTGGGGTGCAGCAAACTAAAACACCTCTGAAGAGTTTTTTTTGCTGCCCTTACAGCTATGGAGTGAAGCATTGGGCTCCATGCAGCCCAGGGGCTCTGCAAAAAGCCCTGCAGGCAGCCTGGCAGCAGCCTGGGAAGGCAGGCTCCTCCCAAGAAAAAAAAAAGTGGCAAACTTGATCTTTTTTTTGCCCCCCCCACTCCCACCCCCACCATGGAGCCCGCATGCCTGAGCTGCATGGGGACCTGCTGTATCCCTTCGCGGCTGCAGTGCCCCCTGGGACTGCCTGAGTCGGATCCCTGTGGGCGTATGCTGCCTGTGGTGGGGAGGGGGCCACTGCTGCCGCAGGGGGAAACACTAGCCCCCTCTCCCACCTGCAGCCCAAGGACTGCTCCACCCACTGGCAGCTCACCTTCTTCTCCCTGCTGCCCGAGAGGCGGTTAAGTGCACTGGTGTGCATGACATGGGGGTTTACTTGGCCCTAAATTGAAGCAATGTTTTTAAAAACCTACTGCTTCAATTTAGGGCCCCTACACCTGACCATAGGCTCTGAAGTCATGTAGGGGGTTTTGAAAATTTCACCACAAATCGCTTCTGGAAATGAAACATGGGTAGAGCCGACCTTAGAAGAGTGTGTGGCCCCTTTAATGCTGCATGGAGCCATGGGACCCCTGCAAAGACAGTGCATGGCAGTACTGTAGCAATGAAATTTGGCACCCAGGGCCAAGCAGATCCCGCGCATCCTGGATGAACTGCTCTTCAGTGGACACCAAGCCGGCAGTGTGTGTTGTGGGGAGGGGAGAGGTGGCGAGCTGCTGGATGCTTTTTCTGTGGCATGGGACCAGCTCTAGGTGGGCCCCACAGGAAGGGCTGTAGCCTCTCCACCTGGCTCCACAGGGCCCCAAAGCATGGGGCCTGGGGTGGTCGCCTCAATTTGCCCTGCCCAAGGAGCGGCTCTGAACATGGGTGTGTCTATGTTGTAGGAGGAGAGTGCTTAGGAACATCACAGGGAAGTTCAGCACACCTGCTGCATACATGCTGTACCCCAGGATGGATGCGACTTGCTGGCGGGGGGAGGGGAGGTGTACCGTGTTTCACTGCAGGGTTCTTCAGAGCAGCTGTTGGCAGCAAGATCATACCCTGAGGCTCCTGAATCACATAAGCATTTCTGAAAAGTCTACCCATAACCTGTGCTTCAGTGCTCTACCTTTATGATAGTGCTATTTTAGAGCTGTAGCAGGGTGATCTTTTCTTACGTATTTGTACTATATATAGTATAACTGTGCATGGGCATGGGTTGGTGCTTCTAAGTCTCTATAAATAACAACAAAACACACTTTGGCTGGTTTTCATGCAGACATAAAAATTAGCACAGAAGGATGAGAAGCTGTCATGTCAGAAGTGTCATGACTTTGAAGGGAGTTACGCAATGCCGGCAGGAAATTTGCTGGCTCAAGGTCGTGACAAGAATGGTTGGAGTTAGGGATATGTGTTATTTTGGCACTCTTTGGAGAAATATAATTTTCACACACGATGGGATGCTGCACAGATGACAGAGAGGAAGGAGATAAAGGCACAAAACATCTTTTCTTTATTTAAGGGAACTGAAGAATGCAGCTTTGACAATCTCCTTAACAGGCTAAGCTTGCTTTGTTCTGAATTTGCTGTTCATTTGGCTTGTTTTCCAACTTCACCCTGAATATTTTCTGTCTCTGCATTTGTTAACTGATTTTAAAAAACAGGTTAGGGACGAATCTAAATAAGGAAATAATGTCCTAATTTCCTAGAGGTGGGAGCATATGTGTATATGTGTATATGTGTGTGTGTGTGTGCATGCTTGCGCACGGGGAGGGGGAACTGGGTTGTATTGATTTTAGGCAGGACATAGTGCCTTCCATTACCATTCTTTTTTCAAATAACATAAAAAGAGACTCCCACTTGTACCTTGAAACCAAGTTTATAAAAGCAAACAAAGTAAAAATGTCAATTTTGGGCCAGTTTTTCAGCTATTTCAAATCAGTGCAGGTTCATGATGTCCATAAACTGATGCTGATTAACAAGCTCAAGATCTTACCTGTATCCGGTTCAAATATTGATTTTTACACTTTTTTTGCATCACATTTTTTTAAACTAAGATGTGTTATGTTTGTTCTTCAGGGGAAAAGAATACGGATATGCTCTCAAGTGGCTGAAATAATATTCCTACAAGCCTATAGTCGTTACAAAAATCCATGTATCCTAGGAGATAAGGCATCTGCTTTACATGTCAGAAGGATTAAAGAATATAATGACAAACAGGATCATAATGTGTAGCAATGAACCTAACAAATAATCACACTTTGGATGGAGGATGTGGGAATAAAAAGAAACATTCAAAATGCTCTGCAAACACTGGGCAATTTGCTCTTAAGTACTTATAGTTCCTGTGTCCACAGTGTCTGAGAAATTGCTGCCCTGCAGGTATTTATCCTCACAACAGTGCTAGAAGATAATGCAGAGCTATCAGTCCCATTTAATAGTTTCCTAGTTTTTAGGGGCTAGAAGGGACCTTGCAGACCATCGGGTCCAGCCCATTTACACATGTGGAACTCAGAATAGAAAAACTTAAGCCAGGATCCTCAAAGTATTTAGGAACCCAACTCTAAAAGGCAGTTAAGTATCTAGATGCGTTTGCAGATGTGGGTTTAAGGTAGTTGCTCAAGGCCATCCTGGAGGTCTATGGTAGACAAGGGAAACCCAAGTCTTAAGAGTCATAAGATTGTGCCTAACAAACAGATTTTTTTGTCTATTGTCACATTAAATAGAGGCCAATCTACTCTGGTTCGTGTAATCCATTCACCTAACAAGATTTTAGCAAACCTGAAAAGAAATTTGTGTTCACACATCACATCTCAACCTCTGAAGGCTATAGTGTGTTGGTGTAACAAGACACCTGGGCAGGTTTTTTTAGGGGGAAAGATGAATTTGTGTTCTTCATATCTTTAAAAAATAATGATTTAAACTGCTTGAGTGAAAGGATTACATCTTTCAGCAGTGGCAATGCCCCCTGCCCCCCGGGCATGGTGTGCCACGTGGCTCGGCTGCAGGGGCCACAAGGACTGCTGGATCTCCAGAGGGAGCGAGCATTTTATTTTCCGTAGGTTTTTTTTTTCAGGGAGCCTGCCAAAAAAGCAGAGCCTGCACTTTTTAACAGAGCCTGCCTTCAATTTTAGTTTCTGTACAAATCATGCAGTTGCGATTTTGGTAGGTCCCTAGTGATAGTTGCATGCATTAAGAATTAAGTGGACTGGGGTTGCTTGCTGACACCTCTGTGCCATCCTGCTCTTGTGTACATAGCATAGATCTGTGCAAGTGCTGTGCACACCTCATGCGCTATAATTGGACAGCAGCGCAGGAAGAGAACAGCTGTTCACATCCATATTAAGATATGATTCTAAGCTCTGCAGATTATCTTGTGGTATCATCCATAATAAAACGGGTATTTTCTGCTGTGATTTATTATCATTTACCCTTTCCACCTCCACAAACCATCCTGGCAATGTAGCATTCCCAAAGCACTGATTTTTGCTCTCCTCATATTTCACTAGAAGCTAAGCAGCATTAATGCCTGCCTGCAGCCAGCACTCCCACTCTCCTCTCACTTCCACCTGAGAAACAGTCTGATTAAAAAAAAAATGGGCTAGGACTGATGCTCTAGAAAGGGCCCAGCAGGTAAAATCACTGAGCTTGGGATCTGTGACAAGAATGAACAATTCCTTTTTTTTCTACAAAACACATGCCAATAGCCAGAGAACCAGCCTGCTGTGATCACTGCTTATTTCACCAGAGATCTAACTTGAAATGTTGGTACTCTGGGTGGGAGTGAAGAGGGGTGCTGGATGCTAACTTTCTCATGCCTTGAGGTAGCAGGGTGGCTTGTGATTGCTGTGGTGCTGGGGTGGATGAAGCATCCCACAGCAGTGCCAGGGGCTCTCCAATGTGCTTGGCAGAAAACCTGGAAGTGGACCAGAAGCACTTCCGGTCCACTTCTGGGTCTGCTGGGGAGTGTGCAGCCCCCCGTCCCCCCATGCACTCCCCCCGGCTCGGTGATTGGCTGCAGGACAACCCCAGGTGCCTCCTCCCAGACCCAGAAGGCACCAGTTACTGAGCTGGGAGGGGCACGGAGGGGTGTGAGGGGAGGGGGGGGGTCCCAGCACGCTCCCCGGTGGACCCAGAAATGCTTCTGGTCCACTTCCGGGTCTGCTGCCAAGTATGCTGGGGAGCCCCCCGTACTTCTGTGGGATGCTCCATCCACCCCAGCATCACAGTATTCACAAGCCCCTGCTACCTAGGGGTATGTAGAAAAAACATTTAAAGCTGTCTCTATGTCTGAATTGCTGAATCTGTCTGAATTTCTCCAAATCGATTTGGAGGGTTCCGATTCAATTTGGAGAGATTAAAGCACCCTCTGATTTGATTAGGATTTAGAGATTCAGCCTCCGACTTGGCCCGAATCTCCGGCAAATTGAATCAGGGACCGAAGCTTTGCATGGCCCTAGTGTCTAGCAGACTGGGGCAGTAATTTCAATGGGCACTTCCAAGTTCCACATGTAATAAAAATCATTGATAACAGAGCAAGGGGGCTGACTTAGAGAGGTGCAGAAAGCATTGGGGAGGGGTGGGAACACTTAGAAAAGTCTCAGCAGCTGGCAGGATCTTTGGCCAAACCGGTAGGAAGGAAAATGGTACTGTGAGCTGACCAGAACTGACAAGTCACCAGATCTGGAGGTGGCATAGCTCCTGATGGATAACACATACAAGTTAGTAGAGAATTTGTTACTTAAAATCAAATCTATCACATCTAATCTATGGCTCTTCCCCTGCATCTCTGTGTCAGCTAGTCATGCCTGTACCCAGGCATGAGGAGCTTTTCTGGCAGCCACTCTTGATGCCATGCAAAGAGAAGGAGGCTGTGCCCCATTATCCTTGTGCCTTCCTCCTTCTGGGACAAGAAGTATCAGGGCCTCTTCTTCCCACCTTTCTGTGGTGAGGACACTGCACTTCTCTTACTGGATCTCCCCTCTCTATCTCCATCCCCTTGGTGGGAGGAGCTATCAAGCAGTGCCCCTTTCTTCCTACTCATGGGTAGAGCAGGCAGAAGACACACAAGAAGACTCCCAAACTTCTCTCTCTAGGGCAGGATGCTATAGTACTCAGTGAAGGGGAGATGGTGTGTGTTACAACTCCCAACAAAGATGACTGAAATTTTTCCACCCAAACAGTTTTCAGGCATAACTGGCTTCCTGCCTCAGTGGAAATGATACCAAAGGAGTTCATAAAAAAAAAAGAAGGAAAAATCAAGTATGGATTGAAATGTCCAATTTTCTAAGTTTCTCTGTAAATCCACTTTAAAAAATAATTCATTTTCTTGGCTTTTCAGTAACAAGAGCCTTCTTATTTTTTTCCCTCTTTCTATTTCTAGTCAAAATGTTTCAGTTCTCAGTAACTGAAAACCAGACAATATTTGTTTCTTGGCTTTCCCAACAAAACTCAAAACATTTTAAAGAACATTTTTATACAGAAAATGAAGAGGAAAAAAATGTTGTTTTGGTTGAAAATTTTTAGGGAAAGAAAAAAAATCATTTCCCTTCCAGCTCTAGTCACAGGTTTGTTGGTAACTTGAGCTCATTACTACAAGCTCCAAAAGACAGGAGAACAAAATGCACAATGAAGGCAAAATACAGTGAGAAACAGTGGGTCCCAAATTTTACAGTCCTTGCCAGTATTTAAACCTTTGAAATTTATGAGAACTTGAGTTGATGGTGCATCTTTAAACTGCGTGAACAAAAGATGCATCTCTCTTAATTCAATTTTTAAATCCTCCAGGGGTGAAAAATGTTCCAAACTGACAGCTCTTCAGAATTAGTTCTATTGTACCTCCTGAATGCACGTACTACTCCTACGCTCAAGTAGAAAAATTGAAGAGTCAAAGCAGTATCTAGTTATACATTCCAGATAGATCTACTGCTCAGTTCAATATATTCATTATGCTGGTATTGTTCCACTGCCATTGTCCTCCATACACAAGAATAGCACAATATACAATAAATGTAGATGAATGTTCGCATTGTCATGCAGATATAACTACTCCCAATATTAAACACACATCTCTAGCAGGAAGGACCTGATTTTCAAATTTCTCAGCAAAGTGGATGCTGAAGCACTATTACAAATCCAGACCTGATTGTAAATAGTGAGTATAATGAGACATTTTACTGCACAGGAGACTAATCTACTGCACAGTTAAGGGTCACTGTCTACATGTGTGCACATTTAATGCACAGTAAATGAGTCTACTGTGCAGTTAGTTACTACCCATAAATACAGGTAGCAAACTAACTGTGTGGTAGATGCTGCACAGTAGCACATGTGTAGACATTGGCTGGGAGCAAATTTGCTCCCAGTTAGCATCAACACTAGGGGGCTACAGGGGATGGGGAACAGCCTTGGTCCTGGTGCTATTCAGCTCCCAGATCCCCTCAAAAGCTGGAATCTGACCAGTGCTGGTATGGGGTTGCTCTCTGCCCACCCTCCTCTTCTCTACCCTGCCTGGTCCATCCTGGTGCTGCTCGGCTCCCTGCTCCCCACAGGAGCTGGGAGCTAAGCAGCACCAGGTCTTGGGAACACCTAGGCCTGGGCTAAGCAGGGAAATTCCCACACAGCCTCGGGTGTTGTCTCAAGAAGGACAGTTCCCAGACAGCCCTGGGCTGCACAGGGAGTTCTCCATACAGTCTGGAGCTGGCTGGAACCTTTCCTGGGCGTCTCAGTAGCCATTTTTAGGTTGTCTATGTGGCATTTTTAGCACTGTCATACCCAGAGGCCATAGCATGTATGTGTGCTCCTTGAGGATGTGTGATGGCTGTAGATGCCTGAAAATCCAGGACTGCTGGACCTAGACTGAAGAACAGAAAAGTATTGTGTGTATGTATTTAATTTGCTTCTATAGCTCAGAGGCTACGGTATTCACTTAGAAAGCCAGAGATTATAGGATCTATAGGGATCTATATTAAGAGGGAGTATGAACAAGGGCCTCTCTTTCTTTCCAGCACAGCACTCTAACCATCACACTTGATGGCAGTCATTAGCTGCCATTTTTAGCGGTGAATCTTTCACAGCTGAGACACTAATACAGTCTTCAGAAAAAATGGGTTGAGGGCAGTGTGTGTGGGAAGCTTCTTTCCCACTGGGCACAAGAATGCAGGCTAGAACCCAGGACTCCCTTCCAGGTTAAAAGCTACCTCACTGATATACACATCCTCTAGTTTGTTCCTTTCTTCCTGGCCACACATGCCTTCCTCCCACGTCCAGCTTCAAGAGGGGTCTGGAGATTAGTGTGCATGATGTCTGACCTGTGCTATGGTGGCTAGAGCACCATGCTGAGAAGTCAGAGAGACCAAGATTCAAACCTCCACTGGGTCAGAAGAACCCATAAATGCTAGCTTCCCAAGTGAGTGCCCTAAACTCTTAGCTATTTGTGGCAAGGGGAGGAGGTCTCTCATTTTGTTGACAGTCTGTCTATGTCACTATGTAGCCCTCTGTACATGCCCAGGAATAGATTTCCTTTGAGTGTGTACTTTCAAAAAATGTCCTATGGATGATCTCCCCCTGCCAAAACAAGTGTCCATTTTTGTTATAATTGTGGCCAAAATAGGAGATCTTGGCTCTGCAGGGAATCCCTTCTAAGTGGTACACTCTGCAGGTGAATTTATTTAAACTGGAAGAATTCCATTACACCTTCAGCATTGCCAGAGAGTAAGTGTTATCATCTGAAAACATTTATTGGTTATAACTAACATCACATGTTGGGCACTGGAGCATCAACTCTTTTTTTCAAAAGAACAATTAACAGCTTGCTAAGGATGGATAATGAATTGGGAGATTAATCTGTGCAATCAAAACCTTAAGAAGACTAAGTCCTGGCTGCATTTGATTTGAAGGTAAGATAGGCATATAGGGCCACAAAGGACCTCCTCTCTCTCCCTGATAGCCTATCCAGTTTAGTCCCATGCTATCACAAGCAGCTGTGTTATATAATCCCATTCATAAATTTATCCAACTCTGTCTTAAAACTCACATAATATTTTCCCTCTGCCTCTCCCTATTGCCTACTAGAAAGCTTTCCAGATACTCCTTTCCTTGGTGGCCTGATATATCTGCTCAGAACCATTGCAGTAGCTAATGACATCCCAGCTCATGCTACATAAGGAAAACCTAAGTGCTATTCTCAGCCATTTCCCTACACTGTCTGTAGGTGTGACTATTGTGTGGATATCTTTAGGAGTGTTATGTATACGTTGTTACATTTTCCCTGGAATTGCAGACAAGGTTCTCTGAATAAACAAGCTTTCTTGTTTATAGACTTAATACCTTGGTCTTTTGAGAACAACACATGGTACCAGAAGTCAGGTGCAAAGAAGGAAAAAAAAAATGAAGCATCTCACAATTCCAGAGGAGTTAAAGCCAGAAGCTCTGTCTCTTTATAATAGCCTACATCTGTCAGAAGCAGAACAGAAAAGCTATGTCACAGTAATAAAAGAGTTTGAGTAATATTGTATACCCAAACACAACGAAATCTTTAAACAATATAATTTCCACATGAGACAGCAGAAAGGATGTGAGACAGTAGAGGAGTTTGTCAAAGAGCTCAGACTGCTGAGCCAGATATGCAGCTTTGGAGACCTAAAAGAGTCCATGATCAGAGACCAAATAGTACTGGGTATAAGAGATAAAAGCCTCAGGAAAAGACTGCTAGAGGATCTTGAGCTTAATTTGGAAAAGGCAGTTAGATTGTGCCAAGCAGCTGAGATAACAAATGCCAAGCTGCAGAAGCTGGAGGAAAAACCAGAACATACTGAACCAGACAGGATTACAAGACTGCAAAAACCTAAGGCAACACACAAACAATACAGAAAGGAGGACCTCTCTATGAAGCAGGTAGGTGGAGGCCAAAGAGAATTGCTTGAAGAAACAATGGTCAGCTGTGGGGGTTTCTGCAAACTCATGCAATGCCCTGCATTTGCTTAGTGCTGCAACGAATGCAAAAGATTCAATCACTTTGCAAGAGTTTGCAAAAAGAGGCAGGATGCACCACACAAGAAACAGCAGGTGCATGCTGTATGCAATGTGGAAAAAGAAGAATTCCTCACTGGCACAATGCAAGAAGAAGTTCCTTCTTCTGAGAACTGGACAGTCATCCTGGACACCAATTAACTAATTGTAACTTTTAAATTAGATACAGGGGCAGAGGTCAATGTAATTTCAGAATACATTACTCAGAAAATGAAAACTAAACCTGTGTACTATGAGAATAAGAAAGTGAGACTTACAGTATATAACAATCCTGATTGCAACCGAGGGTGTTTGTGCACTGTATGATAGATGCAAGGGGAATATAGTAAAAATTCAGTTTGTAACAGTCCCAGGAAAGCTAGTTTCAATTACTGCATTGTGAATATGTAAAACTCTAGGTTTGATTAAGAGAACTGATGCCATTGAGGGACCTGAAAGCAAGAACATAGAAGAGTTTTATGATGTGTTTCAAGGCATAGGGAAACTGTTAATTGAGTACAAGACAGAATGAAGAGAACCAGATAGTCCCGCCATACATGCTCCAAGAAATGTTCCCCTTTTACCAAGGAAGAAACTGAAAAAGGAATTAGCTAGATTAATTAACACGGACATAGTAGAAAAAGTAGAGCAATTAACTGTGTGGGTTCATTCACTGGTCGTAATAGAAAAAAAAAGATGGATCCTTGAGATTGTGTTTGCCCCCTAGGCAAACAAACAGATACATCAAAAGGGAGCATTTTTTCATTTCCACTGTGGAAAAGATTTTTGGCAATATGGCAGAAGATAAATATTTCTCCACTTTGGATGCCTCTTCTGGGTTTTGGCATGTTCCCCAGCAAAGAATAGCATTAGCTTCTGTATCTTCAATATACCTTTCGGAAGGTGTTGTTTTCATCGACTTCCTTTTGGACTGTGCTCTGCATCTGAAGTATTTCACAGAAAGGTGCAACAAATTTTTGAAGATCTTGATGGAACTATGGTTTATATTGATGATGTATTAGTTTGGGGAAATACTATG
Organism: Crocodylus porosus; assembly: GCF_001723895.1. Classification (NCBI taxonomy): domain Eukaryota; kingdom Metazoa; phylum Chordata; order Crocodylia; family Crocodylidae; genus Crocodylus; species Crocodylus porosus. The sequence goes on from NW_017728931.1 coordinate 328,292, forward strand.
GAAGAACATGATTTGACGCTAAGAAAGACATTAGAAAGAGATTGCAGAGCAGGTTTGCAACTGAACAAACAAATATTTAAATTCAGAGTCAAAGAAATAACATATCTGAGAGGCAAGCTCTCTGAGAAAGGGGTGCAAATTGATCCTGCAAGGGTTAAAGCCATTACAAACTTTTCATCCCCTACAGATAAGAAAAGAATACAGAGATTACTGGGCATGATCAATTCTGTAGGGAAATATCTACATAATTTAGCAGAGCAGGCCAAACGCCTTAGACTGCTCCTACAAAATAATTTAGCAGAGCAGATCAAACACCGTAGATCACTCCTACAGTGGACATGGGACCATGAACATGAGACAGAATTTAAAAACTTGAAGGAAAAAATAATGGTACTAAAATGCTATGACCCTAAAAGACCAATTAAATTGTCAACAGATGCTTCTAAAGAAGGCATTGGAGCAGCTTTGCTTAAAAAACATGGGGATAGCTGGAGACCAGTAGCATATGCATCTAGGGCACTCTTTAAGTCACAGTGTCTATATGCACAAATTGAGAAAGAAAGTTTAGCTCTGGTATATGGCTATAAAAAATTTAATATGTTCATCTATGGGAAGCCCCTCTATTGGCACTGGTCACACTGCAGTTGGAAAACTGCATCCAGTTTTGGGTGCCACACTTCAAGAGGGATGTGGATAACCTGGAGCGGGTCCAGAGAAGGGCCACTCATATGGTTAAGGACTTTCAGGCCAAGCCCTATGAGGAGAGACGAAAGCACCTGGACCTCTTCAGTCTCTGCAAGAGAAGGTTGAGAAGCGACCTTGTGGCTGCCTATAAATTCATCATGGGGGTGCAGAAGGGAATTGGTGAGGCTCTACTCACCAAGGTGCCCCTGGGGGTCACAAGAAATAATGGCCATAAACTAGCAGACAGCAGATTTAGACTGGACATTAGGAGGAACTCCTTCACAGTTAGAGTGGCCAAAATCTGGAATGGGCTCCCAAGGGAGGTGGTGCTCTATCTACCCTAGAGGTCTTCAAGAGGAGGTTGGATGGGCATCTGGCTGGGGTCATCTGAACCCATCACTCTTTCCTGCCTATACAGGGGTTTGGACTCAATGATCTATTGAGGTCCCTTCTGACCCTAACATCTATGAACCTATGAAACTGATCATAAATTTTTGGTAACTACAGCAAAGAAAGGGTTATCAGACATGCCACCCAGATTACAGAGACTTCTTTCAACTGCAAATGTATGATGTAGACATATAGTACACTCCAGAAAAACATCTACTTATTGCAGATACATGGTCCAGAGCATAAGTCACAATGGAAAATGACAGAATTCCAGACTCAGACATAGTACATGTTAAATAATTAAAAGAGAGATTCCTGTCACAGATAAAATGTGGGCACTGATTGTGATTGCAGAAGCTACTGCTCAGGACACCACATTGCAGAAAGTGATAACAGCTCTTTGTGCTGGTTGGCCTGGAAAACATATACCTAGTGCCTACTCTCAGTTCAAGAAAGAGCTGTGAGTACTGGATGGCGTTTTGTTCAAAGGCTCATGATTTGTTGAAAGACATGTTAAACAGAATACATGAAGGGCATCTAGGCATTGAAAAGTACAAAAAGAGAGCAAGAGGTGCTTTATATTGGCCCAACGTAAATGATGGCATAGTGGTGTAAGGCTTGTACAACTTGCCTAAAGTACAGATCAGCACAAAGAAAAGAGCCCACAATGGTCATGAAGGAGCCTATATCTGTGGTATCAACTTATTCATGCATGCAGGCAAACATTATGTATTAGTGCTGGATTATTATTCTCACTATCCTGAAATTGCATTGCTTGAAAGCACAACGGCAATCCATGTCATAACTCACATCAAATCGATTTTTGCTAGACATGGGATTCCACAAGTTGTTAGACCTCAATTCAACTGTCTTGAATTTAAAGAGTTTGCAAACAAATATGGATTCTGTCACAACATTTCAAGTCCTAGATGCCCACAATTCAAAGGTCTGATGGAAAATGGAGTACAAATAGTGAAGAAATTATTGAAAAAAACTACAGATTCACACACCAATGTTTACCTGTCACTCTTAAATTACAGGGCAGCACCCATGAAACATGCATTGTCTCCAGCAGAAATGCTGTTTAACAGGAAACTCAAAACCAGCTGCCAAATCTTGTGGATGATGCTTCTAATGAAAAGCAAGACATGAAAGGTTAAAAAAAATTGACAAACTCAAACAAAAACAGTACTATGACAGGAGTTCCAGGGAGTTACCACAACTTCACAGCAGAGGTATTTTGCTTATTTCAGATGAATGAACGTGGAACCAAAAAGCACTGGTTTCCCATCAAGTAGCCCCCAGTTGCTATAAAGTAGTCACATCAGAAGGGTGGGTATTAAGAAGTAACAGACAACACTTGCAGCTTGTAAAGCAGAGAAAAGAAGCAGCATCACAAAACAGAGCTAAGATCAAAGAAACACGAAAGGACACAGGAGACTGAAAATGACACAGAAGTAGAGATATCTGAACAAGGAAACCAAACGAACTGAACCAATAAGGATTAAGGATGCAGAGAAACTAAGATCACTTAGAGTTAAAAAACCAACACAAAGACTAATAGAGACCTGCTGAAATGTGCTTTAACTATGGGTTGAACTAAACTGCCAAAGTTAGTATTTAATGGGGATATGCTACATCTAAAGGGGGAAGTTGTGTGGATACCTTCCAGAGTGTTATGTATAAGTAGTCACATGTGCCCTTGGGATTGCAGGATGGAAAAACAAAACTGTAGGCAAGTTACTGTTCTCTAAGTAAACAAGCTTTGTCGTTTTATAAGCTTAACTCCTTGGTTTTTTGAGAACAACACAAGTACAACCAGATATCACATTTTGGAGATTCCTAACATGGAGATGTGCTTGTTCCCTTCAGAGTATCTTTATAGACAATCTATAATGCAAGTTTCTACAAAAAGGTGTCTTATTAGGTGCATAAGTGGACTTAGGTGCCAGAGGCTGCAAACAGATGTCACATGTATCCCAGGATAAGCCATTTTATCCTAGGACAAAGGCCAATCATACATCCAAACCTGTTGTCCTGGGATAAATTCTTATTTTATCCTTTCCTGGATAAGAGGTAGTAACACATTATTTAGGATATTGCAAAGTATGTCTGTACAATTATCCTGGGATTGTATTGTTGAATCAATGGCAGAAAACTGACAGTATATTTAGCTACTCACTAAGCCCTGATTAAAAAGTTGTGTGCATGCCAGTCCTGGGATATTTTTATTCCAGGATAAATACAGGTGCAACTTATCCAGGGACAATTGCAATGTCTATTCCTAGTCTTCTCTCCCACTTCAGTGAACATCAGTGATCCCAGGGGCCTGTGCCATCTACTGCCTGCCTCTGTCCATCAGGTCCCACACCAGTGGACGTGGGCCAGCCGCAGCAGCCTGCCCAGACCCTGGCACTGGCCTTCGGCCCAGCTCCACTGCCTATCTGCCTGCCCTATGCCATGTCCCTGCTCTGTGCACTGCAGGCACCTGCCCAGGCCTGGCAGGCCCAGACTCTCACCCACAGCCCCTGAGGGCTGTCAAGGGAACCATACTGACATTGTTCCCAGTGCCACACACTGCTTCCCAGTGTTGCTTTGCCTACACTGAAGAGGTGGCTGACAGTGTAGGTTGGCAGATGTAGCCAGCTTGAGCAGGGTGATGGCCAGCCAGGTGTCTGTGGGGGAGGGCAGCTGCATGGTGTGGGCAGAGCTGGTTGAGGATCTTTTGGAAGGTGGTCTGGGTCATCCAGAATGAGTCCATCCACTGCTTATTGTCCCAGGTGCACTAGATGACATGTAGCCAACAGTACTGGCTGGCTGGGTGGGCCCATAGGCAGTGGGGCTGGAGGCCCAGGAGCTCATGGATGGTGTGGAGAAATCACAACCCCAGTCTGTCTCTCTGCTGTAATGCAGCAGCCCAGACCCTCCCCCTTTGGTTATAAATGCTGGCTGTTGGATTCACCTAGTCTCCTAGGTAACAGGGTTGTAAATTTCATAAGCAGCATGGGATCTCTCTCTTTCTTTGTTTAAGAGTTCCCACCCCTGCAGGTCATGTGACTAGTCCTCTCACCTGGGAAGGTGATGTCATTGGGTCTGCTTCTGGTGAGAACTTAGTGATGAGGTTACAAAAGTGGTATAAAACAGCCTCTCCATGAGGAAGTAGAAGGAGACATGTTGGGACATTTACACAGAAACTTGGACCTCTGCAGCTTTCTTTCTCTCTCAGGATACGGAAGTGAGTAAATTACCAGAAACTTAATTAGAAATGTAGTTTTCAGTAATCTAGAAGCAGATCAAATGGCTATCAGGCTGGTTCTGTTTGCTCAGGGTTATTCTGTTATTACTTCTCTGACTTATACCTCTCCCCAAGCCTGCCCTCTGTACTCAATAAAGCTGTCCATTAGCAAGCCTTGTGGTACATGCTTGAGAGGGTTTGGACACACCTCTTTGCTCGGCTGACTAAGGGAGGCTACTTTCTATGCTTCAGAAACACCATGCTACTAGAAGCACCCCAAGATCCCAAGGTCTGCAGGCCTGTGTATCCCAGGCAGCACAGGGCCCAGACAGAGACCTGAGTCTGGGTGGTGGTGGTGGTTACCCCAGGCTTGTGGATGAGCCCTAGGAAAGGGGTCGGCTGGTCATAGGTGCCCCAGGGTATACACTCGGAACTTCGTAGTTGGTTGGGCATTGTGAGGTGGGTGGCTCAGCACAGGAGCACCCCCTTCTGGTTCGCCACACGTGATGGAAGCGGTGGTGGTCTCCACATGCACATTGTCAGCATCCTTGCTGGTGTCCAGGTGATGGGCCAGAGGCTAGGCAGCATCGTGGTGAGCCTGTTCATGTGACCATGAAGCACAGGGGGGGCAGGCAGGGCCAGGACTGACCTAGGCCAGGCAGCAGTTGCTGCAGTGGTGAAGTGTGCTGATCAGGGTGGCCAGCAGGAGCCTGGGGCATGGGGAGCCTGGGGGTGGAGTAGCCATCACATGGTGGGCACAGGTTCTGGTGACAGTTGTAGAGGGCTGTGTCAGCATGCTGCAGACTGCTCTGTGCCAGAAATGCAGGTGGTCATGGAGCACCATACATGGCTGGCTTTTAAACAGGATCCCTGGCCCCAGGCTGCTGTGGCCGGCCGGAGCTTTCAACTCCCCCGGCTGCTGCAGAGGGGTGGCACAGAGCCAGAGGAGTCCTGGATCAGGGTTGTGCCATGAGAAAATCTGCTCCCAAATGGCTGCACATGTAGATGCTTGCCCAGGATGGGTTTACTGCACAGTAAACCTATTGAGCACTAATTGCATGTATAGGCACAACCAGGGGGTGTGTCTACATAAGATGTTACATCGCTGTAGCAACGAGCTATGGCAGTGTAGCATTGGGAGGCACGAGCTGTGATGCCAATGCTACTGCAGAGTAGTAACAAACTACTGTCGGAAATGACCTATGTGGAATTGGGACTGTGCAGCAACTACTTAAGCAAGTACTAAATGACTGTGCAGTAACAACTGTGTAGTCCAGTGCACGTGTAGATGTGCCCAGTGTGATTCTATTGCACCCCAATCCACATTCTTCCATATGTACTGCCCTCTGCAAATCCCTACAAATTCATTAATGCGTTTACTTTTGCAACATGCCATCTTCTGACTCTTACAACTGAGTCACAAACAAGCAGTGAGAAGGAAGACCTACCCACCTTTTGCATTAATGGTTTTTCAAAGTTCTCAACAGAGTGGAATAGAATCACCGGAGTCCACTTAAGTGCTGGGGATTAGAATCTGTCCTAAAATCTAAACTGGAAAGAACAATGAAGTCATTGTGGGGCATGTTTGATGTTTGAGCTATTTTCCAATATCTGTCTTGGAGGGAATGAGCCCACCCCATTTCTTTAAGCATACACTGTGAGCAGTATGTGTCTTGAGCTGATAAAACACCTGGCAGGACTGTGAGTGAAGGGAGTGAAAGGAACTTGTGAAGATAGAGCCAGCATATGGAAGCACCACACAGAAAGGAGTCAGTGCTCTGCTCACCAGTGCTTTGCTCTGTTCATTAAGGAGGGAACTTGGATCGAATAACTCAGCATTTAAAGGGTGGGGGTCTGTCCAGTGGGAACAGCCACAGGCTCTGATGGACAGATAGATAACTGGCCATAGGGACAGCACATTGTAATGAGCCTGGACTGTTGTTTCTCAGCTTGCTAGTTTCCTCCCCTCTTCTCATAGGAACTTGTCAAGGTCAGGCAATAGCCTGGAGATAACAGATTGAATTTTACACTGAAAAGACAGGTCTGAGGGAGAGCCAGAGGGCAGAGGGGAATGCAGGTCAGCCAAGTCCCATGTGGGTTATCCAGGCAGGAGTAACAGCTGCCTTCTGCACAGGTATAATGAGTAGGGACCTACTGAATTCATGCTGGAAGTTTGCTGTGTGGCAGCTCCTTTATTTTTGCAAGTTTCCCTGTGCACTGTCCCCATTGCTGATTGGCTGAGGGACCCCAGTGGCTGGGAGGTAAAAATGGCAGCATATTAAAAAGTGAAGTTTTTGCCTCCCTGCCAATCAGAAGCGAGCGGTGGGGTGCCTCTACCAATCAGCAGGGAGGTGAGGGAGGTGCGTGGGGGAACCTGCAAAATTAAAGAAGCTGCCACACAGCCCACTCAACAATGAATTCAGTAGGTCCCTAATAATGAGGGGACACCTAAGGGAAGGAGTCCTTAGGCCCAGTCCAGTAATCTCTATGTGCAGATGACAGTTTAGCAAGCCCATCTCTGACCCTATCCTGCCCACTGCTAATCTACTGACTCTTGACAAGAGGTCAGTGGGCAACCAGCCTAGTTTCTCCCATCTACTAGATCTCGAAGTCATGCTTGCTTCTGGGGCACTGTCAGATAGTTATTCCATTATGGGAGTGCAGTGTTGGAGCAAAATCTAACCTAGGGGCATTGGGATCCCAGAACAAATCTCTTGGAGGATACGCACCATAACAAACAGAACCTGAGCTGGAGCTTTCATCCAACGCCACAATTTACTACTCTTTAATTTCTTAACATTATTGAGGCCCAGATCCTGCATGTTTTTTAAGTACTTGAGTCTGTACATATCGACAGATGTTTAAAACTCTCAGTCTTTGTGGTCAACAGGCAACAGACAAACACTGATTTTCTATTACACACACTCACACATGCACATATACACAGGCTTCCGTATTTGTTATTTACATTTGTTTCGATTTAGGTGGAAAGGGCCAGTTCCCCCTGCTGTGCTAATAGTGCTACCTTCCCTTCTCCCTCATACTAACCTCACTTCCAAGCAGCTCTTCCTTCTTCTCCCTCCCACTCCCAGACAAATGAAAGGACATGCATATGCAAATGGCTCACCTGCCCCAAAGAATCTGCAACAGTTCTAGGAGGTAGATAATGGATGCCAAAGTTGATGTGTTATAAGACCTTATTTTATAGTGAATGAAGCGTGGTTCTCATCTTCAAAAAGGGGAAGAAGGAGGATCCGGGAAACTATAGGCCAGTTAGTCTTACCTCGATCCTAGGCAAGCTGTTTGAGAAAATTATGCTGGCACACATCCACGAGGG
>NW_017728931.1:336037-351408 GCF_001723895.1 Crocodylus porosus
CACCTTGCTGGGGTCGTTTGACCCCAGTAATTTTTCCTGCCATGGCAGGGGGTTGGACTAGATGATCTACTCAGGTACCTTCCGACCCTAGAAACTATGAAACTATGAAGCAAAGAGAAATTAAGTGACTCCACCAAGGTCACACAAGAAATCTGCAGTAGAGTGAGCCAATGTGCCCAGTTCTTCTGTGGCCCAGGTCAGTGTTCTGACCAGTCTCCCATCCTTCCCCTCTAGTCTAGCTACTGAGGAGGCTATAGTCGATCCCCTGAGATGCTAACTTGGAGGCTTCATTGATGCAAGAGTGCATAGGGCATATACACTGATTCATCACCATCTCTTCTTCACTGCTTAGTGGCTATATCAGTACCAGAGAACTTTGAAGTGCCAGGCATGGCTTCTCCTAGGGTGCCCATCCCTTTAATACAGATTACTCTCTGGGATGGGATATGGATGATGTTTTCCATTTTCTTCCCTCTCTGGTAGGCTGTTATGGCATGGCTAATGTCAACTTAAGAGGAAACTGTTTGTACCTTGAGATTAGAGAATGGTGCTGTAGGCCACAACAGGTGGGAAGGATGTCACCCAATGTCCCTGCAGTACCAGGCTGGGGACAGAGACCTCCCCCATTCACTCAGGAAGCAAAGTGAGGGAAGGACTCAGGGTGCTACTGTTGCTTGGCCATAGGGCATCACCGCAAATCAGTGCTGCTGAGCTAGGCTGCCATCCTGAGCTCTGTGTAGCTAGAAGCTGTCCCCCACTCCAGAACAGCTCCCCCCTGCTCCCTGGAGCCCAGGTCTGACCCCTGTGCCCCCTGGAGCTCCCCCGAGCTGCTACAAGGGGGCAGAATAGGGCAAGGAGGCAGGAGCAGCCCTGGATTCAGCTGCTCCCATTGGGAGCAAATTTACTCCTGACATGGGTGCATGTGGAGATGCATTCCCAGGAGCAGTTTACTGCATTTTCTTTTAATACACAGTAACTTTAAGGTGCATTATTTGTACATGTAGTTGCACCCTCTGTTGATAAAGTAGATCTAAGCTGCTTGAGCTGTGGCCTCAGTAATTGATCATTCAGCAAAGATTTAGGTTTATCAGCCTCCTGAGAACTGAGCTTGGAGCTCTGAGCTCTCAACAATATGTCTCTGCTGCAGTCAAGACAGTCCACATTTTACTGCTCTCAGTGGGAGGGTGAGTCCCTGTGCTGGGCTTGTTTGAACTCTCAAAAGCAACACTTTTAAGGCTTTCAAATGCACCAGTGCTCAATGTGATGGTGGACTTTGCCTCTCTGTATCCTTTTATAATCTCCCAAAGAGCTGTAAGTACCCCGACTTTCCCGCCTGCCACGTCTTGGATTTTATTATAATATGTTCACTTGTCAGGAGGGTTGTTATATATATATTTGTTGTTTTATTTTGCCCTTTGGGTGTCTTTATTAGGAATTTCGGTATTATAGAGGAAAACTTCACTTGATTATTCCCACACACTTGCCGATATATATATTCACAATCAGATGCAGATTAACACTTGTCTTTATATTTATTCTTTATAACACTATACAAACTTTCTTTATCTTTAAACAGAAGTGGTCCTTTTTTGTTTTTTTTTAAACAATTATATCAACTTTGTAATTCTATCTACACCCTGTTCTTATTTAACCTTTATCAGTTTGGTTGGACTGAACTTAGTGTTAATAAACAAAGTCCGTTTAACTCTGGTTTGTCTATTTCCCTTTTTTTTTTTTAGAGCAGGCTTTTCTCTTCAAGCCGTGTTATTTCTCTCTCTTTACTTTTGCTATCCTGAGTGTTTACTTTTGCTATCCTGACCTTTCATCTGGTGCATGCCTGAAGCCTTGAATCCAGCTGTTTTCACTATGCTTGTGGGAGTGAGTCAATTCACTCTTTCGTTTTTTTGTTTGTTTGTTTACTTTTCAGGGCGGCTGCCAGCCACGTCTCCGGTGCCTCTTCATGGATCCGCCCCTCTTTCTCAGAGCTTCGCTCTCTCCAGCAGCGAGAAAAATCCTGAGGTAAGTGTCTTATCTCCTGGAGATCTTCTTTCTCCCTCACTTTCTCCTTCATATGCTCTTTCTTTCTTCTCCCTTTCTGATACTCCCTTCTCCTCTTTCGTTTTTTCCCCCCAGAGCTTCTATCCTAATATGGTAATAGCTCTAGAAGTGGCGTTCTCTGGCTCTTTTTGCCACGTCACTGTTTACTCTTTTACACTCAACGACCACTTGTTGGCTTCATTGAGCGTGCATACGAATGGCTAGCAGACCATCCAGGCTATTTAGTAGGGCTGTGCAAAATTTCACCGCCAGTTTTGTTTTGACTTGTTTCGAGATCAAAAAAGTGAAATTGAAATGCAACAGGTATTGTTGAAACAGCCTTGAAACAAAACAAGGCAAGTCACAACATTTTGCCATTTTGACACTGTTTTGACGTTTTGCCCATAGGCTATAATGGGGAAGGTCAAAACAGCCTAAAACATTGTCATTTATGGCCTGATTTGGATGCAACTTGCAAGAATGATAGTCCCTTCTGAGGGCATGAAGCCTACCAAGTTTCAAGGAGATAGGTGCAGGGGCTTAGCGATATTGCACCCCAAATTCTTGAAAGCAAAACTCATGTCGTGTATATGTTAAGCCACAGCAGGGTCAAAGCTGCAGGCCTGATAGCCACTGTGGAGGCCACAAAGCCTGCCAAGTTTCAAGGACATAGGTGGAGGGGTTTGGGAGAAACTGCACATCAAGCTGTGGACAAGCAAAATTTGTGACATGGGTGAGACTGTGTGTGTTAAGGCACAGCAGGGTGAAAGCTGCAGGGATGGTAGCCCCTGCTGAGGCCATGAAGCCTGCCAGCTGTTGAGGAGACAGGTGCAGGGGTTCTGGCTTCTGGGCCCTGCACCTCTGGCTGCTGACAGGCAAAACTTGTGTCATGGGTGCTTGTGGGACTGTGTCTGGCTTGGGGCAAAGTGGGGTGAAAATTGCAGGCCTGCTAGGACCTGCTGTGGCCACAAAGCCTGCCATAGTACCTCACAGTTGTCTAATGAACTTATTCTCACAATACTCCTGTGAATTGAGAAGTGTAATTACTCCATTTTACAGGTGATTAGCTGAGGCTTAGGGAGGATAAGGAACCTGACCAAGCTTGCTCTGGAAGTCTCTGGAAGAGCTGTTTCAAAGCCACATTGCCTAAGACTTAAGCTCCAGTCACTCATAGATTCATAGATTGTGAGGCTGGAAGGGACCTTAGAAGATCATTGGGTCCAGCCCCCTGCACCAAGCAGGAAAGGTAACTGGGGTCAGGTGACCGCAGCAAGGTAACTATCTAGTCTCCTCTTGAAGATTTCTAGGGTAGGTGATTGCACCACCTCTGGAAGGATCTTATTCCACAGTCTGGACACCCTAGTTGTGAAGTAGTTTTTCCTAATGTTGAGCCTGAAACAAGCCTGAAACAATCTTCCAGGAGTTTGTGACCATTACTCCTGGTTTTCCCCAAGGGTGCCCTGGTGAGCAGTTGTTCACTGAGCCCTAGACATATGCTTCTGATGTAGTGGTAAGCTGCTACCAAGTCCCCTCTCAGTCTTCTCTTTTTCAGGCTGAAGAGTCCCAGGTCCCTCAGCCTTTCTTCATATGGCTTGCCGTACAAGTCTCTGATCATATGGGTAGCCCTTCTCTGGACTCTCTCAAGCTTTACCACATCCTTGTTAAAGTGTGGAGCCCAGAACTGGACGCAGTACACCAGCTGCGGTCTCACCAATGCTAAGTAGAGCTGAGTAGAGCAGGAGAATCACTTCTTTGCAATGGTTTTGCTGGAGATGCATCAATTGCTGCATGCCAGGGTATTGTTGGCCCTGCTGGCTACAGCACTGCACTGCTGGTTCATAGTGTGGTCAATTATTACCCCCAGGTCTGTGGTGGCAAGTGAGGGGGGATCTTCAGTCCTGCTGCCTGATGAGAGGCAGCAGTTGCACAATGTCACGAGTTTTGCCTGTGAGCAGCTAGGGGTGCAGGGCCCCAGAACCCAGAACCCCTGCACCTATCTCCTTGACAGGCTTCATGGCCTCAGCAGGGGCTACCATCCCTGCAACTTTCACCCTGCTGTGTCTTAACACACACAGTGTCGCCCATTTGACCTTCCCTATTATAGCCTAAGGGCAACACATCAAAACAGCTGCGAAACTGTTTTGACGGAACAGAACGGAACAGCGGTTTTGAATCAAAACAAAATTTGAAGTGGAACACTGTTCTGTTGAAATGCAAGTTGAAATGCAAGTTAGTGTAGTATAGTGACAGTATTCCTATAATTTACCATGTAGCAGATGTTGTAGCTCTTATAAAAACAATTTATTTTGCCAATGGCATTCAGGGAAAGGAAGAGACTTGTTTGTTTTTTTTCTTAATTTACCTGTTGTCTTCTATTTTTCCCCAATTTTAACTCACATCTCATTTTTGCACTTCCCACTTTATTTCCCTCTTTACCTGGCCTCCTCACTGCAACCTTAGGTGAAATTTCTGGCCTTAGCCTTGCCTCTATTTCAGCTGAAGCATTATGGTGCTTCCAGCCTGGATTTTAGTCTGTAACACTCAGAGACAATCATAAACAGGCTACACAACTGCAGCTAGGAATTGCAAAAAGATACTAGTTGCTTGATCCTTTGTCTGCAGTGTTTTTATACTTGATTTGCAGTGAGCTATTAGACTGGAGTGTTCTGAGTAGAGCAGAAGAAGAGAAAGGTGCATGCAGCATTGTACAAAATGCTGTATCCTCTGGGGACAATGAAAGATTATATCATTTACAAGGCAAGAAGATTTTATGATGGCATGAAGAAATGGAAAAGGTGTCTTGACAGGCAATACCTATTCAGTATGCTTATGCATGTAGGATACCCTATGTTATGAAATTATGGTTGCTTTTTCTTTAGCCTGACAGTATATTAATGTCTTTCAGTTATTCCGGATACAATCGTACAGAAGAAAAATACATATTTACATCCCCTTCCCTGCAAAAACAAACTAGAAATTTGTCTTGCTATGAAGATATGAGTATTTTATTTTATTTTTTTTTCTCCTCATAAATTCTGACTGGAGTAAGGAGGACAGATATGCACCGTTAACCGAGCAACAATGAAGGCTCATGTCATTTTCATTACAATCCTTGTCAGGAGAATGGATTCATGCAGTGCCATTTTCTGCTCTCATTATATTCTTTGTCACAAGAATAAGGTTTTAATCCATCAAGCGTTCGGTAAGGAGACAGTGGGGTGGTTGAGCACTTTGATCTCAGCAATGGTCTGTAATTTGATGGGCTACTAACCATCCATGCTCTTCCTCTCTGACAGTCTCCAGGAGATAAGGGAGAGAGAGAAAGAGAGAAGCCATTTAAAACCAGTGGTGTAAATGGCTGGAATGGGTGCCAATTGCAGCAGCTCCCTGGAAGCATAAGAACCAACGTGGTGCTTCCCCAGGGAGACATAATGTGAGGCACACAATGCTGTCCTGGACTTCTCCAAGGCTGCACGCTCTAGGGGAGGAACAAACAATCCTTTTGTCTGGAGGGCTGCTTAATGAGTTTCGGCAAGCTGTTGAGGGCCTCAAGCGTAACCCTGCCCCTTAATAGGTTCCTCGCCCCCTGGTTGCCATCTTGGGACTGGAAGTCCCACCTCTAACCCCTGATTTTTGACACTGGCAGTCACTCCCTTTACCCCAAGAAGTACTCCTTTTGGGAAGGGGGTTTGCGATCTTGGAACCGGAAAAAAAGCAAATTATAAACTAAGAATCAAACATTGACAATAACATATTTTAATTTTATTAAAAAAAATATTTTTGTCCAATAAAAAATGTTTAGGGGCTTTGGAGGTAAGACTTTTGGAGAAAGGCTGTGAGAATGAGAGTTATTTAGTTTGGGGAAGAGAAGACAGAGATGGGATTTGATAACAGTCTTCAAATACCTGAAGGGCAATTTTAGAGAAGATGGAGATGGACTTTTCTCTAGCCATGGAGGACAGGACTAGGAGCAACAGCTTCAAGTTGCAGCACAGGAAATTTAGGTTGGAGATTAGGAGGAACTTTCTGACTCCGAGGGTGGTCAAATATTGGAACAGGCTACCTAGAAAAATTCCGTAGATATTTTCAAGAGCAGGTTAGAGTGACACTTGGCCCAGCTGGTTTAGTCACAGATGATCCTGCTTTGAATAGGAGGCTGGATTAAATAAGGTCCCTTTCACCCCTACTTTTCTATGATTCTAGTGTTCTATCATCCTAAGGTGGAAAGGAAGAATAGGTATTCATGCAGGCTGTGGAGGAGACATCAAGTGCAAACGCTGCTCTTTCTCTGCCCTGCGGGGCTGCAGGGTCAATGACAGTAGCTCTGTACTGCAGTCAAATGTCCAGCTCCTGTGGACACCTCTGGGCTAGTTTTAAATTAGATGGCTCAGACATCACATGGGCTAACTTTCTGCATTTCAGCCCCTCTTTTCTCACCCATGCAGAGCTCTGTGCTGCTGTGGCTCCACCGTGGCAGCACTTGTGCTGGCAAGATTAAAGCTGCCCACACTCATTGGCACAAGTTACAGACGTTACTGGCCTGTAGCATAGCAGGGGTGTATTGCTGTCAGCCTGGGTTCTTCTAGGCAACCAGCATCAGAACTGCTCCCATTGCCCTGCAGATGGAGCAGTGCTCCATTTCCGCTGATGCTTTGCAAGTCCGTGCATTTTACCACTGGATTCTTCTGGGTTAGAGCTGCCGTAGATCAATCCTTTCATTGCAGACATTGGGTAACGAGGGGGGAGTTCAACAAGTGTTGCCAATAGAGCAAGCAGGCTTGATTTTCTATTGCATTCAGTCTATACTCAAAGACTGCGTGTGCATGGAAAGATGTATACACGTGTGGGAATGCAAATGCATGAATGCAGAGGTATGCATGTGTTTGAGTTGGCTTGTTTAAGGATGCGCATGCAGGTATCTCCATGTACTGGATCATCCTTCAATTACACCACTAGTAAGATATCCCCCAAAACTAGAACTGATAGAAACTGTTCATTCAAAAAAAATCTCTCAATGAAAGAATAGGACATGGGGAATGTCTTATTTCTAGGAAAACATCAGGGTTTTCATAAAAAACAATCCCTGGAAAAATGTGATGTCTTTTGGCAAGTGAAAAATAGTCAACCAAATCTGGGTTTGGGCTGATGTGTTTTTCAACGTTTGCCAAAAAACATTTGCTACCCCTCTGCCTCAATGAACTAAAATAAAACAAAATAAAATAAAATCTTTTGAAGTAAATATTTAGTAAAACCACAAGCATTTCTGTGGGCATTTTTCACAGGAATGCAAACCAGGTGGAGCAATTCTAACACACCCTGTTGTGAGTTGGCTTTCAGGCAGACACTGAAATTATATTTTATCACAGCTCGTTTCCTTCTCATGTCAGCCACTGCCACTCCACTGAAGCCCATGCACCTTTTCACGCTCACCTCAGGGACAGGGGCACCTACTCTGCAGCAGAGTGCTCCCATACACATTTTGCCCAGAGAAAACAGGGAATTAAGTGACTGGGAATAAAAAGTAGCATAGTGTAGTGATTAGGTTTAGGCAGCCTGAATTCAGTTCCATGTTCTACCACTGACTTGGGCAAATCATACAGATTCTCAATGCCACATCCACTGTAAAATGAGAATAATAGCACTTCCAACTGCACGAGGGTGCGGTGCACTGAACACATGAAGGAGTGTCAGGTACACAGAAGAACCAGTCCAGGTGTTTCAGGTAGGTAAGAAGGGAGCAGTTTGGTAAAAGCTACTGATTCAGCAAAACCAGAGCATTTCACAAACATAGGTTGATTTTGCTGAGGTTTTTTTAAATTAAAAACATTTGGAGTTTCAGTTAGAACCAACCTATAATTTAACAATTTCCTTTTGATACATGTGGGTGTACGTGTGCACATGGGGCTGCAAGCATGTGTGCATGTATGTGTAGATTTAAAAAATAAATAAAATAACAGCCCACTGGGTGAAGGAAAGCAGACAAATCCCACTACCCACCCAACCAATTTGGGTCTGAGGCTCTTTATTCACTTCCTGTGGTGAGGGGCATTTCCAGGTTCCCAGGGGTCAGATATGGCCCATGGGCCAGTGGCATAGAAATGTATGCTAGGTGTCATGCTGGGAGGCTCTTACAAGGAAAGTCCCTCCACTGAACATTCAGAACCACAGGACCCTTTATCATGGGGAGCAAAGAACAGAGCAGTCAGGAAGCCTGTGCTGTAGTTCACATTGAGCTGGGGATGGGTTTAAAGCAGAGGTGGGCCAAATGCAGCCTGTGGGCTGGACGTGGCCCGCCAGGCCATTCTATCCAGTCCACAGGACCCCTAAAAAGTTTAGAAAATTAATATTTATCTGCCCTGGGCTGCCTGTTATACAGCCCTCAATGGCTTGCCAAAACTCAGTAAGTGGCCCTCCACCCAGAATAATTGCCCACCCCTAGTTTAAAGGCTGCAGTCAGAGGTGTCCTTAGGTTATGGTAAATTGGGGTGGCTTTGGGGGCCCCCGTGGAGCCAGGTGGAGTGGCTGTGGCCCCTCCCGCAGGGCCTGCCTGGTGCTGGCAGCTCCACCCTGCCCTGAGGAAGAAGTGTGGAGACCCCCTCCCTCCACCGGCATGTGGAACACCCCAGCCTGTGCCCTGCCTTTGCTGCAGTCCCATGGGCCCCACACAGTGTTAAGGGAGCCCCACACCCTCTTAAGGTTGGCCCCAGCTGCAGTCAGTTTTTGGCAGCTCAGCAGTAAGGGGAATGTTTTTCTGCCTCCTGCAAGGAGCAGTGTAATTTCTGCCTGGGAACACAAACCTTTGCCCAGCAGTCCCCAGCCTCTCATTGCCATAGGGAAAGGCTGATCACAGGATCAGTCCAGCTTACTCCACATTGGTTTCACCCTCTGCATGCAGGATTTGGGGTGTGCTGGAGTCCTAAATTTGTAATCCTCACTCCAGTTCCCTTGGACTGTCTAAGTTGGTGATTTATACCCTGTTTCAGTCCTGGTTTTTCCCCCTCTCACCCACTGGGTGTTTGTGCTACAATGGGCCTCTTGCTCTCCTGCTTTGTCTACCTTCCTCTGCTGCACACGCTCTTTCATGTACATGATGGCAGGTTTCTCTTTGATTCCCCAGCTGGCTCAGCTTTGCCTTTCTCTGTCCAAGGTCAGCTCCTGCTGTTTCTCTGTCCCATCCACCTTTCTACCTCCTCGTTGGGGGTTTCTCTGTCAGTGTTTCTCTAGTCTCTCTGGGTGACAGGCTAAATGTTTGGTTTGTGCAGAATTCAAGCTCTCAAGCAAACCAAAATGAATGTACTTTCCAGGGTTTTGGGTGCAAAGATTAGTGACTGTCTGTGAATCAAGGCAATGTTGTACACCCAAACCTGCAAACATCCAGCTCCGGGGCTTGCTGATACACTATTAGCATGTATTATATTTATTTATTTGCATTTTCTAACACCTACAGGCAACAATCAGAGGCCTGCTGGGCTGGATTGGGTGGGTAAGCGTAATGAAAAGATCATTTGGGCCCTAGAGAATGTATAACGGGAGTGCAAAATAAGAGACCATAGCGGGGAATATATCAGACAGCTAGGAGGACTGCAAGGTTACAGTGAGACAGTTGTAAGTCAGGTAATAAACAGTTTCCTGACCGCCTAACTGTTGACTTCAATGGGGCTTCACAGAATCATAGAATCTGAGAAAATGAGGGTTGGAAGGGACCTCAGGATGTCATCTAGTCCAGCCCCCTGCTCAGCGTAGGACCAGCCCCCAAATAGATCATCCCAGGCAAGGCTTTGTTTAGCCTTAGTCTTAAGAACCTCCAAGGATGGATTTTCTTCCCATGAGCACAGGCAACGGCACACACACCACATCCTGAATGCAGTGTCAACTTGCTCCTTCCCAGCTTTGCAGGCTCAAACTACAGACCCTGTAAATTACATGCTTACCCTTGCGTCCTAACAAGGTCTGCAGGCAAAACACTCTGCAGGAATTGCTAATCAGTGAGGAGGGGAGTCACACAGGGTGAGAGCCCAGTGACAGCTTACAACGGTGACAAAAGGGATCTAATTAATTGATTTTTCTGGAGAATGGGTTTGGTGACCCCAGAGGTCTTTCCCAGGCCTATATTACTAATTATAAGCAGGGTGTTAGCAATTAGAGAATGAAAACTTCACAGGCATAGAAAGAAATGATTTGTTTTCGGAAATTATCCATGGTGTTTGCTTGTTTTCAATCTACTGGCCATGCATTCCTAAAAGAGTTACTAAGGATTGGTATGTTTTGAAATTAATCTTAGAAAAAAAACCAGCCCTGGTATATCACAGCTATAAAAAAAAAATAAAGATCTAGAGATACATTGGCACACACCGCTGATGCTAAACATATCAAGAGAGAGCCTTTCCACAGCAGTCCAGATGCAAGACCAGATTAACCCTTTAGTGGGCCCTAGGCAAACAAACTATGCACCTAGTTGCTTTGTATAGGGCAGCAGCAACAGCAACAGCCGCTGCCAGGGCTTGAAGCTGCAGCATGCAGCCCTAAAAGGAAAAAGGAGCTGGATAGAACTGCAGTGGCCGGGCAGCAGCACTGCCGATGCAAAATAAGCACAACTGGGCCCTTTTTCACTTAGGGCCCTAGGCATGTGCCTAGTTTGCTTATGTGTTAATTCAGCCTTGTCCAGATGGAAGGCATTTTTCCTGAAATAATTGTGCACAATGTCATACAAGTCAGGGTGGACAAGAATTTCTTTATTCATTTGGTGGAAGAAAATTAGGATACGCATTACCTGTCACAATAATTACATATATGAAGCACCCATGCATGACGATGAAAATAGTGCCATAGTTAAAGAACCTTGACTCTTTTTTAATTCTTCACTATTACAATTATGTTAGGCTAAAATTTATAGTCCTTTCCCTCCCTTCTCTTATTTATGTTAATCTTGTAAGGTTCTGGCTTACAAAGACTTTACAGCTTATATTCTTCTGTCATGACTGAAAAGTAGGGTATCATTTTTTCATTCTGTGCTGTTAACGTTGTATAATGTTTTACACCAAGAGCGGGGAATAGGGTGCATTACAATGGTTGTGAAATACAGGCTTTTTGAGCTGATAAACGCTGAAGGTCTGTGAAATGCTCTTCTATATACAACAAACATTTTTATATGTGTTAACCTGATTTGGAGTTTGTAGGCATGAGTCATTTCTAGGGTGAGATCTGAGGATGGGCCTTTGATTTCAGTTTGAAATTTCCCCTGCCTTCAAACAGCTTGATTTGCTTTCCTTTTTCTTTCTTTCGACTTTAGTAACTCAACTTTCTTCTATCCAGCTGTGAGCAGGGGTGGATCCAGAGGGGGTGCAGTGCCATGACTGCACTCCCATTTGGACTGGACCACACCTCAGGAACCTCTCGGGACCTTTTTAAAGTCTCCAAGGCAGTTGAGAATCCCCCTTCCCTTCTATGTTCAGAGACATATTCCCCCCTATCCTCCTTTTCCCTCCCACCCCCTCTCCCCATATGCTATCACTTCTTTCCCTGCTGTCCCAGGTTCCCCTGCCTATTTCAGCTGAGCTTTGCAATGGCTGGGCTTAGCTGGGACAGTAGCAGGGTAATGGGCAGGGGGGGAACTTTTGCCATGCAGGGGAACACATCCTTGTCCCATTGCTGCTGTTGCTGTCCCAGGTAAGCCCAGCCCTCCCACAACCCAGCTGGAGCAGGCAGCAGGGACAGCAGGAAGACAGGGAATTTTTACCTGCCCTGGGGACTTTAAAGAGTACCTGGAGGATCTTGCAGTGGGGTCTGCCCACACCAGTGGATGGGGAAGGGGAAGGAGGCTGGAAGCAAGGGTGCTGTGGTTTGCTGCTCCCAGATCCTACTTTGCCAAATCCTGGATCTGCCTCTGTCTATGACAGATGCTTCTACACTATGAAACTGGGAATGGGGAGGTGAAACTCTGGTTTCTGGGTAGGTGAACTGCAGCTCCTGAAAGAAGAGCTGTAGTTAAATAAAATCACTCTCTCTGTTCATTTATTATTTTCTATTTTTATTTTTTCTGTTCTTGCTTATTTTTAGGAAATTATTCAACTTTGCCTTCTAACTGAGGCTCTGGCCTTGGGCACAGAACTCTGACCATTGTGGGGGACATGAGGGTCCTGAAAACTGCATGTCTTATGGTTTTTGGCTGCATTAAAATTTTTATATGTGACCAGCCCTGATTTATAACATCTGAGCATTAGAACCCAGGGGAAAATTGGGGTTTTTTTCAGTTCAGTCGTAATTTTGAAAAGAAAAACAAAACCCATTTGTTCCATTTCCATTTCCTAGCAAAAGTTTTCCAAAATGTCAGAGCATTTTCTTTTTCTCTTAATATTTCAGGTAAATTGAAATAGTTTGAGATCATCAGTTATTTCATGGCAAAGCTTGCAACTCATGTCTATGCAGCTTGGATACTTCATAACCAGCCTAAGCTATTATTGTCTCATTGGCAAAGAGACATCTTTCACCTATCTATAATTATGACCAGCCCAGAACCTTTCAGTTAGTCACTGTGAATGAACTTCCTGGGCTGATAATACTGATGTCTGGGACAGAAATTCCACAAACTGATTTGACCTTAGTCAGTTAAGTCTGATACTACATTCAACCAGGTTTATCTTAAACCAGTTTTGGTCATTTTGAAACTGGTTTATGTGCATTGAACTTCTGTTCTGTTACAGGTTTAAACCAGTTTCTGATCACTTAGGGTGCTTGTACACATGAAAAAATTGGCTATTTTTGTGGCTTAATTGCAACATACTATACACGTGCGGGGGGGGTTATGATTTAAACGAGTTTGTTACGTTGAAGACTAAACATCTGCATGTAGTTTAGTTTGCAGTGCAGCTATTTGTAACATTGCAGCCTTTTGACAGCTAACTTCCCCCCCCCCCCCTGCTGCAGGAGAGGCGGCCTGAAGGCGGAAGTGGCAAGGGGCCTGATACATTTTTTTTTTCTTGGGAGCCTGCCTGTGTCTCCTGCAGTTGGGGGATGAGCTGCCGGCAGGCCAAGAGGCCCCTAAGCTGCAGGGGTCCCTGGTCCTTCCTTCTGTGGCAGCGGCGCTCCCAGGGGCCACCAAGGGGGACTGATAGCAGCTGGGTGCTGCCTAAGCTCGGGAGCAGCTGTATCAACTGCTTGCTGCCTCTGAGCTGGGGCAGCATCTGGCTACTAGCTGCCTGCCTGGGTGGCCTGGAGGGCACTGCTGCCACAGAGAGAAGGACCAGGGTCCCCATAGTTGGGGGCCTGCTAGAAGCTTATCCCCTGGCTGCAGGAGAAATGGGCAATCTCCATGGGGGGGAAAAAAAAGGATCAGGTCCCTCACTGCTTTTTTTTTTCTTTTCCAGTGCAGCCTGTCTGCATGAGCTGCCCTAAGCTGTGGGAGGGCCCGTTCCTTCCTTCTGCGGTGGCAGTACCCCCCAGGGCTGCCCAGGTGGGGTGCTAGTTGTGTGGGGGCTGCCCCAGGTTGTGGGCAGCACCTGCTGGATCCAACTCTTTCCCAAGCCCACACACTGGGAGCCCACCGGATGCTTGTCCCTGCAAGAGCTTGGGGAAGAGTTGGATCTGGTGGGCAGCATCTGCTCAGCTAGCACCCCACCTTGGTGGCCCTGGGGGGGTGCCACCACCATGGAGGGAAGGACCAGGCTCCCTATAGCTTTGGGGCTGCATGGCCTGGAGGCAGTTTGTGCAGGCAGGCTCTGCTGGAAAAAAAAATGTGGAAAGGAAACTGATCCTTTTTTTTTTTCCCCTGCGGGTTCTGCCCACCTCTCCCACAGCTGTAGGGTGAGCTGCCAGCAGGCCTGGAGCTGCAGAGGGCCCTGGTCCTTCTTTCCATGGCGGTGGCACCCTCCCAGCGCTGCCTGGATGGGCGGCTAGTGGGCAGGTGCTGCCCCAGCTCGGAGACAGCACCCAGCCCAATACAACTGTTCCCTGAATCCAAGCTGGGACAGCATCTAGCAGCCCACCTGGGCAGCCCCAGGGAACACCAGTGCTGCAGAAGCAAGGATTGAAGCCCCCCACAGCTCAGGGTCTGCCCAGGCCACTAGCAGTTCACCTCCCAGCTGCGGAGACGTGGGCAGGCTCCACAAAAAAAAAGGATCAGGCCCCTCACTGTAACAGTGATGGAAGCCCCTAAATTGAAATGGTGGGCTTTTAATCGTTGCAGTTAAAAACTCATCATTTCAATTTAGGGGATTAAACGCCCATGACACGTAAAAGTGCCCTTAAACCAGTTTATATGTAACTTTTGTCCTTAGTCTGGTAGAGCAGCAGCAGGAAGGCATTCACGAAATAGCATGTTTTATTTCTGCTTTAGCAATGAGACCAGAAATGGGAGGCAGTGAAGCAGGCAGGCAGTGGACACCTCCTTGCTAACTCCCGCTGTTGGGTGGAATTCAGACATTAGCTAATTCGAAGGACAGAAATGATTTGGGTCACTCTGCCAAGGCCCCAGAGCACCAGCTAGTAAGTCTTGCACTGAGACCAGTGAACTTGCCACCCATGCTGCAAAGTTTTTGAGTAGCAGAATACACCTGACCTGTAGTTTGTTTTTCTGCTGGTGGTTAATGATACTCGCAATTAAAAAAAATATTGCTCCCTTTTTCTCCCCTAGTCTAAGTATGTCCTGTTTCACTGAATCACATTATGTCTCTGCCTACCATCTTACAGAGCAAGTATGCCTTACAACCCAAACCTTCCCAGCCTTCTCCCTGGGCTCATTTGTAACAGGGGCTTGTATCCAAACAGTGGTTTTTAGGCCCAGCATATCACTAGGCCATCAGCAGGGTAGCTCCTCCTTATAGCCTTCTGCTCAGAGCTCCATAGACTCACAAACCCCATGTGCTGTGTGGACCTTCAGTACAGTGGATCTCGTGACCTCCTCCTGAGCTAAAATCCCCATGAGGGTGCTCAATGTGGTGGGTCTCTTTGATGATCTCCATCCCCACAACCCTCAAGTGTCATGACTCCCTCTGGAGCAGCTCTGCCACGAAGCCCCCAACCCTAGTTTCTCCTAGGATCTCTGAGTAGACAGTTACGAAGACAAGCTTAAACAAGTTCCTCATCTCACTTGACCATCTCTAACAGGCCTGGACCTGCTTAGGAGGAAAGGCAGCAAGAAGGCACAGCAGCCCCCCTGGCTCTCCAGGGACCTAGCGGACCTCCTGTGGCTTAAAAGGAAAGCCTACAAAGGATGGAGGATGGGATTCAACTCCAAGGAGGATTACTTTGCACTGGTCCGGTCCTGCAGGGACCAAACCAGGAAAGCCAAGGCTGCAACTGAACTCCAACCAGCTTCAGGCATCAAGGACAACAAAAAG
>NW_017728931.1:353723-374287 GCF_001723895.1 Crocodylus porosus
GAGGTCCCTTCCAGCCCTGATGTCTATGAAATCTATGAAAGTCTTTAGGTGTTATCACATTGTGGAGGGTAAACAACAGCAGCAATAGTAATGTAGACATGTCTAGATGTCTGCTCAGACCGGCCAGGGATGTGAGAGATGCTACACACTGACAGTTACACACAAGCTGTGTGGCACAGGCTGGCCATGGAAGCAATTACCATAACTGTGCAATTCACACCATATATTTCTGGCAGAGTAGACTGGAATTCAAAATGATAGATAGTTGTTGGTGCTCACACAATGGCCATGCTCTTTCACAGTTCCTCCTGGGCTTAGATTCCATATGTTGGCAAGTGTTTGCTAGCACCAGTGAGTGAATAGGAATACTCCGTAGGGGTTTGGAGGAGGCAGGAAGATGTCCTTCAACCCAGTCTGACAGGAACGATGCCACAGCAAAGGCTGAGTGATGTGGATGTGGCAAAATCTCTTTATCCAAGGAATTATCAAGTTCTTTCCCATTCTAAATTTGGAGCAACATAAGTGCAGAAGTGTGCAGCAATGAATAATAGGAGGGAAAATACAGTGTCTTTTTATACATGATACAAGCATTGGATAAAAGTGGCAGGACTGCAAGCAGCAATGTGTACATGCTTTCTGAAGATAACAAGTGATGTCTGCCAATGGATCATTCTTAGAAACCCAGAAACTGGGACAGTGGTCTTGGGATTTGTGGCTGGGGGACAAGGGAAATTGATACAAAAGTCTGGATGCATATGTCTGGAATGCTTTAAGAACAATGCTTCCTGCTTCTGTGCACAGGGTTGGACTAGATGAGGTCCCATCCAGCCCTGGGATCCTTAAAAATGACCTCCCTTATCTCACTTTTAGGATGAAGAATTGGGATACTCTACAATAAAGGTCTGGTGGGGGAAGATAGCATGCCTTCCTGTAACCACTTACTGATCTACTTATCTCCAGGTGTTAGTGCCCTTTCCATGTGCTTCATCCCAAGGCTGTCCTTCCCTTTCATCTCATGGCCACAGCATCCATACATTTATATCTGTACCCTTTTAATCAGACACACTGTAGAAACCTAGACCAGACCAGCTCAGATGTAAGGTTCTGGCAAACTCTTGCCAATTCTAGGTACTTCAGAAGAAGAACTGAGAGTCTCTTCAGGTGAGATAGGGGACCTTCATGGCAGACAGCTATCTCCTTCTGCTGTACCTATCAGCCCTCTTTACCACTATCTCTGAGCACCTCTTTGTCTTCAATGCATGCATCACTACCACAGCCAGGGCAGCACTATTATCCCTTTGATGGAGGGCAAAGAACACAGTTAATGACACACTAAGCCATCTATATATTTTGGGTGCCTCTGTTCTGGGGGCTGCTGATCTTCATTAGTTAAAAAGGGTTCCAACTTTCAGCAAGCACTGAACACCCATACTATACAGCTGGCTTTTTTCAGGACATCTTTTGTTGGGCACTGAAAGCTTGAGGTACTGCAAATACATAATTGTTTTTGTAAATCTTGGCATAATAGACTAGACCAAGGCGACAGAGGAATTCTGTGGAAGAGATGGGACTTGAACATCAGATTTCCAGAGTCACTATCTTGCTCCAAACAGAAAGCACCTTACCCCCTGAAGCATAAAGTTTTATAACCCTTCTCAAAGCTCCTTCTTAAGCCTTAAAATTGCAGGTATTCTCATTGCCCATAGAAATCATAGAACTGGAAGGGACCTGTAAGATCATCAAGTCTGGTCACCTGCCATGGGCAGGAAGTTATTGAGCTCAGACTAGGTCCAGCCTCCTCTTGAACACCTCCAAGGATGGTGACTGCACCACATCTGCTGGGAGTGTGTTCCAGATTCTGGTGACCCTTACAGAAAAAAAGTTCTTACTTGTATCTAGCCTGAATTTACCCTCTATTAGCTTATGCCCATTAGTCCTTATTCTCCCTTGAGGTGCCCTCTTGAAGAGTTGCTCACCTAGATCTTGGTGTTCACCCCTGATGTACCTGTAGACAGCTATCAAGTCACCTCTCAGCCTTCTCTTACTCAGGCTGACCAGGCCCAGTTCCTGGAGTCTCTCCTTGCAGGGCTGTCCTCCATGCCCTGGACCATGCAGGTGGTCCTTCTTTGTACCTTCTCAAACTTATCCATGTTCTTCTTGAAGTGCAGTGCCCAGAACTAGACACAGTACTCCAGCTGAGGCCTCACCAGTGCCAAATAGAGAGGGAAGAGCACCTCTCTGGGTCTATTGGCCACACATCGCCTGATGCATGGCAGAGTTCTATTTCTTTTTCTGTCAACCCCATTGCACTGTTAGCTCATATTCATCTTCCAGTTGATCGTGACCCCCAGGTGTCATTCAGATGTTGTGCCAGCCAGTGGAGCACCACCCATTGTGTAGTTGTGGTGAGGGTTCTTCCTACCAGATGAAGAACTTTGCACTTATCCCTGTTAAACCTCATCTGATTCCATCCTGCTCATAAGTCCTGTCTGTCAAGGTTGTCCTGGATCCTGACCCTATCATCCAATGCGCCTGCATTTCCCCACAGCTTGGTATCATCTGTGAACTTAATCATTGAGCTTTCCACAACCTCATCCAAGTCATTAATGAATATATTAAAGAGCACAGGTCCAAGCACCGATCCCTGAGGGATACTACTGGAGACAATCCTCCAGGTTAAGGCCATCCCATCGATTACCATCTTCTGGGAGTGGCGTCTAAGCCAATTGTCCACCAACGCACTGTAGACTGGCTTATCCCAGCACCCTTCAGTTTGTTTGAGAGAATCCCATGGGAAACAGAATGAAAAGCTTTACTGAAGTCTAAGTAAATCACATCAACCTCATGTCCCTCATCCTGATGGCTAGTTACCTGATTGTAGAAAGACACAAGGTTTATCAAGTATGATCTACCCTCAACAAAGCCCTGCTGATTGCTTCTTAACATGCCATCAGTTTCCAGCTTGCAAATGATGGCATCCTTAATAAATTTTTCAAAGAAGTTATCCAGGACTGAAGTCAGACTGACCAGTCTCTAGTTTGCGGGGTCATCCTTCTTCCCTTTCTTAAAGTTGGGTCCTCTTCCAGTCAGCTGGGACGCTGCTATATGCTCAGCCAGTTCTCTCAGGACTCTCAGGTGCAGGTCATCGGGTTCAACAGATTTGAAAACATCCAAGTGTTGCAGGAATTCCCTCATCTGTTCAGGACTGATTTAATGTAGCCCATTGTCTTCCCCATGTTCTCTGCGCCTCTGGTCAGGTGGACAGCCCCTGTTTGATTTCAGGAATACTGACATGAAATATACATTTAAGAGTTCGGCTTTTTTGCAGGCATCACCTGTGGGCTGCCCCTGAGTATTCAGTAGGGGTCCAACAGTGGAGCCTGACTTTTTATTGCTCCCTATGTATCTGTAGTTGCCAGCTTGATCTCCATGCCTGCTTTGGCTTTCCTTGTCTCATATCTGCAGGCCCTGGCGATACACCTGGAAAGGTGTATTCCCCTCTAGTTGCCAAGTCATTCTTCCATTGTTTATATGCTTCTTTTTTCTTTTTCAATAACTCTCTAATATTTATGTTGTGCAAAGTGGGTCTATCAGCTCCTTTCCTATTTTTTTCCCATGTGGGGATGGCCTGTTTTGGGGCCGTGAAAACTGCCTCCTTGAGAAAGTACCACTGTTCCTGAACTCCCAAGTCATCCAGTTGCTGGTTGCAGAGGGCCTCTCCAACTAGCCTCTTAAGTTTGCCAAAATCTGCCTTCCTGAAGTTCAGGACTTCTGTTCTGCTGTCTGATTTCCCAGTCTTACGGTGAATGGTGAACCTAACAAGATTGTGATTGCTGTCTCCCAGAGTACCACCTATCCTTAGGTCACCTATGATATCATCACTTTTGGCCAGCACTAAATCCAGAGTGGCCTTACCCCTGTAGGCCCTTCCATAACCTGAGTCAGAAACAGGTTGTCTATTGTTGCCAAGAAGTTGGCTGATCAGCTGGAGGCAGCCAAGTGATCCTCCCAACAGATGTAAGGGTAGTTAAAGTCACCCATGACAGTCATGGCTCTAGTGCTAGGTGTCTTAGTTAGTTCTCTGGAGAATGCCTGATCACTGTCCTCTTCTTGGGAGGGAGGCATGTAGTAGACTCCCACCATCAGTTCTCCCTCTCCTGATCCCCCTTATATCCTGACTCAGGCGGTCTCAAGGGACCCTTCCCTCCTGTCAAACATGACCTGTAGGGAGGGGTAGTGCTCTTTCACATAGAGGATGACACCTCCTCCCTTTTTCCCAACTCGATCCTTCCTGTAAAGCCTATAGCCCTCAATATTCATTGCCCAATTGTGTGTGTCATTCTACCAGGTCTCCATTAACCAGGTGAAATCCTTATCAACCAGGAGGAGTGTCAGTTCCTCCTGTTTATTTCCCATGCTTCTGGCATTCCCATAAAGACACTTGAGCTCTCCCCTAGTTGCCTCAGGTCTTCTGTCATGCTGCCTGTGTCGCAAGATGTCAGTACCAGTCTGGTTGTCCTTTTCTTAAACACCCTCCCATGTGTTGTTGTGGCTAGTGGCTTTGTGTACAGTAGTGGAACCTTCTCCCCAGACCCCAGCCTTGCCTACTTTAAAGCTCTCCTCAACAAGTCAGCCACTCTTGTAGTGAAGATCTTCTTCCCTTTGCTTGTGAGATGAATACTGTCCCTTGTGTGTAGACCATCCCTGTCATAGAACTGTTTACCAAGGTCGAGGTATCCAAAGCCCACACTGTGACACCAACTCCTAAGCCTTTGGTTGACCTCCTCAATGCATTCCTCCCTCTGATGGCCACAACCGCTGACTGGGAGGATTGAGGAGAAGACTACTTGCGCTCCTAGGCCCTTAAGCTTTGCCCCCATGTCCTTGTAGTCTCTCATGATCCTCCCAGGGCTGCTTCTTGCTGTGTCATTGGTGCCCACATATATCCAAACACCACTGGCTTCCTGTGGTTTGTTGCCCTGTCAGAATGGATTACCTTGCACAAATGCTGTTATTAATGTCACTTTGCTGGCAGTTTTCAGCTACCATTTGTGAAATGGATCGAGTTTATCAGTGCCCTTATAGCAGCTCATTTAATAACCAGGTGTCTCACACAGGGCGGTTTTTTGCACAGCCTATATGCTATCTAGTTCCAGCTGTAAAGCCCCCAAAGCAAAATTTGTTTTTGTTCAGGTTAATAGTAAATGTTTTACATGTGTAGTCAACTAGGCTTGGAGCCAAATTACAAACACTTTTGGGCATCCACACAAAATTATTCCCCCTTTCTCCTCTCATTCCCTGATCATGCATTTTTCCAAATGACTCTAATTTGTTGAGTTCTATCTGCAAACTGCAGTTCCTTTATCTTTAATGCCTTCTATTTTAATCAAGCTATTTGTCCAAGCCCCTGTTGTTAACTATTGTTAAAGTTCCTTTCTTTACAGACAGGTCACGCAAGCTGAGTTCATGCCCCAGATGCAGTCTGGTCTCGTTTCCCATTGCCAAAATGGATTCAGTGGGAAAGCACTTAGATATGAGCAGGGCTGTGCTTGCCCCTCCCTGGAGGGGAAGGCTGGGATATAAACTTGCAAATAGCTACTCTGTTTTGTGCTGCTTCACAAAGGCTAGGTACTGGGACTAATTCTGCTGAATTCAGTGGCAGGAGAAAAGAGGGAATGAATGGTGGCTGCATTCACCCCCTGGGCTCTGGAGCTATGTGAAAGTGGTGGCTTTGACCACAGCCTGTGCTGACATGCCTGTGATCTCGGAGCTCTGCGCACATGTAGAGCTCTGGCATGAGCCATGATGACATGCTGGTGAGATCATGCTTTTCTATTACTGATTTTAGAAAAGACTGAGCACTATTGGTGTAGACATAGCTCCGGCCAGTGATGCAAAGGGGAGAGAGAGAGAATGACCTCCCTTGATCCTAGTCAGCAGTACTGGCCTGGCAGCAGGGAGGAATCTGCCATTTTTCCAGAGGTGGAGGTATGCCTGCTGGTGGAGACACCTCTCCAGAGCCCTCAGATGAGACCAGATGGTCTCTCAGAATTGTCATCTCTCAGCTCCCAGTCCCTAATGATGGCTTTGCCTGTAGCACCCTTGCCCAGTAGGCTTCTCACAGCATGGTGTGTTGATTTCAATGAAACCTTTCTTAAGGTTCTGACTATAAAAGGTTAATAAGTAGAGCCCTGGTTTTGAGAGTGTGCAGGTGAGCATGAGCTGGTTATAGTACAACAGGAGGTGCTGCAGAAGGCACCTGATGGTCTCCACAGCATTCTGTAGCCATCAATATCCTATTTACTAGCCCAGCTAATCATTCATTCATCTTTATACACTCCTTGCAGAAGACCCCTTAGGACCAAACCTGACATGCCTATTCATCTTGTTTAAAGCCATGCAGAGCTATACCCAGCTTTCACCAGCACCTTTTCCATTGGTGAGAGCCATGAGCTGGGAAGCAGAATTTGACCAGCTGTTGCTTCTGAGGTGGTAAGATTGTCTTGTGTCATTGTGCACTTTCACCTGGTCCAGCTAGAGGCTAGGAGGGGGGCACCCTGTCTTAGTTCAAACGTGGCTATACTGGGCTCCCTGGGGAGTAGGGTACAGCCCTGAGGGAAGCCAGTCCCCCTGCACCTCCCTGGGTTTGGCTGGAATTCTCCTAGAGAGGCTTTCTTCCATGACAAACACCCTGCAGTTACTTCCAGTGAATATGTGAGGAAACACTGCAGGGGCCCTACCACTGCAGGACAGCAGTGCCACTATGGGGTGCTGATTCTGATGTACCCAAACTGGGGCTCCTCACCTGTGCTGTGGGGGAAGGATTGTGTCATAGGAGGGCAGGGATTGGGTCAGAGAGGTGGGGCCAGGCCTGGAAGGGTGAGTATGGCCCATCCCTTGACCCAACAGAGGTCTCTTTGGGCCAACATTTGTATCCCAGTGCTGTGTAATTTTCCCTGCAGAGGCCCCAATCCTGCAGAATGCTTCCCTTAACCCTGCTGTCCCTGAGGCAGGCAAAGTCAAGAGCCCCTCTTAGCCCAGCTCACATGGGGTTTTGAGGAAACTGCGGGAGGGCCAAAATCATGGAAGCACTGAGTCTGAGGTTGGAAGAACCCCCTCAAGAATCCTGTAGCTCCGTGGGGAAGAACGGCTTTTTCCATAAGAGAATAGCCCCGGGTAGGACAGAATGAAGGAACACCATGAGGGGTTTCCAACAGAGAGACCCTCCCTGGGACCTCTTCTTGGCCTATGGTGGGTCTGGCCTGTTCTGGGCTTCTCTATGTGTCCTTTGGTAAGGATGAAGGCTGCTTCATTGCACATGCATTCTAGCCCAGCTGGTGACTGGCTAACCTCCCATTCCTCTGCAGCGAGTTTATTTGTCATGCTAAGTGGAGCTATCTGAGAACTTTCCATAAAAGCCACTTTTCCAGTGGGAAACTGGACTTTTGATAAATATTCATGGGAAGGATTTTTTTCCCATGGAAATGTTGAATGTTGTTTTCCCCAAACCAGAAACCCGCACACTTTTGAGCCAAGAATTGCGTAGATGAAAATGAAAAATATTAGTGATGTTTTTAGCCATAAGAAAGGGGGAGCAAAATATACTCCTGGTCGTCACTAGCATCAGGCCTATACTTTGCCTGCTCCTTGCTGGTTTAGAGAGGGGAAAGGCGGGTACTATCATAGCTTGATCCTGTGAGCATAGGACATGTGAGGTCCAAAGCATTCCAAGTTGGACAGGATGCAGAATTCCCTGTAAACTCCACCTCCTTGATCCACCCAGTCCCTTTCCAAGGGGTAACTTGGAGCAGCTTCAAGGCCACTCCAGCATGCACAGGTGTAAGGGACCAAGGAGTAGGCAGTCTTGTCTAATGGTTAGGTCACTGAGGGAAAGCAGGGCCTGGAACTGGCTCAAAGTGCAGGAGCCTTATATCAAAGCCAGAGGGAGTCCACAAGCAGAGTCCACAACAAAGTCTAGGGTCAGGATCCAGGGATCAGATGCCAAGTACCAATCCAAGGGGCAGTCCACAGGGTGAAGTCTGAAAAGAAAGCTGAACTGGTGTCAGGAGCCAGGAAACAGAACTGCAGAGAAATCCAAAGCTGAAGTCCAGAAGTAAGCTTAAAACCAGTGTCAGGAACCAGGAGAACCAGACTGCAGGAACCAGGGGACCTAGCACACAGACCTGTTGACTGGCCTGCAGACCCGGGGCCCCAGCTGGTGCTAAATTATAGAATAATAGAATCATACAAAATTAGGGTTGGAAGGGACCTCAGGAGGTCATCTAGTCCAAACCCCTGCTCAAAGCAGGTCCAGCCCCAACTAGATCATCCCAGCCAGGGCTTTGTCAAGCTAGGCCTTAAAAATCTCCAAGGATGGAGCTTCCACCACCTCTCTACATAACCTGTTCCAGTACTTCACTACCCTTCTAGTCAGAAAGTTTTTCCTAATATCTAACCTAAACTTCCCTTGTTGCAGCTTAAGACCATTGGTCCTTTTTCTGTCATCTGCCACCACTGAGAACAGTCTAGCTCCATCCTCTTTGGAACCATTCTTCAGGTAATTAAAAGCTGCTATTAAATCCCTCCTCAGTCTTCTCTTCTGCATACTAAATAAGCCCAGTTCCTTCAGCCTCTCCTCAGAAGACATGTTCCCCAGCCCCCTCACCAATTTTATTGTCTTCTGCTGGAATCTTTCTAACTTGTCGACATCCTCTCTGTAGTGGGGAGCCCAAAAGTGGACACAATACACCAGATGTGGCTTCAGCAGTGCCGAATAGAGGAGAATAATCATTTCCCTCGATCTGCTGGCAGTGCTCCTACTAAGGCAGCCCAGTATGCAGTTAGCCTTCTTGGCAACAAGGACATACTGTTAACTTCAGCTTATTGTCTACTGTGACTCCAAGGTCCTTTTTTACAGAGCTGTTGCTTGGCCACTTGATCCCAAGCCTGTAGCGGTGCATGAGATTCTTCTATCCTAAGTGCAGGACTTTTCACTTGTCTTTGCTGAACTTCATGAGATTTCTTTTGGCCCAATCCTCTAATTTGTCTAGATCTCTCTGAATCCTAGCCCTACCCTCCAGCATATATACTACTCTCTCCAGCTTGGTGTCATCTAAAAACTTCCTGAGGGTGCACTGTATGTCATCTTCCAGGTTGTTAATGAAGATATTGAACAAAACCTGCTCCAGGACTGACCCCTGGGATACTCTACTTGATACTGGCTGCCAACTAGACATTGAGCTATTGAACATTACCTTTGAGCACAATGATCCAGCCAGCTTTCTATCCACCTTTCAGTCCTTTCATCCAACCCAGGCTTCCTCAGCTTACTTGCCAAAATGTGGTGGGAGATGGTATCAAAAGCCTGGCTAAAGTCAATGTATATCATTTCCACTACCTTCCCTGCATCCACAGAGCCAGTCATTTCATCATAGAAGGTAATCAGGTTGGTCTGGCATGACTTGCCCTTGGTGAATCCAATGCTCACTGTTCCTGATCACTTTCTTTTCCATGGATGCCTTGAGGACCTGCTCCATGATTTTTCTGGGGATCAAGGTGAAGTTGGCTGGTGTGTAGTCCCCTGGATTCTCCTTCTTACCTTTCTTAAAGATGGGCACTGTACTTGCCCTTTTCTAATCATCCAGGACCTCCCCCAATCACCATGAGGTGCTTGTGGTGGTACTCCCAGCAGCCAGTCAGGCTGCTTGCTACTCCTGAATTGGGGCTGAGTTCATTAGCTAGGGCTTGCTGCAGTTATGGCTGCTGAGGTACTTGACTCAGGCGGGCCTGCCTGCTCAGAGTCCCTGACAATACTTGGCTCAGGCTGGTCTGCATATGATCAGTGTCCTTGACAATAGGCTTTTACAGCTTCATGAGGGCATCTGGGGAGGAGGGGTATTTAGTGGAAAGACATTCAAATCATGCCCCTTTTCCTTTGGCATTCTGCCTACCTGAAAAATCTTGATAAGTGTGGGATGATGTAGTATTGGTCTCGCCTAGAGGATGCAAGGGGAAATATTAGCTGACCCTGCCTATAGGCCATGAACCTCGGCATCTGATGAAGTGAGCTTTGACCCATAAAAGCCTGTTATATGTATATCAATATGTATATGCTATGGTTAGTCTATAAGCTGCTAAACTACCTTGCCTTCTATATGTACCTCAAAACAGAAGTAACTTGGCATCTAACACCTGAGTCTCTCCCAAAACAAATTGGTCCACCCTACTCCATTTGTATTAAACACCTCTGGTCCCTACTCAAGTGGATTTAAGCTAGTGTGTAATTAAAGGTTATGCTGCCACCTCCCTAAGCCACTCTGCAGCCCTCACATAAACTGCAGTTCTCTCATATGGC
This sequence comes from Crocodylus porosus, assembly GCF_001723895.1. Classification (NCBI taxonomy): domain Eukaryota; kingdom Metazoa; phylum Chordata; order Crocodylia; family Crocodylidae; genus Crocodylus; species Crocodylus porosus. Next base: position 364,078 of record NW_017728931.1, read on the forward strand.
AGGTGGAATGTTGTGTTTCTATTGTTTTCCTGTCAGATGTGCCAGGATCAGTAAATTACATGGGGCAATCTCCTGGGGAAGGGGGATGAATAGCTTGCTGTATCTCAGAAAAGTAGTAAGGATATCCCCAGAAATACAGACTGAGTAAAAACAGAGAAAGTTAGTACCTAAAAAAGCATTGAGAATGGGTTATTGTGCTATGGAAGGCAATAGTATCCTGGTGGCCTGGTAAATGTCAGCAGACGCAATGCTGATTATCTGTAGCAAAGCCAAGAGTTTTAAGTGCCTAGTGGCCAGATGCCTTGGACACCATGAACTCTCATTCTCTGAAAATCAGTCCCCTTTATAGCATCTTGAGCTGGACAATGAAAAATCATTAGGCTCTTCAAAAACTCTTTGTCCCATATAACTATTCTACGGTTGGTGTCATGGCGTGGGGTCCTAGGGGTGGCCGTGATCTCCCCAGCGCCCCCTACCGTGCCAAGTTTGTCTCAAAGCACCCTCATTCTTGCCCTCCATGTCTTGATCTTATATATATATATGGGAGGCTGCCTTTTGTCTTCTTGGACATGGTGCTCTGTTGTATCCTGGCCCCAGTTCTGTACGGTGTGACTCGGTGCGCCCCAGCCTTTTAGGCTATGTGTGGCTCCAAACACCCCTTTACCACACCTCAAGCCTCGCTGATATCCCGGATGTTGTTCGGTCTGTCTGGCTGTCTGTGCCCTCTCTGGCACTCAGGCTCAGGCTCTCCATGGCCATCGTCTCTCACCGCGCCCTCTGGCACTTGGGCTCTCTGCAGCCCCTGTCTCGCAACTGCATTCTAGCTTTTCACAGCTATTGTCTTGCAACTGCGCCCCACAGACGCTTTGGCTTTCCACTGCCTTGTCGCATGACCATGCCCTCTGGCACTCGTCAATCGCTGCCCCCTTGCTCTGGGGCTTCTCTTGCTGCCCCCTTTGCCTCGGGGTTTCTTGTCGCCCCCTTTGCCTTGGGGGCACTTCTCACGCTGACCCCTGCTCTGGGGTTACCACAGCCTTGGGGCTCAGGTGGCCGTAGCCGTGCCTCCTCCTCGGGGTCAGGCGGGTCATTCTCAACCTCCACTGGGCTCAGGCGGCCTCAGCCTTACGTGTTCTCCAATTCTCTGCTCCGCTTCTTGGGGCTGGGGTCAGTGCACCCCCGAATGCTGTGCCCTCTCTGGTGCCGGGGTCCCCACACTACCGTGGAGCCCCTTATGAGGCCTCCTCCAACCCCTAATAGCTTCACTCAGTCCTCCGGTTGTAAACAGTAAACTGTCAACACAAACTCAAGCGCCTTGGCTGCAACATAAATTCAAGCCATCTGGCTATAACCACATTCAAGCCTGTCACAGGGTTTCTCCCTCTCTCACCCTTAACTATTGCCCGTGCATCCCGGTTTCTTCCCTTTCCTCACTCCGGCAGAGTTCCCATCCCTACGGCTGCTGGCAGGGAACTGCCTCTCTGGCCTCAGCCTGGGTTTATATATAGGTCAGGCCCTGCCTCCTTCCAGTTAGCTGACCCACAGCGGTTGCCCTAGCAACCAGCACCTGTGCCTCTTTATTACTACTCTGGCTGCCCTGGTAACTAGCACCTGGGCTCCCCACTCACTGCTAGGACTCTCTCCCTAGCTGTTTCTGCTCTAAGGAGCAGGGTACTTGCGTGCTCTGTGACAGTTGGGTTTCTATTTGGCATAGATGTAGCAACCTGACCACTGACCAACTCATTATCTTCATGGAGGATGTGCCCGCTACTGTTTGATGATCTGCTCCTGCGCCGCCTTAGTGTGGGCACCTGGTCTTAGGTGCCAAATAGCCTTGTGTGAACCCCAGAGAGGTCCCCAGTTACTTCCAGAGAAGCCCCCAAACTCACCTGCCACAACTTTGGATAGATCTTCAGTGGAGGGGGCTCCTGTTGAGGATACCTCCAGAGTTGTCAGAATTGGTGGCTATACATGGGGATCCACCTCCCCTACACCCCAGGCATGTGCCAACCTTCTGGACGAGCCTCAGGATATTTTGTGGCTAGCCCTTAGATGATATCTTCCTCGGTTCCTACACTTCCTCCTTTGTGGACAGACATCTTGGAGTCCAACTAGGCCCAGAGGGTCTCAGAACATTCTGCCTCTGGAGACATCTCCTCTGACGCCCCAGATGCACTATGAAGGACATTGCCAGTCACCACTGGATTCCCACGCTGCCCGTGTTTTCCCTACTGAGGCCTCTGGTTCCCAAAACCCAGCAAGGGAGAGTTGGGTAAGCCTGCGCTAAGCAGGGAAAGGAATAGAACAGAGAAAAAAGGAACTAAAACCTACACTGACAGAATGATACCACACACCAGGGATGACCCAAAACTGAGGAGGAAAAAGGGTCAGAAGAGGAGAGAAAGAAAGAAAAAGAGGAGGGAAAACCGTAGAGCCATCAGCCCACCTTTCCCCTCACATCAAGTACCCTAGCAAGCACATCCCTTGGGCTGGGACCTGTGCCTTTACCCCAGTCGGGGTTTTCTTTGGTTTCTCCCAGAGCCGCCTCTGGCCTGGCATCTTGGTGCTGCCCACTGCTGGTGCGAGCTCCTCTGATGGCTCTTGCTGCCACCACTGCTGGCCTCTCTGCCAGTTCCTCTGATTCCTGCCGGTGCTGGCGTGGGGAACTCTTGCAACCCCTGCTGCCGCAGCCACTTGTCTCCACACCAGTTCTTTGGCTCCTTGCTGGTGCTGGATGCCTGTGGCACAGTGATCCCCCGCAGCTTCTCCTGCTTCCAGAGTTCCTGCTCCCATGCTCTTGGGACCGGCTTTTGTCTTCTCCGGGTAGCATCTCCTGCTGATGTCACCCGGCCCCAGCTGTAGATGGGAGTGGCTGATGAACCATGTGGGCGTCTCTCCTTGGCGTGCTTTTTCATTCCTCCAGCATCCTGCAAGTGGTAAGTTTTTTTCTTTTTTGTTCATCACAGGTTTCTCTGTGGGTGTGGTTTCCCAGTCGCCCATTCTTATGTTCCTGAGACAGAGGGCAACTCAAGGCTACTCAAACCCCACCAGGAAGGACCAATCTTGTGTATGTGCACAAGGTGGAGCTTTTTGTACTCCTACTTTGTGTCCTTGCAAGAGGAAGTCAGAATATTTGTTCATGCCCAAGCAGGGGAAATGGACTCAAAATCATAGATTCATAAATCCCTAGAAGTCAGTGTAAATTTTTTTCTTGATTCTAAGAGGTTTCAGATCAGGCCCTTCTAAGCACAAGCAAGTTTAGCAAGTATAGCTTGATACAGTCTATCCATTGGAAAGGGGAACAGTGGGACCTAGGCAGGATGACATGAGGACTTTGCCTCCAGCTTGGAGACATGCACAAATAGGAGGATAGTGCACCATGTACAAAGTTGGCCATGATATAAAGTTCCCTATGAACAACTTTCTTCATCCAAGGACCAATTTGGAGCAGCCTCAAGCCATGCCTGCATTTCCAGGTTCCTACATGCTGACTGAGCACAGTGAAAGGAGACGCCTTCCTCTGCATTAGCATGGGCAGAAGACTCCCAGTCCTGACAGCCCCAACCTGGCTGGGGCTCCAAAAGCCTCCTTTTAATCCTCCATGTGCTTGGTCCATCCTTTGCATTGGAAAAGCCTCTGTATATACATCCTTTTCGAAGAGTGGAAGGGTGATAAATGAATATGGAAGATAGGCTTGTAATAAAATTTGAACATTTTAATGTATGCATCTGATTAATATTATGCTGTAATTAAATTATATTCCCATGACATGTATAACACGAGGATTGTAGTAATACGAATAATTAGTAATTCAATCTAATTAGTTCAGTTAGCAAATGGCAGATTCCAGATGAGGAATGGCTTTGTGAGATACTCAAGAAAAAATACACACAGGAGCTTGAAAGGGCTACTGTCTGGGGGGAGGGAAGATGGAAGGCAGTGAGGAACTAATTCAGGAGGATCCCTTGGGGGAAATAAATGCAATTTTATTGAAATTTCCTTCAGAAAATGTTATGTATAATACTCATTCTGTATCTCCATTACTGTGGAATTCTCTTCCCTGACCTTCGTAAATTCTGTCTGGTCCTGCCCATGGCCATGGAGATGGCCGATGCAATATTCATTCTCTTCTGTGGTCATATTGTCAGTGTCTTGCTTCTCTTTGCCCTCTTCCTTCCATCCCTGCTGCAGGAAATGTGGCCTCTGCAATCAAGGTCTTTCAAGCTGTGAACTGCTGCCAACTGGTTCATAACACTGGCTACCATTGCATGACATTTTCAAGCTGTTTCATTCACCTTGGCTGAGCTCCCTGCAAGCATCCACAAAGCTGCCTCATTGGCTTCCTTCAAATCCCTCTGTCAGTCTTCTTTGCTACAATGCCACATAAGGGCCTTGGCACAAGTTACCTTAAAAACATCATAAAAGCATTTAAAATGTGAGTAATCGATTAGGGGGTGTTAAACTGCCATAAGTACCCTCCAAACTTTTTCAAGGTAAGTAACTCAAAAGGATTTTATCTTGGAAATGTTTTTCCCCTGTGCCATTCCAGGGTATTGTTTGAATGTTCAGGGGAGGTAAAGCACTTTACTTTCATTCTTCCAGCATCCCAGGATGCAGAGCTCCCAGCCACGTTATCTCTTCCTACCCTCCAAAACACCAGTGGTTCCCTCCCTGTCCCCCTGCCCCCTTCCCACTGAGAGCAACTGATTTGAGCTGAATTGCAGAGATGCCATAGAGCGGGGCAGCCTGCCTCCCCTAGCTGCATGGTCTGGGTGCTGGAAGTTCAGAGCCCCTGGGAAGCTGCTTCTCCAGAGCTCTGTGCTCTAGCCCAGTGGTTCTCATTCCTATTTGTATCAGGACCAATTTGTAAACATTGATGGCCAGTCCTAACCCAGGAAGTAGTTTAAGTAGAAAACAGCCTCCTGGCCCTGCTGGTGCCCCTCGCTCCCAATCTGCAGTCCCCCTCCCTCCGTTGTACTGGTGCCTCTCACTCCTGACCTGCTGCCTCCTACCCCCAAGTCCCAGCCCCACAGTGTGTGGGGCAGGGGTGGCTGTGTGGGGGCAGAGGGAAGTGTGTGTGGTGTGGTGTGGTGTGGGGGGCACATCCCCCACAATTTCTACAGTCACAGTGGGCACCGGGCTGAAGCTTGGATGGACTGGCATGAGCAGGACCTGCCTCTGCAGCCCAGCAGGCAGGACCTGGTGTGCGAGGGTGGAGCGAGGCGGTAAGACTCATTGCTGCTTCCACTGTCAGGACCCCTGCACCAGCCATGCTGCCAGTAATGTGAGGAGTAATGGATGGGGGAAGGGAGGAGGCGTGTTGCCCTTACCTCCTCCTGCTGCTAGCTGTGTGTACACCAGGTCGCAGCTCTGCCCCACTGCCATGGCCTGGCTGTTGCCACTGCTCCCCTCAGGCCATGGCTCAATCCTAGAGGGGAGGTGGAATGGGAGATAGTGATGCTTGTGCCCCACATCCTCCCAGTGCATTGTGTAGGCTCCTTTACCTCCCTGCCCTCCTGCCCATAGACTTACCTATAAAGAGCTATGGGAGCTGCTCTCCACACTGCCTGGCTTCTACATGTGTGTGTGCATGCACACATGCACCTGGCACCCCCTGCCTCTGATCACCGTCGTCCTGCTCCCCTGCCCCAGCAGCCTCCTCCAGGATGGAGATCTGCCAGCCTGTGAGGGGAAACCCATGGATTCCTGCGGTTTTTAAGTTTTAAAGTTTGTTGATCCATTTTTTAAAGTTTGTTCGTGATCATGTCATATATTCTCGCGACCTGCTTTTGGGTTATGACCCACAGGTCGAGAAACACTGCTCTAGCCCATGCTCTAAGTGAAGGGTGGCTGCATCAGTTTCAGCCCTAGCACAGAGCCCCCAAGAGAAAGCATTCCTCAGCTCTGTGCACATTGATGTGGCTGCTGGGGGCTGAGAGCAGCTAACAGCTGAGGGATCCTGGAGCCAGGGAAAGCATGGTTTCCCCAGCCCCAGAGTCTTGTGTCCTGGGCCAGGACAGCTCCTTTCTCCCAGCCTGTGAGACTCCTGTTGCCCCTAACCCCACTCTCCGCTCCAACCCAATCCCAATTCACTGAGACACATGCAAGATTTTAGTCCTTTCATTTTTTGTTAATCTTTTTTCCCCTTCTTTCCCTTTCATCCCTCTTCACTTCAAACAGTTTTTAAAGATTTCTCCACTCCCACCCTTCTGGCATTTTGTCTTGGCTCCTGCTGGAGGGAGGGAAGACCCCATACTGGTTTCTCTACATCCAAACTACATGCCACCCTCCCCTCTCCTCTCCTACCACAGGAGAGGAATAGTTCTGGCTCCTGTCCAGCTCACCAGCCATCCCTAATTTTATGATATCACAACATTTCATAGATTTCTGCCATTATACAGGTAACCTGTAGGGCTGTGTAAAGCTTTGGCTGCTGATCCAATACAGAGGAGATTCAGCCAGATTCACTGGCTGAATCTCCAAATTGAATCAGGACCAATTAAAAGGTCTGAATCAATTAGAAGCTCTCCGAATCTTCAGAAAAGATTCAGCGAGCTTCTGTGATTTGGGCAGTCCCCGCCCACTGCAGCAGGGAGCTGCAGCCGGGAGGGGGGGGCAGGAGAAGGGGGGAGGGGACCATGGGGAGATCCCTGCCAGCCCCCAGCCCCTGCCTGCTCCACCAGCCCCCCTGACTCCCACCCGCTCCCCCAGTCCCCCCATGGCTGCCTTGCCTGCTCCACCCACCTCGGAGTCTGGGGGTTTTCTATGTTTTTTTTTTTAAAGGGCCGCAGCTGGGGTGAGGCAGCCATGGGGGGCTGGGGGAGAAAGGGGGATGTTGGGGGGCTCATATAGAGCCTCCCATGCAGCATGGGGCAATGGGGGGCAGCAGGGATTGCCCCCCCCGCCTGGCAGCACCTACTGAGTGGGGGCTTTTTTTCCTCAAGTTTTGAGATTTGGGCCAGGCAGGGCAACCATTGCCAGAGCTGGGACAGCAGGCAGGGGATGGGCCTGGTCTGGGTGATTTGAAGATTTGGCTGATTGAGCAGCAGTTGAATCTCCGAATCAGATTCAGCCGAATTAATTCAGGACAGTGATTCAAGTCACTGAATCGAATCACCATCCCCCAAATTGGCCGAATCTGAAACCGAAGTGAATACCAGCTGCTTTGCATAGGCCTAGTAACCTGTGCTAAAGCCCTAAGAAAACAATAGTTCAGATAGCTGGTACTTTGACACCGCTGCCTAGCATCTGGATTAGCAGACTCTTAGTTCCTTCCACTGACAATTGCTTTGTCTGTAGCTATCCACTATCTCTTGCCCTAAATTTAGACTGCAAGTTCCTCAGAAAAGGGGCCATAATTTTTTTCTGTGTTTGAACAGCAGCTGGTACAACCAGGTCCTGGATCAGGACTGGGGCTTCTAGGTTGTACCTCAGTATAAAGATGCACTCTTGAAACTTTGAAGAAAATCAACACAGGGCCTGTCTACACATGCATTAATATGCTTTAGTTAATGTGCATTAAATGTAGTATCTGCATTGTGAAGTACTAAGAAAATGCATGTTAGCTTGTCGGAATGAGCATTAACTAAAAAGCATGGTTTTTAAGTGACGCTTAATGTGCATTAGCTGATTTTAATGCACTTTAGCCAAATAGCAGTTTTTTTAGGGCTCCTATACATGTGCTGGGAGGCTGCTCTGACATGCTGTAATTACAGCGTGTCAGGAGCAGAGGAGCAGACTCGAGTAATCAAGTCTGCTATAGCGTGGTAATTACAATGCTCCAGCAGACTCCAGTGTCACGTGCATCAGTGTCTCCATGCTGAAAAACAGCAGTGGGGTGCTTTAAACTAAAGCTCATTTTACAAGCTTTAGTTCAAAGCACCCTGCCACCATTTTTCAGTGTGGGGATGCTGATACATTTGCCACTCCATGCGCTTTTAACTAGTGCAGCTCTTGGAGCCATGCTAATTAAAGCATCCCCTACCCTGCCTCCTGGAGAACAGCTATAAACACCCTTTGTGATACTTTAATATGCATTAGAATAGGCTAATGCATATTAAAGTGCACATGTAGATATGCACACAGAGGGGGTTTTGGCCTCCTGTAGCAGCTGGGTAAGGCATTTATGAATCTATTGCTGCTAGCTACCAGATTCAGGGTGCAGACATCACAGTGTATGCTGGAGTATGGATTGTCTTCTGTAGTCATTTATCCTGAATTTTACTCCACCAAGTAACTGTACTAAGGAGCAGACACACCATCAGTTCTCCCAAGCTAGCTATTTATTGCACAAGCCATTGTAACCCCTAGCCACTAGATGGCAAGGGAGACAGTTTGCATTCAGCAAATGGCCTCCCCAGAGTAAAATTGGTAATGGTAATGGACAGATGACACATTTACTATAGTAACTTTCTTCTGAGAAATTTACTTCCAAGTTACTCTGATGTAACCTTACACCAGAGAACAGCATTTCTTCTTGAGTAAGTGGTGTGTGCCATGCTCTCATTCCATTTTTCATCTAGAGTAAATTGAGAATATTCCAGAATAAACATGCCATATGCCTGCACCCCCAACCCTCATCTTAAATGATACAGACATAGCTGGTGAGGTGGCAGTTTTAATTCCAGCTGACAACCTGGCTGGGCTCATTATAGGTGTGATAGACAAAGCCATTTAGAAATCATAGGTGCCCAGTGATCCATGCAAGGATCCCAGTTAATAAACCTTTAATAGCTATTAAACAGAACAGTCAGGGATGTAGCTCTAAACCCGTGATAGTGGATGCCAAGGAGGTTATGACAGGGAATGGACCACTATGGATATACCCTGTTTATATGTTCTTCCCCTAAGTCATCCACTCTTGTTAATGTTAGAGACAGGCCACTGGGCTAGATAGACCATTGGTTTGACCCTGTGTGGCACAGCTTATTTTCTTATGATTAATTGGAAAAGGCATGTTTTTCTTTTATGCTAAAGCAGATGAATTCTGAGGCAATTAACTCTGTCTCCTGACTAAGTACTCAAGCCACATCTTATGAATCTGAATAGTTCATAGATGGGCTACTTGGAGGCTGAATTATTTGTAAGGAAACTGATAGCCCAGTCAAAGCAAGGTTGCTAGAGCAAGCAGACTAGGCATCAATAAGAGTAGGATGTTTGTAGGGCTAGTGAAAACTGAGCTTGTCCAATTAAAAGGTTAGCAAATTGCTGGAAAAAAGCAAAACATATTTAATTAAGCATACACATCAAGCTATGATGTATCTCATCAATGCATTCATTAGCTTCCTACTGGAGGACAAAGCTCTGATGATGGTAATGATGATGATGATGATGATGATAATTATGAAACAAAGACAGGGTTCTTTATAAGAGTCTTTAGCATGGGGAGTTTGGGAATAAGTGAACAAAGTGTTTCAAAAATGATACTCCAGCTGAATACCAAGTTAATGACAGCAACATTAAATCATAACACGTTAACATTTAAAAGTTGTCTCCTTTCAGGTAGCAGTCTAAACAAAATCCAGCCACAAAACTGTTAAGACTGAGAGTAGTTGAAAGGGTGAAATGAGAAGTCTCATTCATACTTAGGGTGAAGAGTAGTCTAAAAATGCAGCTGATCAAATGTGTATATAACTTAACAAGAGGCAAGGATTTCTTAGGATGGTATCTTTTATTGGACGAACTGTACAGTTGAAATAGAGTTAGACAAGCTTTTGAATGCAAGACATTTTTCATCAGGTCCTGGACCATCACAGCTACATCACACTGACACTAACTTACCTGAAGAAAATGGTGCAGGAGATACTCTCAAACAAGCTGATGAGGACCAGCAAAACTAAGTGGTACAAAGGACATTTCACAATGTCTAAAGTCCTCATTGTAAAGCTGAATTTGATGCAGAGAAAAATTAGAGATTGCCTGAGGAGTGCAGACCCCAGATGTACAGCTACTGCTTATCTTATTACCAGTTAAGGCTTTGTATAGCTCCCAAAGGCTGGAAAACAGGCCATGAGCTGAGAACTCTGCTGTGTCCAATCAGCTGAGAAGGTCACAGTCAGACTTCAAAAGAGAAGAGTGATTTCAGCATTGGATACAAGCCCTGGGTTTTGGCAGGGCTGATGCAATCAAGAAAGTACAGAGCTCAGCATCTTTGAGGCCCCTGTTGGCAAATACACTTTTGAGCTCTTCTCTTTGGTGTAGGAGAGGCTAGTTA
>NW_017728931.1:375087-381288 GCF_001723895.1 Crocodylus porosus
CCCAGGTACTGGCATGGGTCCCATGCTCCCACAATCTGGTGATGCAGCTGGGAGCCATGTAGTGCTGGAGCAGTGTGGGGGCTGAAAGGCAGGGAAATGGCTGAGGGTGGGATGGACCTCGGCTGCTGCATCCTGCTGCTGGCTCCCCCTCAGTCCTATTGCCCCTGGCTCCTGTCATCTTTGACAGGCAGCCAGGAGCAGATAAATATTATTTTCTAAATTTTTTAGGGGCCCTGCAGGCCAGATAAAATGATCTGGTGGGCTGGATTCAGCCCGTGGGCTGCATTTTGCCCACTCCTATACTAGGCAGTTGATTTTAAGCTTTGGGTGGAGAAGAATCAAAGTGGGATGCAACCATTATATTCCCTCCTGGATCTGCCCTTGCTGGATTCTGCCTTGTCCCTCCCTGTAGCTGTTAAAAGGAAAAGAAACAGAGCCATCTTAGAGTATCTTTGTGCTTCTATTCTGGAAAGAAAATTAGTTTCCCTGTGTAAGACACATACTTCAGTTTTTGGAAGGCTAATTTTTTGGTCAGAAGGTGTGTATGGTATGTAAGTAAATAATAGGGCTGTGTGAAATATTGCTGGGTGTTTCGTTTTGAAGATGTTTCAACGTGTTTCAAGCTGGAAACAGCAAAATCAAAATGAAACAAAAGGTTTTGAAACAGCTTTGAAATGAAAGGAGGGCATTCAAAACATTTCAAAAGTTTCAAAGCTGGGCTTGCTGCAGCACAGGCCTCCGGATCTGCATGGGCCCCTGGACCTGCATGCAGGATGACAGCAGGCTGCTGCTGCCAGCTGGGGCCAGCGTCAGCACTGGGTTCTTTCCGTTGCTCAGCAAGGGCTCCGCCGGGCAAACTTGAGTGCTGGCACTGGTCCCAGTCAGCAGCAGCAGCCTGCTGTCATCCTGTACACAGATCCAGGGGCCTGTGCCCCCTGGGAAGAGTCTGGCACAGCTCTGCCAGTGCTCCTCCCAGGCCGCTGCTGGCAAGTGATACGAGTTTTGCTTGTCAGCAGTTTGAGGGGCTGTTTCCCAGAAACCCCTGCACCTACCTCCTTGAAACCTGGCAGGATTCATGCCCTCAGAAGGGGCTACCATCCCTGTAACTTTCACCTGAATCAGACAAGAAATGACAGTTATAGGCATTTTCATGATTTCCCATTATAGCCTGTGGGTGAAATGTCAAAACGCAGCAAAAGAGTGAAAGTCTCGACAAAACAAAACAAAACAGTGCTTCGAAATGAAATGAAATGAAACAAAACAACAAAATGAAACACTGTCACTTTGAAACAGCAAAATGGAAGTCGAAATAAAACGGTGCTGTTTCTCACAGCCCTATACAGTATTCAGGTAGGCAGACAGCCTACATTGGTTTTGTCTTTCCAGGCAGCCACTTTATTCCTCAAGGCTCAGGGAATAGGAAAATGAGATCCCAAAGGATACAAACTCCCTGCAATCACTGCTTCTGATGCTGCCACCAAATGGAAATGGCTTGTCCTGCCAGGGGAGAGGGAAAAGCTAGATTCCTTCTGAAAGCCACTATACCATGAACCATTTTCTTCCTGTCTCTATTCCAGCACCAGAACACAGCAGAGGCCTTGGCAGGGCAATCTATCCATTTCAGTTTAGCAAGTGCTGCAGGCACACACCTTTTCTGGGACTCTCTGTCTCTGTTTTCTGTCTCACTTTGGAGTTTGATGTGCTCCCCCCAGACACTCGGGTACAACAGCAAGGGCATGGGCATTATATGAGCAGCAGTCCTGCCCTGTGGCCTGAGGTTGCATTCACTAGGGGTGTGAACACAGAGACTGTCTTTGCAACCCTAACACACCACAAGAGTGGCCTGACATGGCCATGCTGGGTGAATGCAATGAAGGGGCTGAGGATGGCAGAATAGTGTCATGCCCATCCGCGTCTCCATTTCCTGACCACCCCAAGCTGTTCAGAGGGGTCACAGACTGCTCCTTTCTACAAGCACTGTTGTTTCTATTTCTCACCAAGCAGGGTACCTTATTTACTGCCAGACCACAGCCAGATCCAGAGAAAAAAGGAGTCTGCTAAGAGACTTAATGCTTTAGCTTCTGCTTTACAAGGTCATTCAGTTAACTATGGAAAAATAGTGAAGCTGCTTCTGCAGGCAGGATAATAGTGTAGGTTTGTTCTGTTCTACTCTCAGCAATATCTGTGATGATTTCTCTTTCAATATTTTTATCAACAAAGCTGTGAGTGAACTGAAATTCTCATTTTATGGGAAAACCCATCATTCCAAACCTTGCTTTGGTACGACAATGGAACTAAACAGCACAATTTGAATTTTCTCATGCAAAAGATTCAAAAAAGGAAGTGTAGATCAATCAAAGCACTATTTTAATGCAATAAAAAACCTCAATTTTTTTAACAATGAAAAATTTGAAAAATGAAGCCCAAAGTAATTTTTGGAATGGAAAATCAAAACATTCCATTTTGAAAGTGTCAACATGGCACTTTTCAATATGATCCAAATGTTTTGTGATAATATGTTTTTCAAAAGGGATTTTTTCAAAATCAGTACATTTCCAAGAAAGTTTCAATTCTGATGAAATGGCGTTTCCTTTGTTGAAAAGTACTTTAGAAGAATATTTTTTTGGCCAGCTTGAATTACCAGTCTGTGCAAGGAGCATGATTTCAGAGAATTTCTCCTGAGTTTTGCTCGTTCCCTGTCAATCAGACTTTGTGGGTGAAAGAACTCAATAACTGCTAAGGAGCTCATGATGATGAACTCAGAAAAAAGCCAGAGAAACAGTGTGATAAACCACTGAAGGCAGCAAGGTAAATTTAACCTTTGTACTGCATGTTGTGTGTCTTATTGACTTTTCCTCTGGCTCCTCCTGAAATGTTCATGTCATGAGGATTGCTGCTAAGAGGAGCAATGCATACAAGAATAGAAACATACTTTGTATTGGGTTCTGAGAATTAATAGCAATTAGGGAGTTTGCAGTGGAAGCTGTGTGTGCAAGTACCACATGATGCAATGAATGTGAATTTATTGTGGGGTAGGCATCTCCTCTTGAATGCAAATGAGAATTGCCCCTGCAAATCATTCTCCCAAGGACATGCAGAGTATACATGTATTCCTCTGATTAAGCATTTGTTTACATATTTCCTCTGTATTCTTTGAGATAAAGATTGCCCTGGATGTTTGGTTCCTACTGTTTTGATAGTGAACAGGCATGACGGAAGAAGTCTAGGATACGGGCTTTGAAATAACTTATGAGAACCTCTTGTTAAAATCCTACCACTAAAATGGAGAGGCAAGCAATTCTTCAAGGACCCTACCAGACATTGCATTTATGACAAGATTAACAAATAATGTGGAATATCTTCATGGCTGGTTTGTACTGTGCCTTAAATTGAACATGTGTGGCATGTGGCTGTGCCTGTGGCTTCCCCATGCCTGACTCTTCGCTGCGTGCCAGGATGGGGCATGGGGCAGCTTCAGGTCCAGGACGTAGCCACCCCCTGCCTGATTCCCTGAATTGGGCAGGTGACAGCTCCAGGTCCCAAACTGGGACTCAAGGCTATCCTACTGAGATGGGGCAGTGGGAAGGTCCATGGTCCAAGACACAGCTGCCCTTTGCTTGATTCCTGAGATAGGGTGGGGGCAGCCCTAAGATCCAGGACATAATCACTCCCTGCCCAGGATACGCAGGGTAGCCTTGGGTCTAAAAAATGCTCTTGCACCTGGGATGTCTGAATGTTTTTCGAAACCTTGGGATGCCAGGAATTCAAGATCAGGGAGAGGCTCGCTGGTCTTGCGCTCCTGACATTCCAAGCTTTTCAATAACACATATGTAGCCTGGCTGGACAATGTATCCATGGATCTCATGGAGCCCTACCGAGGTTATGGAAGGGGGTCTTTCAGGTGTAATCAGCACTGAGATCCATTTCCTTCCTGTTTTCAGCTGTGTCATTTCCCTCATTGCCACAAATCAGCTACAATTCTGTCAGTGCTGTACAGAGTTATTCATATCTAAAGCACTTCAGTAATAACACAAGCTGAAGCCTAATGCATTTGAGTTGTGAAAGAAAACCCATATTACTTAGCCTAAGGATTGGTTCACTGGACCATTCCTTCCCTTCCTCCCCCTCCCATTCTCTCAGATTAGCTCTGCATCTTGGGTATGTCTTAAATGGTTAGAAAAATAATAAGGAACAGGTTGCGACTAATTTGGCTGCTCTGGGAAACATAATGGGAAATCCAGTGTGATGAGCTAATGAGGAAATCTGGTCCCAAGCCAGGTAATTTGTGTAGTGAGACTTCCCTGATCTTGAATACCAGCCCTCACTATGGAAGAAATACCAGGAGCAAGCCAGTCGCGTCATATTCTTTTGGAAGGAAATCACATTAGGCTCACATAGGCCTAGATGGTTACACAGCCTTTATAATGGGTGGTTTACACCTTCTGCTCAAGATCAATTAGAAATTAATTCAAGCAATTCCTGGGCCACTGGAGGTCAGACTAGATGATCACTATGGTGTCTTCTGGACTTCTACTGAGGAGTAGTGGCTGGAAACCTTTTTAGACTAATTTTACAACACCCCTGGAGGTAAGAGAGTGTCAGCATACTCATTTTACATGCAGAAAAGTTTATTGACCTGTCCAATGTCACAGAGGGCAACTTTAGCCAACACAGAACTGCACCCACCTCTTCTGAGTGCTTATCTAGGACCTTAATCCACAGCTCACCTTACTCTGTAGAGGAATGGCTGTTTCTCAGGCTAGAATTTAGCCAGGATGTTCAGTACAAGAACGGTGCTTCTGAAACTTGTCCTGGGAGCTTCAAATCCCCTATTAATGTCTAGCACCTTGGGGTTGGGTTCTACCCTCCCTGCCTCCCTAACACCTTGCTTGAGTACTGCACTTCCATATGAACTTAGCAGAGAGCAGCCCCTCTGGACTCCCCAGCACAACTCCCTGCAGTTACTTTGTGTGTTTCTCTTGGCACTCTCCCATGAATGTACTGTCCCAGCCTTGAGATCTCAACAAGTTGAGGGTCTGAGCCATAACAAGGGGATGGAGGCAAGGAGCAAATGTGAGAGTGGCAGGAGCTGTTCAGGGCAAAAGGAAAGGGAGAACGGTTTCAAAAGGGAAAAACCTTGACTTGACCAAGATCACGCCGGAGTGGCAGAAGGTGTCTAAATACAGAGCTGCTACACCTAGAGTGGTGGAAGCTCCCCAGGTTCCCCTGGGGAACAGTTTGATGCCCTGGCAGCTGTGATGGAGAAAGACAGTGAAATTGCCTCTGGCAGGGATGATGCCACTCCTCACATGGTAAAGAATGGGCAGAAAGTGAACACCGGCAGGAAGAAATGCCAGGACCTCATCATCGGAGACTCCATTCTAGGAGGACTGGAAGGTCCCATCTGTCGGCCTGACCCCATGACGCGGGAGGTCTGCTTCATGCCTGGGGCTCAGGTTAGAGATATCATGGAGAGGATCTCAGCCTACATCTGACCTGCAGACCAGTACCCCATGGTTGTCATCCACGTGAGGATGAATGACATGGCCAGGGGCAACCCTGACTGCATTATGAAGGATTTCAAGGCTCTGGGGGGCAAGCTTAAGGAGACAGGGGCACAGGTGGTATTCTCTTCTCTTCTTCTGGTGAGTAGGCAGGGACAGTGACACGAGGCCTGCACTGGCGAGGTCAACCAGTGCTTATGCAGTTGGTGCCAGCAGGCAGGCCTTGGGTTCTTTGATAATGACCCATGCTTTCAGGCAAGGGGCTTGCTGGGGTGGGATGGGCTTCACCTCTCTCCTAAAGGCAAGCTTATCTTCTCTTCCAGGTTAGCTGATCTTGTACGGCGAGCTTTAAACTAGCATCGCCGGGGGAGGGGGCCGCAGGAAGACGTGGAGACACCAACCAAGCAAGACAGGTGACAAATGCAAGGAGTGCCCAGGTAAGAAACAGGGGTCCAAACAGTCTCCCAAATTGGGGGGTGGCACACTCAGCTAGGCAGGGCCTTAAATGCCTATATACCAATGCTCGTAGTATGGGGAATAAACAGGAGGAACTCGCCACCAGAATAGCCAGTTCAGACCCAGACATAATAGGGCTTACAGAAACGTGGTGGGATTCATCCGACAACTGGGCAGTTAGCATTAGGGGCTATAGGTTTTACAGGCAGGATAGAGAAGGAAGGAAAGGTGGGGGTGTGGC
>NW_017728931.1:381299-413122 GCF_001723895.1 Crocodylus porosus
GGCTAGGAGCTGGAACCAACTTCCAAGGGAAGTGGTGCTGGCTCCCACCCTGGGGGTCTTTAAGAAGAGGCTTGATGCCTACCTGGCTGGAGTCATGTGAACCCAGTTTTTCTCCTGCCCAGGCAGGGCGTCGGACTTGAAGATCTACAAGGTCCCTTCCGACCCGACTTCTATGATTCTATGACCGAGCAGGTCAGTGATAGAGCCAGGAATACAGCCCAACCTGAGGGCTTGCCTTCCACTGCTTAAGGACTTGCTGTCCACTGTCTGTGACTGCTAGACTACAACAACTGTGCTCTGCCCTCCTTCTTCCAGAAAACTTTATTGTTCAGTTTTCACTTGAGCAGAAAGAGGCTGATCCCCTGTGGGTGAAAGTTAATTTGTTCGTCTGAGTGGTTTGTTTTGTTTTGTTTTTTTCCATCAGTCAACTTTAAAAGCTACTACAGGCTGAATTGTTTCCTCGCATTCATGCTAGCTGCATAATTACTTCTCCTCTGCACAGCAGCAGACAGCTTAGTGCACAGCAAACAGGTGTTCTGCATTTGCTCTGACACCTTTCAAAACAAAGAACCTTGAATTTCATCTTGGTCTGGCTTTTATCAAAGATAGATGAGGCTCTTACTCTGTAAGCAAACTGCCGTTCTGTCAATGGGGCTTTATAGCTTGTTTTTATTTATCCGCTGCACAGTTTGTGGCTTGACAATGCGCTTTGCAAAACCTTATTAATTAGTTATGACCCCTTCTGAGACTGCTGTCTCCATTTGCCATCAATGGGAAGGAGGAGACAGGCCCTAAATTAGTAAACAAAAGCTTTGGTTATTCTCCAAGTATTTAAATATCATCTTGGCTTCACAAAATGATCTGAGATTATCTTTTGAGGTGCTGATTGACAGTCCATGTGGCTTTTTATCTAATCCTTGTAACCTAATAGCCTCTTAAGAGAGAGAAGATTTATTTATGGCCAATGCTGGACTTCATTCTTCTGTTTGTGTTCTTCGCTAAGGTTTATGCTTATCTGGACTGTCAGTCTACATATGTTAGGTTTTTCCACTGCTACAGGAAGCGTCCCTGTCACACACATATATTCATGATTTTTTAAATATTTATGAGCCCCTTGTCTCTGTGATGTGGTCCCTGCACTTGTAGCATGAACAGAATGCAGTAGGAAACGTGGCTTTTAAGCATGTACGTGATGCCAATATTTTGGGACAACTGAAGGACTGCTCAGTGCTGGGGCTGGCAATCTATTCTTTCCTACTCATCTATAAGGAGAAATCTGTTTCTGGGTGCATAGAGATGAGTACATGGTCACACAGATGGGCAACAATGGAAAAAGATACCACCCATCTTTTTCCCCAGGGAAATAAGTGGCAAGGGAACTCACCTCAGAGGCCAGAATCTGGGTCTAGCCTCCCCAACAGGGCTTCAGTTTGGGACTCTCTAACTTCCCAATGCAGAACTCAACCACCACACCACGCGTCAGCTATTATGCAGGCCCTCTCTAGTGCTATTATTTAAAGCTGGCCCCTGGACAATGATAAGAGGAGGGTTTGTGGGCAGTATGTGAGGCCAGGGGGAAAGGAGTATGCCAGGTGGTTTTATTCAGTGAGGTGGCTTCTGGCTTAGAAAAGAGAGAGCCCTGGCTTCTAGCCTGGGGCCTCAAAAGGAGCACCAGAGAAGGGAGTGACTAATGGCTGACCTGCAGTGTAATAGTTAGTGCTATGTTCTAAAGCATGAGAGGGGACCTTGAACCCAAGACCTGCAGTTTCCCAGGTGAATGCTTTACGCAAAGCCATGAGGACAAAAGGGAAATAAGCAAACACATTGCTTTTCTTTGTTTCTGTGGCTAAGTCTAGTAGTCATGGGTTTTGGCTGACTACATAAAGCCCCCAGCCTCTCTGCAGCACTTTGAGCTGGGTCAGAGCAGCCCTGGGCTGTAGGGCCCCTTACTAGCCAGGTGTGCTCTGATCTGGCTCAATGTGCTGCGGTCCCAGGCACATATTCAAATGTGCACATTGAAAAACAATTTGCACTGGAGTTATTGATGCACATTAATTGCACCTGTAGACATGCCCCTGGACTCCTCACCAAGACCCCATAAATACAACCAGTAAGGCTCGGCATAACTACAGAACATCATACACTGCAGAGCCAAACTGGCTGCAATTAAAAATGCCCTGATGGGAAGTCAGAGACTAGCAAGGGAGAGCATTTCCCATAAAGCTGCATTAGTGGTGTCTGCAGGGAAAAGGGGTGGCTGCTTCCCACAGTGGCACCTTGTTTCTCTCTTTTTGGCTGGGATGTGGGAACAAGTGCCGGGCATCCCATGCACAGTGAATGTTCCATGGAGCTTTTTTGTCTCTCTTTGCAAAGGGGGAAATTTTCCTTCTTATTTTGGTTTTTAAAGACTCGTTGCCATGTAACCACTTCTTTGTTCACAGACATTTGAGCCACCCAAGACTTCCTTAGCCCAGCAAGGTGCTACCCAATGTCTAGGTGCTGTGTAGAATATTGTTTGCCTCCCTTGGATTACATCTCAACCTTAGAGAATGCAGTTCTGGGTGGGGTTCTGTGGCCATCACTTGCATCGGTGTCTGGCTTGCTCACGTTAATAAGAGATTCCAAACTGGACTGTACAACCTCATTGTTAAATGAATAATTGGAAGTGGTGGTGATACGACTCTGAGCGGTGGCCACAGAAATTGGCACAAATTGGTCCCTGAGAAGCAACAGCCTTCCTAGCAGTCTGGACCACCTGTACAATGGTACTGGGAACATCCTCTTGAATATTCAGTTTAGCCACTGAGCTTGAGGACTTAGCTAAACAACAGAGAGACAACCACGTGGGGGTGGAGGGGTACATGAGGGGGGGAGGTAAATAGTTCCCATATTTACTGTACAGCATGTTCAATCAGAATGACAGAGGCTGTTCAGAACCAATCCATATGACAGATATTATTGTCACATTGAAGTACTGCCCTGCTGACAGCTTTTGCTCCTGGTATCCAGCATATGGCATGCTTGACACAGATACAATCCTAGTGGAAAGGCTCATAATTGTCTGCTTTTCTGGACTAGCGCAGCTGAAGAAAATCGTGCATTCTCCAGTGTGAAAGGAGTGTGGGATTTGTCCGGCTGCTTTTGAGATGACATCTTTTTGGGGAGGCCTTAGCACTTTACTGACAATACCATATGCTAACTGCTATGGAGCACTGAGCAAACAGAGGGCATGTGGGGAAGTCTGGTATGTTATCACTTATTCAGGCATAGTAAGGACCCTGAGGTTCACTCTGAAATGAAATTATTTGGACCAGTTCTTTTTTTGGAGGGTCCTTTTGGGTCCTGATTCTTGATGGAGGCTAAATGTTTAAGGTGCCTACAGCTCGTGACAATCATTAGGCTGCTGTCTGTCATGATGAGCATTATTGTCTCTGCTCCATTCTCCCCTGCCTGCCTGGCTTAATCCATTGATTCTTGTCTTATACTTCAGCTGTAAGCTCTTTTGGGCAGCTACTTTCTTTGCTCTGCATTTGTATGGCACCCCACGTGCTTTGGTCCTGAACTAGGATCAGGGCCCCATGGCATTATGATAACATAGTAGAATCCAGATCCTCTGTAGTTTGTAATCCTGTTGATCACAGAGGATTACCAAATAAAGGTCAAAATGTTTGTGATCTGTTGCAGCTTTTATCCAAAGTGTGCTACTTCTTTGATCAGGTGGAGAACCTCAGGATTGTGCTGTAGGAGTGTAGAGGCCTTGACTAGTTTTCAAACTCTCCTCCCTATGACTTATTCCAGTTCTAATGTACATATAATAATATGACTTTGTTGCACGTAAAAGAAAACACTCAATGTACATGAAAAGACCCTATCTCATGGCTTAGACATATACAGTATTTATGCCACTGTACCATGCCTTTCCATCAGCATAAATAAAGAGCAGACACACACTACACAGTCCAATACTGGTATAACTTGCTCAGATCCAGTGTAAAATTACCCCGGGAAAAGTTGAAGGCAAAAATACGTTTATGTAAATTACATTGGTACAAGTGTCATGTGTCCAGAACTTATCCCAGAGTAGCCAGCTACTTAACATGCTACCTCATAGTGGGATGCCACCATGTGCAGCTATCTACAGAGAAGTGCTTGTCTGTCCACTCTGTATCCTGGTGCATTTTCCATCAGCCTAGAAGTGCATTGTGTCCTGGCCCTGCATTTTTTAAATACCTGAGAAATGAAGGAAGGAGAAATTAAAAGGGGAGGGAAGAGAACTGGGCCACTGGCCAATTGTGAATTTATTTTTAATTCTTGCATGGACATTTCAGTATGACAGCAGCTGGGACCCTTATTATTAACACTCACCTCTAAAGATTATGGCATGGTTGCAAAATGCAATGGAATGCAAGCTGTGTTGGGGATTTATACTGTCCCAGACAGTTTGTATTTAGTGTGCACTAAATCTTGCTGTTGATGGTGTTTCACTCACCCTCTTGCTGCTTCTTAATAGAGCTCCTTCAAGAGGGTTGCAAAGCAGGCTTCACAAGAGGAACAATAGAAATTGCGCTTAGCTCGATAGAGTTGGGAGCAGACATGCTGTAAGGTTTTCAGGCATGTGAAGACCCTGAGAATCAGTGGAGGCATCATGGGAGTTATGAATGCTTTCAGCTAGGACATGTGTAGAAACTTTTGTCTGACCCTATCACATTATTTAGGGTCTGCCTATGGTATGCTGAACACTCAGACTGGAACCAAGATAGAGGCCTCCTTTTTCCTGAATAAGAGCCTCAGCAATTCCCAGCCATGAATGTATCAAGAATCCAGTGGGGCCAATACAGGACAGTGCCTAAGGTTATCAGGTGACATCACTGCTCTGGGATCCTGCTGTAGACAAGGTTGTGTTCACCTGGTCTGAATCCTGGCTATTATTGCAGCCTGCCACCCACTAGACAGTAATACAGTTTCCTTACCACCTGGTTGGTCAGTATCCAGTTGCTTGGATGCCTCTCTGAACTGCTTTTTTCTTTGTTAAGGCTTGTATCACTGGGGCAATAAGAAGACTTTTCCTTCCAGGAAATAGGCAGAGAGATGCATATAGTTTTGATAGTTACTGTTCTTGCACTAAGACACCTAAATGCCACCTAAGTCCTGTTCTGGTATCGACAAGGTTGATATGAATCTAGACCTCATCACCAGTTGCTGATATATGATGAATATTGGGGTCCTATGAGCAGTCAAGGAGTTATTTGTCACTATGACCCATGAAGATATTCACCAGTCACTCAGGGGTGTGTCAACTCAGCTAACCTAGCACGACTCTATCACCCACTAGCAGCTGGACTGCCCACCTTCCTCACCGCCCCTCCCTTCCTCACGCTGGGGGGCTGAGGCAGCGGGCAGCGGGCACCAGCAGGGCTGAGGGGCTGTGGGTCTAGTGTGAGGGGCACTGGCAGGGCCAGGGGTTGTGTGTCTGGAGTGTGGAGCACCAGCAGGGCTGGGGGGCTGTGCCTTGGGAGTGAGGGGCAACATCATGCATAGGGGCAGGGCACTGGCATATCAAGTCTTCTCAGTGCCACGCAGCTGGACCTGCATCCTGATGAGCAAAGGGGGAAGGGAGAGCTCTGATTTTGCATGATAAAAAAACCCCAAACCAAATGCCAAAATGTATAGGTATTTAGAATTTATTTTATTATAGTGATTGCGGCACTGGTAAGCTTCCAAATTGCTTTAAAAAATGTAAATATATTAATAAAACATTGTGTTCAGCCAATAACTCTCTCTTTCTAGATACATACACATTTCATTTAAATTGCAGAAAAATGCAGATTTTGGGTTTTTTTAATTAGAGAATTTGGGGGAGGCACTAAATCAGAGAGTTTGTGATTTTTAAAAGACAAAATCAAGATCCCTGGTGATCACTCTTTGCACAGCCTAGGCCTCTGAGTTGTTTGAATCCTGCATGCTACTGTATTGGTCCAGGCAGCAGGTTCAGGGAGGGACCTGCATCTAGGTGGCTGCAGGGCAGCTGATGTGACTTTGTTGGTTCCTAAACAAGCAAAATCCTTGTAGAAGTATTTGTGATTTTTTTTTTAATTTACCATGTGGCATTCTGTTTTGACATGTTCCTGCAGGCAATACAGTGCTCAGCAGCTGTCAGGGTCTCCTTGCTGCTCTGCTTCCTTTCTCCAAGCTATTCGAACAGTCACGGACACCTGCTTGCCAGCTATGTCTCGCTGGGCTCTCTTGGATGGCAGATCTTGTACAATCTCCTCTGAGCCAATATAGGGTAGTGATTCTGTAACCAGAAGACAGCTGCTATGTGCCTAGATAAATCAGGCTGGGTAACAGAGAACAGGCAAAATGTGGTTTCTATAGCCCTTCAACCATTGTCTCGTAGTAGCTAAATTCTGGATGTCAAAATGCATATACAAAGCCTGTGGAGGCACACATTTTTGTAGGAGGAGTGAGTCATGCTGCAAAGCTAAACTTAGCCTTCTGGCAGCCAAACTCCTTCTCTCATGGGTCCCAGGCACGTGCCAGGAAAGCCTGGGGAGTTTCCGTCTCTGCTTCCACTGCATGGACAAGCATCTGATGTAGCTCACAGAAGACCTGTCCAGATTTCTCCATGGCCTTAGCAACAGTGTGGTACCCTTCCTGGTGCTTGGAGAAACATGTAACTGCTATCTTCCTGACCTCTGCCTCTGAACATCTCTCTCCCTACCCACCAGGATTGCTGTTGTACCGGGAAGCAACCTGAAAAAAACCCTTGATTTATCTTGTTCTGGCCCATAGTCTGTCCTGTGACTGAGGTTCTTGCTCAGCAGACTGTTGAGCTTGATACTGTTATGCTGGCTGGTCTCTGTCCTGCAAAGTGTTCCCAGGGTGCATCTGCCTTGCAACTCAGGCAGACATTGCTGCCACTTACACCCAGAGGTTCCTGGCTATAGAGTCTTGTACCTCCGTTCAGAGTCAGATGAATCACCATAACTGGGATCAGGAAGGAATTTTACCTCATGTTCAGATTGGTATGGACTTACATTTTTGCCTTCCTCTGTAGCTGGGGCATGGCTCTCTTCCTGTGATCATTTAAGCACCTTTTTAACAACCTTTGCAACAGTAGGATGTTGGCCACTGGGGCCCTCCTGCTTCACCAGTGGCAGGTGTAGCGATTGTGCTATGGATTTGCCTAGAATGGGTTGGGTAGGGGTGATCCTCCCTTAGGCAGGGGCTTCAACTGTATGACCTCTCAAGGTCCTATCCAGCCCTACATCTCTGTGATTCTCTAGGGGGATTTATTTACCTAGAGCACCAAGAGCAAGCTATCTGAAGCAGAATGGGACTCAGACTGGGTCACAAAAGGTAACCCAGAGCCCTGGGTAAGTACTCATCAGGTGAAGCCCAGCCTAATTCCCAGCTATTGAGACCCAGTCAGGTAGAGTAAAGCCAGCTCAGGTGTGTCTACATCAGCTACCATCAAACTTGTGGCCTGCATATAGACACCCCATGGGTCTCATTTTACCTCAATGGGACCAGTTCCTGACAGCTGCTAGGGCATAACGTAAGAAGTGCCATACCGTGTCAGACCAGTGGTCCATCTAGCCCAGTACTCTGTCTCCAACAGTGTTGGGAGTGGATGCTACCCAGGGACAGCATCAAACTGGATATCTCTAGAGTGGTCTGTCCCTACTCAGGACCCACCCTGGCATCCGCCATTATTGGTTTAGAGCTGCCAGAAGAGACATATCTAACTGTTCTGTTCAATAGCCATCAATTGATCTGTCACCCATGAATTTATCCACTCCCTTTTTGCACCTGGCTATGCTATCTGCCTCCGCTGCCTCCTGTGACAATGAATTCCACAAGTTAATTTTGTGTTGCTTAATAAAGTACTTTCTCTTGTTAGTTTTAAATGCATCACCTACTAATTTCAGGGGGAGCCCCCTAGTTCTAGTATTTGGCAACTTGGTGAACAACAGTTCCCTGTTCATTTAGCTCATGTCCTTCATGATTTTATAGACTTCTTTCATACGCCCCTTTAGCCTTCTTTCCAAACTGAAGTCTGAGCCTTTTCAGTCTCTCCTGGTATGGCAACTGCTCTAGGCCTGTGATAATTTTAGTTGCTCCTTTCTGTGCCTTTCTAATTCTACTATATCTTTTTGAGATGTGGGGACCAGAATGGCATATATTATTCAAAAGGTGGGTACACCATGGAATTGTATAATAGCATTATGATGTTATCCATTTTGTTTCCAATTCCCTCCTTAATGATGCCCAACATTTCAGTGGCTTTTTTGGTCATTGCTGCATACTGAGCTGATGTTTTTGGAGAATTATCTATAATGGCTCCAGCTAGTTCAGAACCCAACATCATGTCTGTATAGTTGAAGTTATTTTCCCCCAGTTGCGTTACTATGGTCTTGTCGACACTGAAGTTCATATGCCATTTTTTTGTCCATTTGCTTAACTTGGTAAGATCTTTATAAAGATACTTTGTCACCTTGGGACTAGACTGCCTGGAATAATTTGGTACCTTCTGCAAACTAGGAGATTGTACTGTGCACCCCCATTCCTGGGTCACCGATGAAAATGTTGAACAAAATGGGGCTCAGCACAGATCCCTGCAGGATGCCACTTTTGACCTCCTTCCACTCTGAAAAGTGGCCATTTAGGCCTACCCTTTGCTTCCTATTTTTTAACCCACTCTCAGTCCACAAAATAACCTTCCCTCTGATCCCATGGCAAAGCAGTTTTTTGTAAAGCCGATAGTGAGGGGTCTTGTTAAATGATTTTGAAAGTCCAAATTTATTACGCTAACTGGATCCCCCTTGTCCATGTGCTTGTTAACATCCTCAAAGAACTGCAGCAGATGTGTGAGGCAGGATTTCCCTTTACAAAGCCAGTGCCTATGTGACTGCTGATTTTATTCTTTATTATAGATTCTCCCAACTTGCCAGGGATGGAAGTGAAACTCACTGGTCTGTAGTTCCCAGGATCACCTCTGGAGCCATTTTTGAAGATGGGTATTATGTAGGGCTGTGGAAAGCTTCAGTAGCCGATTCAGTTCGGAAGAGATTCAGCTCAATTTGGTGGCTGAATTTCAGAATCTGAATCAAATTGGGATATCCGTTAATCTCTTCTCTCTGAGTCAAACTGGAAGCCCCTGAATCAATTCAGAGAGATTCAGAGATTCAGCCATAGACTGTACAGGCAGGCACTAAGCAGTGCTGGTGGGGGCAGCTGGGGAGCAGCTGGATGAGCCCCGGCTTGAGCTGGCAGCCCTGGGAGAACCTGTGCCTTGTCTGGCTGCTTCCCCGGCTGCCCGCAAGGCAGGCAGTGCAGCAGCCCCAGGAGAAACCAAAAGAGGTAGGGGAATTGAACTGAGAGCTGGGGAGAATGACTGGGGGATATGGGAATGAACAGGGGCTTCCCTCCAGTTCCCAGTTTGATTTCCTGGTTCAATCCCCCAGCTCCCTGATCATTCCCTCCGTGGCTTCTCCGGGGGCTCATCTGGTTGCTGCTCCTGCTGGCACTGCCTTCCTGTGTAGTCCATGGCTGAATAAGATTTGGTGCCGAATGACTTTGGATTCGGCTGAATTGAATCAGGACAGTGATTTGAATCTGAAGTAAATACTTTCTGTTTCACGCAGGCCTAGTATTATGTAGCAACCTGCCAGCCCTCTCGCACAGGAACCATTGTAATGACAGGTTACATATTGTTGCCAGTAGTTCTGAAATTTCACTTTTGAGTTTCTTCAGAGCTCTTGGGTGAATGCCATCCAGTTCCGGTGACTTATTAGTATTTAGTTTATTAATTTGTTCTGAAATTTCCTATGTTGTCACTTCAGTGTGGTCCAATTCTTCCATCTATTACAAAGAATTGCGGTGGTATGGGAAATTCCCCAGCAACCTGTTCCATCATGAAGCTCCTCACTTACTATGCCTCAATTGTGATTCTTCTCAAAGCAGGCTCAGAATAGCTGTGCACCCCCATTGCCAGACTAGCAGCATCCTGACAGATGTGTTCCTTTTGCTGCTCATAGGAGCACTCCTGTAGCTCTGCTATAGATCTCTCCAGGAGCTATCAGGCAGTGGCAGTGAACCTGAGGTCTCCATTCCACAGCCTGGTAAATTGTCCCTTTGGCAAAGATGAAGGCTTTCCTTTCTCAGCAGCTGGATGAGGTAGACTGTCCTGGTGCCTCACATCTCCTCCAGTGAAGGGTCATTTCTGACTCTAGGGTTAAAATTCAGGTCACATTTTCCAGCTTTCTTCTGTGGTGAAGGCTTGAAACATGCTTTTTTGGAATAAAAACTGAGATTCTCTACCAACATGCCTCCAGGAATTCAGGCCAAAAGTAAAACACCCAGTACCATGAGGTTTATAATAAAATCACAATAATACCATAGAACATGGGACAGTCAGTTTCCTTGGATTTAGGATTCCTTTATTGAGGTGGGTTGAAGGAATAGATCATGTGAGCTCTCAGCATAATCTGCAAAGGCAAAGTACAGATGGATTTCCTCTCCTCACTCCTTACCTGTTGGCAACTATCAGGATGCAACGGTGGGAGTGTTTCAAAATTGCTTCATGTTAACTGAGGGTGAGATAAGGCTGATGTAATGATATATTTCAAGGAGGGCCATGTTTCTGTGTCTAATGCATGGCCAGATCTGTGCAAACAGGTCCATAGGGGCATGGACAGCCCTCTCAGCACAATGGGCTCATAATATTTTGAAAGAAACTAACACAGGGCATAAAAGCAATAGAAAATGCCATTCTGAACACAATGTATGGTATGTGTTAATGAGAGGATGTAAGGGGGAGTCCAAACCAATCCTTACAGCAGAATGTCATATTTCTGATTTACAAGGAAAGATTAGATGAACTGGGATTATTTAGTCTTGAGAAGAGAACACTGAAAGGGTGTTTGTAACATAAAGAAAATATTGATAGGCCCTTCTCTGTGGCTGCAGGGGACCAAACAAAATGTAATACTCTTAAATTGTAACAAGAAAAATAAGTTGGATATTAGGAAGAAGTTTCTAAGTATTAAGGTAGCAGGCACTGGAGCAGATTTCCCACACCAATTGTGGACTCCCCATCACTTGAATTGTTTAGAGCAGGTTTTACAGAGACTTGGATGAGATGGTTTAGCCAGGGATAACCTTGTTTTGAGTAGTGATGGGTAACCTGCTGAGGGCTCTTCAGTCCTGTTTTTCTGTGATTCTATACCCTGTGCAGAATCCACTGGGAATACAAGCCATCCCTCTGCCCACTCCCCTTCCTTGATTTAAAATATAGAACCTGATTTGAACTTCCCAAGCTTTTGGAGCCATCTAAGTGGACATCAGTGCCTGAGTGTAATTCTAATCTAACCTGCTTAAATCCTGAAAAGCTGTTAGCCTAAAAAGTGGGTGGCCTGTCCTCCTCCTCCTCTTTGCTTTTTGTGACTTAGTTAAAATTGAGATAACAGAATGCTATAAAAGTAAATGCATGCAGTTTTTCAGGGACTCCCATGGGTTGCAATAGGATCCAACTTAGGCACCTAAGTCCATTTAGGGGCCTATAAGGTAGAACAAGATAGGGCCCTTGGCATCTTGGGCTAGGACCCTGAAAAAGACGTCATGGTACTCTGAGTTCTGTTGAATGTGGCTCCAGATGCCTGACTCCAGTTTGCTTTTTATCCCTTAACACTATCACTAGCTCTGTGGCAATTAAAAGTGTTATTTATGCTTGTATAGTGCTGTATCTCCCATGGACGAATCAGAACTAAAGGGGCTTGCTCTCAAAGGTTCTTATTACACTTTAAAGTGTTTTGAAATAAAATATACATATTCTGAGTTTGCCAGCTCATGGTTCAGGCATTCTCAAGCCCTTGCTGTGCGTGTCACAGCCATGCTAATATTTTAGCCAGTTCTAATTCTGTTCCATTACGTTAGCTCTCTGGCTTCTCTCCCTTACATTTTCCCTTGCTAAACATCACCCGTGGCTAAGAGGTACAAAGCCAGGGGCCTTCAAGTGCTTGACACCTACAAATTATTACCTTATGATGTGCCTCCCAGTAGAAGCTAGCTGTAGTTCTGGTGTTGTGCATCTATAGAATAAGTGGATACACACTCATCTTGCTGCCTTTCCCCCAAAGGGCTCACTTCAAATTAAAAAACCCTCCATTTTACATTGATTCGATTGATCTAAAAAAGCATTGGTTAAATACACATTTGACAGTGCCAGGCCTTGCTTGTGTGCAGTCTTTGCTTTTGAATGAGTGCTGGGAACATTTTTTTACATTGATCAGAAAAGTTTATCTTATGAGCCAAGCCCTGAAGCCTACACTCCGTCTATATTGCTGTTGGCTCTGCTGGGCCTGGGTTAAGGATTGGTACTCTAGATTCATGCATAAAGTATTAGCTCCTGGAATCATGTGATTAGAGTGTCTCATTTAAGTAATTTTTAGGTGTCATTTTCTAATCTTCCTGGTTCTAAATAACAGTTTAAGATGTGACTCCAGAATAATCAAGGCATTGAAGCCTGCTTGGCTAAGTACAGGCATTCAGGATCATTAGAGGGAGGTTAAATCAATTCAAGATGTCTGCCTGATATCAGGTAAGTCATGATGGGGGGTAGGGGGGCTACCTGGGGGGTTGGAGGTGCAGCAGTCTGGAGGGGATGGGGGAAAGCACAACCTGTGGGTGGGTTAGCGGGACAGGCATGACCCACAGGTGGGGTAGGGGAAACAGGCACAACCTGTGAGTGGGGCATGGGGCAGATGCGACCCATGATGGGTAGGGGGTCAGGCATGACCCACAGGTGGCGTGTGGGGGCAGATGTGACTCGCAGGTGGGGTGGGAGGGCAGGCACGACTCATAAGGGTTGGGGGAGCAGACATTACTTACAGGTAGGATGTTGGGAGCAGGTGTGACCTGTGGATGGAGCGAGCAGGAGGCAGGCATGACCTGTGGGTGAACTGAGGTGGAATGAGGTCCCCATTAGTGAACTACCTCCATTCCTTCCACTCCTCCTCCCTGCACTGGGACTTACATGGCTCCAGCAGCAGTGAACACTGATAAAAGTGGCTGTATCTGAAAAAGCTTCTGGGATGGGGTTGAGAGCGGTGGCTCTGGGGGGAGCAAGGGGCTCGGGGTGCAAGAAATAGATCAGTGCAGGAGAAGGGGGGAGTGAAAAGAACAGCCCCAGGGCTGAGGTCAGTGGCTGGGTTTCCCCAGCCCCAGGGCTGTGCAGAAGTTCCATGCACTGGTTTGACTTAAATTGAATGAGTCTGATAATACATAGATCCAGGTTTATCTTAAACTGGGTTCTGCAATTTTTAGACCAGTTTGTGTGCGTGGAACTTCTGTTCAGTTACAGGCTTAGGCTGATTGCTGGTTACTGAGACCCGGTTTGTATGAGCTAAGTTTAAATTGGGCATTTTGAACCCAATTTAACCTCCCAAATCTCTGTATGTGAGTTTAAATACAGCCTGAAACTTAGGCTTGGAGAAAGGTGAACTGCATCAAGCAGATACATCTTTGTTGCTAGGACATTGGGAGGACCGTCATTCGGCTGCTCCTTAAAAGGAAGACCCTCCCCTTCGCACCTCTGCATTGCTATTTCCAGGGGAAGTGAAGTGGATGGGCCATGCTTTAACCTTTGCTTTGAGGAAATGGGCTCTGCCACAGCAGCTGGGGGTCAGGTGGAGCTACATGCTCCACCAGTTGACTGATTTTCACGAGACAGGAAAAAACAGTTTGATTCCTGTCTCTTTCTGAAAAGTTTAGCTCTAAAAAATGATTGTGCCCAGAAACTAGCAGTCTATATAGTGCTGGATGGCATTTATCTGCTTTTGATTGACCGTGGAATTAGCAGAACAATGACTACAGACTAGAGGGGCACACAAGAAGTTGTTCCCTCTTCTATCCTGATCCAAAGCCCAGTGAGTCAAATGGGAACATGACCTTAAGCTGCCGGAGGGTGTTGGGTCAGGCCCTAATATGCAGTATGGCATTATCATTTCTTACTGGGCAAATTCAGGATCTTGGGTGTCTGTTCCCTGCTAGGCTAATGCTACACCATTTATGTAATATTGTGCATTCATCTGAGGCACTCCAAAGAAAGCACAACAACTTGCATCAGCAGCTGTATGCTATGTGTTTTAATAAACGGTATAACTAGCAGAAAAATAGTTTTGGATGTGTATGTCCACCCCACCTCCAAAAAAAAGAAAATAAAAAGAAAGAAAGAAAGAAAAAAATCAGATAAGAACTATAGAATAATTGGAACAAATGATCTTCTTAGATAAATGAGTGGCACGGATAAAACCAAGTGAATGAATTTTAAAAGGCCTATTGCAACAATCCATTTCTTAACACTGTTACCTGTGTCTGATAAATTGAATCCTTTGAATACATGATGGGGCTGTAAAAAAATTAATAAATAAAAGAAAGGAAAAGCAGTGAGTCAGGGGGTGTAATAAATAAAATAAGCTTATTGTTCCAGTCAGTGAAATAAGGACAACACTCAATTCCTTTACAACATACCAGTTAAATTGCTTATCAGGTGGACAGCACAGTGAGATAATGTCAAGTGTTATCTCCATGCCTAGGCTGAGAGTCCACAGTCTATGAATGACCACTGGTGCCATGAGGTGGGAATTCGAGTGTTCTCATGCGCTGCTCTGGGTCCGAGTCCACACCTCGGAGGGGCATGATGCATTCCTGCCCTTTGTTGACTCCATGCTTTGCCATGAAATATTTTTGCAGGTTTCGTGTATTTAGCTGCTGGACAGGTTCTTCCCAGGAGGGAGGAAGTGGCCTGAATGAGTTACGTGCCTCAGGAGAGAATCATCATCAAGTAGCAGCTGAATTGACGTATTAATTTTACAATAGATCCCATGCTATGCCCGCTTCACGTTCAGTTTGCAGAGCTTGTTCGTGCGTGAAACTCAGCTATCACGCACTGCTGGTTCCCAAGTATTTAAATTTTAAACCAAAATCAAGACAGGAAAATCAATCTGTTTTCCTCTCCTGCAGCAATCTACTGAATGTGAGATTAGACAATGCCATTCTTCACTAAGGCCTCCATCCCACCCTTTGGTCATTGAGCCCTCACATTCAAAAGAAAATATATGCTTCTTTCTAGGTTTGTATTGCTCTTTCTGAGAACCAGTACCTGTTCAGGCTTCCCTACAGTTCAGTGCAGTGCAGCCTAGTGTGTTAATGAGCAAGCCAAGAACAAACCAGTGTAGTCACAAAGTTCTGGATTGCTCTGAAGGGTCTTCAGAAAAGGCCTATGTTTGCTGGCTTCTTGTAAATGCTGGGTTGCAAAAAAGAAAAGAAAAAAGAGAAGAAAAGGGTCAAGGAC
Organism: Crocodylus porosus; assembly: GCF_001723895.1. NCBI lineage: Eukaryota > Metazoa > Chordata > Crocodylia > Crocodylidae > Crocodylus > Crocodylus porosus. The sequence continues at coordinate 396,655 of NW_017728931.1, forward strand.
ATGGAAGGGTCAAGAAGCAGGCCTTGTACATTGCAAAGAATGAAAAAGGACACAGTACACATAGGCCCATCTCCCCAGTAGCTAGTCCCAGGGCTCAGGTCCCCCTGGTTGTTTGGGAAGATGGCACGATCTGAGCCTCTGTGGGTTTCTGCACTAGAAGGAGCTGTACGGCTAGCTCTCGCTTGTTTTTGAGGCTCATAAGTGATTATTTTTGGACAGGTAGGCGATCAGAGCCACAGCTACGCCCACGTATATGCCAGTCCCAATGGTGATTGACAGGACGGCCAGGAAGAGCGCTCGTCGGGAGCTGGAGCTGGCTTGATGGAAGTCTCCCTTGGCAACTGCTTTGTTTGTCTGCAAGAGAAACAACAACAAAAATGTATCTATTTTGCCCAAAATCTGAGTTGATGCACTTGATTTTAGCTGAAACACCCTCCTAGGAGATGTCATAAAGCAGTGACAGGTGAAAATTTGGGCAACTCGGCTACTGAGCTATGATCACAGACTTGGGTCCATATGCTTAAATGACTCCAGTAGTTTGTTTAATCCTAAAAAAAATGTTTTAGACATTAATACTAATTCACAGGTCACAAGAAAGCACACCCTCCCCCTCTAGAGACAAGGCACATTTGGTTTAATAAAAAGGCATCTAGTTTCTAAGATGCCTGTGTCCCCACAGGCCTGCCCTACAGATTTAGGGATCCGGACCTGAGTGAATTTTAGGAGAAAACAAGGCAGAGCAGAAGGGCTGTTATGGATCCTACAAGAGCCTGACACCCAACTGGTTACAGTCTACATAAGTATCAGAACCAGGCTCAGACCAAATCAAAGGGCTGCTGAAATCTGAAATGTTTCATTATTTTGTCATGGTTGAGCCCAACAGCTGGAATAGCTTTACTGCTAACACATTTACTATAATGGACTGGAACAAGGAAGAGGGCTTATGTTACATTTGTCTCTCTTACTAGCGAGTGGTACTGTTGCAGAAGGCATAACTGCCCTGGTGGTAAAAGCTGGGCCATGCTGTTCAGTCAAATATTTATTTGGAGAACAATACAGATGAAGGTTGACCAATACTACTTGTACATTCAGACTGAATGTATTGAACTGGTTTGGTCCAAAAAACCCAAAACAACAAAATCCTGGAAAAAATGGAAAAAGTTACTTTTTAAAAGTAATGAAACACTTCTTTTCTTTATAAAAGCAATGTTTTGTTTTGAAATTTGCTTTGTCAGGGGCAAGGATTTCTTAGAGTAATATTTTATTGGAGCAACTGTGTAGTTGGGATATAGTTAGACAAACTTTTGAATGAAGGACATTCTTCTTCAGGTCTCTGATCACAGGGAGTCAGGCACAGCATACTGAAGAAAAGCAGATAGCAGCTTGTCTCACTTTATAGCTAGCCCAATAAAAGCTACTATCATCCTTGCCTCTCACATAATTTCTGAACCATCACAGTTAAAATATTACTTTTATACTACCATAACTTTTACTTAATAAAAAAGCAAAATACTGCCCTTCAACTGAAACATTTTGTTTTTAGCTTGAATGAAACACTTTGTTCAGTTCAAAACTATATATATGCCTCTGTGTGTGTGTGTGTGTGTGTGTGTGTATACACACACACACATAGTATTTTCTCACATACAACACACCCTACATTATAATATGTCCCTTGCTTTTGAAAGACAAAATGAATTTAAAAAGATCTTTCCTTGTAATAAGTAGCTGAGTAACAGCAACCAGGGAGCTGAGTCTGCTCATTCTGCTACCTGTGAATCTGACACAGATTTTACTCATCTCATCATATTTTCTGAAAATAATGCACACTGCAATTTCCAGACGCTGGGTTTTGGAAAAAAAAGAGCACCACAAAATATGGTGTACATATACGTGTGTGTGTATTTGAAGTTCAGCTGTGAACCAAAATCTCTGTTATTCACATACCTCACCCACACACACCCCAGGCTAGGACCAGGTCAGTAAACTTAGCCCTTAAACAGGACTCAGGTGGAATGGAGCCACAAAACTCCTGAGGCATCTAACCTGGCACCTAATTTTAGACCTTCAGGGTCCCTAGGCAGCTACACTTAGGTGTCCATGCATGCTTGAAAGTGCCCCAGTCTGAACAGGTAGGTGCCTAGCTCTGATGTGATCTAGAACAGATGTTGGATGATGCATAAACTCTGCCCCAGTCCCTGGAAAGGCTCACTCTACTAGTGTACTCAGAGCAGACTGAACACACACTGAGAGAACTGAGTTCAGTACAAATGCATCACCTGTGGTCACTGTCACTGAAAAACATGGCTGGAGAAGGCCATGGGGCTGGTATACACCCCTTGTATAATAGCTGACTGATGTATCAGGAGACCTAGGTTCTAGGTCTTCAGCCTTAGAGATCTCAATCTCACATCTTGTCATCTACCAGGAGAGCCATCAAACTACAGAATAGGCTGGGTGGTATCAACATTCCTCCTCTTACCGTTGAAACTGGGCCCAGGGGCAACCCAGGGTTTGTGTATACTATTACAATAGTTGGACCTGGGAAGCATGGAGGTGAATATGACCTACCCATCTGAGTTCACTGACACACTCCAGAACCAGACACTTCCTGATCTGAGCTTATCCCCAACAGCCAGTCTCAGGCCCACTGGAAACAAAGAGTTCAAGGCTGAGTGCTGGGGATGAGTCTGAAGCATAGCCATTAATTTCCACAGGTGAAGTGTGCATGTGAGATTGGGTGGGGCAGGCATTCCTGGCCCTATGTTCCTCAGGATGTGCTGGTGCCCTAGCATAGACAAGCCCCAAGAATCGCAAGGCCAAAAGGTATATGCAGGAGAGAGCCTGACTGTAGTTTAGTGGAAGGGGTGAGGACACCTGGCTCAGTCCCCCTTCTCAGGATGTCTATGCATTTACATTAGACAGTATAACAGGGAGCCAGAGGCTCTTGTTTCTGTAAGGGATGCTGCTGCAGGTGGAGCTTGCTGGGTGGCCCTGCAAGCTGAACAGGGGCCAGTTGTGATGAATTAAGCAGGCAGTATCAGCCAGAAGAGCTACTCTTGGAGGAACAATGATCCCAGAAGCCAGCTGCAAGCAGTAAGCTGCCCAGGGCAAGGTTCTATAAGCAGCTCAGTTAAGCTGCAACAGAGAAGGGCAGGCTAGCCATCAGGCTTAAATGGAAACCCCTGTGGGTGGTTGGAGAACCACCTGACAGGAAGAGGCGGGGCTTTATGGGCACAAATAGCCAGTGCCTGAGAACTGGCAGTCAGTTGGGCTCTGCAGGTGGCAGGGAGAAAAGTCTCATAGGAAAGATGGCTGACAGAAAGGGAGTAATGGGTGCTGGAGCTGCTCTAGGCGCTGCAAGTAAAGGAGTTCTAGTTTGCAGGGAAGTGTGACTCAGTGTAGGGAGATTTTTGTTAGCTAACCAGTAGGTTTGTGTTTGTGTTCTTGCTCATATTAGTGGACCACAGGTAGCTACAAGGGGAGGAAGAGAAGGTCACACAGGCTGCCAATAGACATGCTTGTTTGCATTCTAATTAGAATGCATCAGAGCAGACTCGATTCATCGGCTTATCATCACATGTATTAAGCCCCCCTGCATTTCAAAAAGGTCACATTGGTGTCTTAACTAAACCTTGTCAATTAAGTTTTAGTTAAAATGTCCCTGTGGCCATTTTGAAATGGGGGGGGGGGGGGTGGTGGACTTAATACATGTGACAGTGAACCATTTTTAATTAGAGTGGCTGCTCTAATTAAAATGCCTCCCCTCCCCCCACCTCCAAACACATTTATAGGCAGCCATAGTGCCAGGAAGGCACATAGTGTTTTGAGCCCTGCCAGGGAGTGGGCTTACAACATGGGCAGGCAGATGCCAAAAGGACCAAAGCTTGGTGGCAGAGACAGCTTGAAGCTGGGAGGACTAAGGGTCAGAGCCTGAGTGAGGGGAACCAGGTCTAGAAGCTCACAGCCTAAGAGGGTAGAATCTGGTGCAGCAGCTCACAGGCCAAGAAGGGTGAGCTAAAGAAAGCCTGCAGCCAGGAGGACTAAGGGTAGAGCCTAATAAGGGTGAGACCAGGGCTAGGGGCTCAAATCCCCAGATGGGCAAAGCCCAAGAAGGGTGAAGGCAGAGCCCATGAGGGGCAAAACAAGGGCTGGAGCCTGGAAGTCAAGTGTGGCACAGTAGGCCTGGGCTAAAGGGCCCTGCTAGAGGATAGGGCTGGAGTCTGGGAAGGCTGAGGCCTTAACAAGGGCATGGAGGCCTGAGGAGACCTGATATTGTCTTGGGGGCAAGGTATCCACTAGAATGATTGAATGGTAACACCTGTGAGGCATGGCCATGGCTACAGGGGAGGTTGGAGGCCACAAATAGTCTTTAAGGCAACAGGTGCCTTGGGAGCCATGGACAGGCCAGGAGGGCCCATCTAGTGTTTGAGGGCAGGATGGGGATCAGCAAGGTTTGAGAGGAACCCACTGATGACTAATAGACAAAGGCTCGCTCTAGGACAGCCTCCCTTTCTCCCAATAAAATAATACCAGCAAGGTGTGGCAGGCGAAGGGGCAAAAGAGGGAGGTTACCCAGAGAGCTGGAGCAGGGCAGGAGTTACAAGGCCACCGGGGGGTTTCAGTTTCATAATTTCATAGTAGCCAGGGTCAGAAGGGACCTGAACAGATCTTCTAGCCTGACCCCCTGCCACAGGCAGGAATGAATGCTGGGTTCACAAGACCCCAGACAGGTGATCATCCAACCTCCTCTTGAATTTGCCCAAGGTAGGGGTGAGGACCACTTCTCTGGGAATTTGGTTCCAGATTTTGTCCACCCTAACTATAAAGTATTTTCTTCTGATCTCTAACCTAAACCTATTCTCCATCAGCTTATTACCATTGTTCCTTGTCACCCCAGGTGATGCTGGGGAGAAAAGGGCTCTTCCTAATTGCTGTTGATCTCCCCTGATGAGTTTGTATGCAGCCACCAGGTCCCCCCTCAGCCTCCTCTTGCTGAGGCTGAACAGGTTCAGGTCCCTGAGTTTCTCCTTGTAGCACCTGTCCTGCTGCCCTCTCACCAAGTGGGTGACCCTCCTCTGAACCCTCTCCAGGCTGGCCACATCCTTTGTAAAGTGTGACGCCCAGTACTGGACGCAGTACTCCAACTCTGGCCTGACCAAAGTCACATAGAGGGGGAGTATCACCTCTCTGGACTGGCTTGAGATGCACCTTTGGATGCATGGCCTTGCTGGGTGTCACAGCTGCGCCTGGGGCTAAGTCCTGCTACAGACTGCCACTGGACAAAAGGCAGAAAGACCTTTGGGAGCAGGTACTGGAACCCTGGCTGCCCCTGCTGCCATCTCCTCAGGTTTTATTATCACTTAGACGCAGCATGTGGGCAGTTGTGGCATTCTTAACTACTCTAATTCTATGTCCCAGTGTACATGTGCTGTGTCTTGACACTTCTCCATCTTTGCTTAGTTTTCTAACTGGTTTCTGCTACATCTATTTTGGTATCTTTTTATAATCATGTTCCTCAGAGCAATTTACAACAGCCAAATGACAAATCACAAAGCTGACAAAAAGGCTCCTGGCCTTTACTGCAATGACTTTATTAGAGGAACTGTCTCTTTTGATTCATCAACCTAATTTTTAAAGCATAATGCCTCATAAATGTTTAAAGTGGAAACAATGTCAAACGATACATGTTAATAAAAATACAGGGAAGGTGGTAGCAGGGAAGGAGGAAAACAATCATGAAAACAGTGACACAAAAAACTCCCATAAAGAGATTTACCGACTGAGCCAAACCCCCTAAAGCTCAATTAAGCAATACTGACTGTCTGAGGAGACTGCAGGGAATGTAACTATATATTGTCAGGTATAGGAAGGCACAGGCCATGACTTCAAATGCAGCCTGTTTTGTGAGCCTGGATTAGGGTACACCAGAAAGGACTTGAAAACATAAAGTTGCAAGATACTTGCTGAAAACTGCAACCCTTCCAAGGGTCTCAGAGTAAGCACAGAAGTTTACTTATTGCTCTGGGACATCTTGGCTGTAATATCTGATCCAAAGCCAACAGAAGTCAAAGCGAATGTTTCCATTCAATGAATGTTTAATCAGGCCCACAGAGAGACTAGCATGCACATCTGCTGTGAAGCCTAGTGTGTAAATGTTATGCCTAACAAGTCAAGACACCTACAGAAAGCTCTGAGGACAGTTGCTCCTTCCTCAGCATGCTCCGCTGAAATATTTTTAATCCTGGGCCTCTGTTATCCAGAATGATGTGAGAAACATTGGAAGTCAAAGCCTAGTGGCCAATTGGGTCTACGTAAGGGTAATGTTACACAGATTACCTTTGAAGGGCCATAAAGACATTTAAAATGGGAGCGCTAACCCGTTAAAGGGCATTAACCCATGCTAAGTAACCCTCTACACTTTAAAAGGTATGCCAATTCAAGCAAGGGTTATCTTTGACCCGTTTTCCCCAGGTTGCTCCAGGGTACTGTTAGTCTGCTCCAGGGAGATAAAATGCTCTATGTTCATACCCCCAGCATCCCAGGATGCATCATTCCTAACCCTTCCTACTTCTTTGCTCTGTGGGCAAAGTTTCAACCCTCCTGAATTCTATTGCCCAAGGGGGTGGTGCTGGCCTGAAGGAAGCACCTTTCCTGTCCCCCAGGGAGTGTGACCCCAGCACACTCTGACCACTCTGAGCACCCAGGTGCTTTTCACCAGTTTGCTGCTTGCTGGGTCTCAGCTCTGCTTCAGCGTGCATGTTAAGCAAACTCTCGGCCCTTTTTTCACTCCTTTCTCTTTACTTCTCACCCCTGCTTCATTTTTTCTTTTTTCCTCAAGACTTTTGCCTTCCACTCATAGCTCCTGCTGGCTGCTGAGTAAGGGAAGCCACACAGCGGTTTCTCTACCTCTGAGTTATATGCCACCCTCCCCATCCTCTCCCACTGCAGAGGAGAGATAGAGTCCTGGCTCCTGTCCCTCTGTTTACTGGGCTCTCTAATTGTCTTTGGCAATCTGTCGCAGTTGAGGATGATTGTCTTTCACGACTGCCTTATCTGTGGATCCAAAGAGGCTGATGAGGCCAATCTGGGATTAAAGTTGTGTAGATCTGAGATGGCATTAAGCCTTAATCTGTGACTGCTCTGAAACTGTTCTAACTTTATGAAGGCCTAACAATCCACAGATTTACAGTGTTGCAAAGGTAACCTGTAACAACACCTTAATTAAGTCCTGCCAGTTTTTGTAAGGGGCCTAATCCAAAAATCTGCTGATGTGATTAGAAAATTTCCTATTCAAATGAATGGGCTCTAGGTTAGGCTCTTTATATGATGAAGAAATCTGCCAGGAAGATCCCTGACAGATCCTAATCTTAGATCTGTTCTCCACAGGCACCCAGCATGCTTGCTTGTGTCTAAACTAGAGCACAAAGGTGACCTCTTTCTCTGTGTGCTGTATTTCTAAGGTCTAAGGTTGAAATATTCCCCTTCAGCATTTTCTGAGTGAAATGTTTTGTTTCAGACATGCTGAAATGCTACATTTTGACACCACTGGAACAATGCATTTCAGCTTTTATTTCATGACAGACTTTCTTTTTTAACTTAAAAACTGACCCAAATGAAAAGGAGAACAGTTAAACGTAAGAGTGGTGTGTGTGTGTTGTGGGGGGTTTCTCTCTCTTCCATCTTGTGGATACTGTACAGATGAAGAATGCAATATTAAAAGGACAAGCAAGAGTGACCTTGACAAATTGGAGGATTGGACCAAAAGAAATCTCATGAGGGCTGACTGGCTGGGCAGCAGCTCTGAAAAAAAGGACCTGGTGGTTACAGTGGACAATAAGCTGAATATGAACCAACAGTGCACTCTTGTTGCAAAGAAGGCTAATGGCATACTGGGCTGCCTCAGTAGAAGTGTTGCCAGCAGGTCAAGGGAAGGGATTGTTCCCCTCTATTCAGCACTGGTGAGGCCACATCTGGAGTACCGTGTTCAGTTTTGGGATCCCCACTACAGAAAGGATGTGGATAAATTGGAGAGGGTGCAGCGGAGGGCAACACAAATGGTGAGGGGGCAGGGGGATATGACTTATGAGGAAAGACTGAGGGAGCTGGGCTTATTTAGTTTAGAGAAGAGGAGACTGAGAAGGGACTTAATAGCAGCCTTGAACTACCTGAAAGCTGGTTCCAAAGAGGAAGGTGCTCTCAGTGGTGGCAGATGACAAAACAAGGAGTAACCGTCTCCAGTTGTAGCAAGAGAAGTTTAGGTTGGATATTAGGAAAAACTTTCTTACTAGAAGGGTAGTAAAACACTGGAACAAGTTACCCAGAAAGGTGGTAGACTCCATCCTTGGAGGTTTTTAAGACCTGGCCAGACAAAGCTTTGATGATCCATTTAGGGACAGTCCTACTGTGAGCAGGGGACTGGATTAGATGACCTTCTGAGGTCCCCTCTAACCCTAATCTTCTATGAGTCTATGCCACCGCTGGCATCTTCCACGGCCCCAGTAAACCAGGCACTCTTCTGGCAGATAGGAAAGGTGGGTCAGAGTCTCTTCAGTTAATGGAGAACGTAGAATTCAAATCTCTCACTTCCCAAATAAACACTCTAATGACTAGACCATGCTGCCAAGGTGGACATCAGTGCCATGTTTGTGAACTTGCCCTTAGCAGAGGAACCGGCATTCTATATCCTGAGTCAATGAAGGTGCTTAACATGCATCCTCAGTCAAGCACTTGTGTTCCAGGTCATAACCACCCCCAATGCTCAGTGTTCCCCACTGACTGACACAAGGAATCTTCCTACTCAGCCTCCAGGTTTTGAGTCACTTTTTGGAGGCATCTGCCAAGTCCCTCTGAACAGGAACCTCTGTTAGAGTCTTAGTAGGAGCAGTGGCACACCCCAGTCAAAATTCCCTGCTTTGGTTGCAGCCATTACCCAATACTTTTGAGTTAAGTGAAATAAAACCCTAACACCTAGAGCAACAGTGGGGGAAAAAATTTCTTCCTGGCAGTGATATCTCCTCTTCAAGAACAGTTTTCTTGTACCCTGCTATGCACCCTGCCAGGTGTGTACCCTGCCTGTTTGTTGTTTCATGTAGACCATATCTCTAACTTGCCTGTGAGCATGTCATGTGAGACAGTGTCAAAAACCTTGTAAAAATCAAGGTATTTTGCATCTGCTGCATCTCCTATAGCCACAATGCCTGTTACCCTGTTTAATTCAAAGTCACATCATACACTGTATTTCAGACACTATTTGTTTAAACGTGAAAACAAAAAACTTCCCTAATCAACAGTCATTCACACCTGTGCGTTACAAATCTGTCTCATTCCATAGCCAAGCATCAAAAGATAAATTCATTCATACTGCCAGGGCCCAAAACAAACACGGAAGGCAGAGACAGATCACTAACATGGATCCTTCTTCCACTTTGACAGCTTCCACTGTCCATGAGAATAGGGTCTGAGGCCAAGTCCATTTCCTTCCTTCCTTCCTTCCTTTTTTTTTTGGTGCAACACTCATTTTGGTCAAATTTGAGAAAGCTTCTACATGGCCACTTTGGTTGAAAAAAGAGTGGGCTAGGTCGTCAGAGGGAATAAGATGCTGTAACAGTAGGGAAGTGAACAGAAACCATCTGAGGATCAAACCCGTCATTTTTGCACCACTTAGCCAAGAATAAGGAGAACAACACAGAAAGTGGAAAAATTAAACCAAATGAGGAGGAAAAAGAAAATCCTACTGCCCCGAGCAAAGTTTAAATAACAACCTATTTTGTGTACTCATGCCGTGCTATGGAACTAAACATCACACCATGAAGATGAGCACCGTCATTTCATATTGAAGACACTGGGGCTAAAATGGCAAAGAATGCCTTGCATTCAAAAGCTTGTCTAAGCTGATTCCAACCATGAAATTGATCCCATAAAATATATCACACAATAATCCTTACCAAACAACACGAAACTTATTCTTCCCAATTAAATGGCAAGTATTTGCGTAGGTTTTTGTGTCACAAAGCAATAGCCACTGATATAATTATATGTCAAGAGGCAAGATAACATTTCAATTTTTTTTACAGGGACAGCTCCATTAAAATAGCAAGCCAGTTCTTTAGCTGGATGTAAAGCTCTACTGACTGCAAGAGTTGAATGACAGTAACAAGAATCAGTACAAATAGAAAGACTCCTGAGATCATTTTGGCTCAATTTTACAAAGCCCCTCACTTGTGGAGAACACATTAAAAATGTGAGTGGTCCCACTGGCATTGCTCAGGTGTTTAAAATTAGCCATGTGATTAAGGGCTGTGCTTAACTGGGAATGCAATTTCTAGAAAGTTTGGCAAGACTTTCTATCCATTTCCTCCTGTTCTCTTCCATGGCAAGACTGTGGTTGGCAATCAGGTGATTGATGAGCCAATTTAATACAGGGCTGCATGTTCTGCAGTGGCAGGGCCAACAGGTTTGATAAATAAAAGATATGACAAATGCAGAACAGAGGGTGAATTATAAGATGGGGACAGTTCATCCCTCACAGTACAGAGCAACCTCTCTCCTCACACAACCAGCATAATCGTAACATAGCGTGATTTGTTGCAGAGGGGTCAGCCCTTGACCCTGGCTCCAGCAACCCTGTAAAGCAGTGCTTCCCAAACTTTTCCTCAGAATGACCGCATTTTGTATCCCATTTCCTCAGCATGACCCTATTTCCTCAGCATGGTCCCTCACTCCCAACCCGCATCCCTCCCATCCCCCCAGGTGCCTCAGGGCCAGGGTCTGCGGCCCCTGTTACCCCCCAGTAGCACCCAAGCCCTGGCTGACACCAGTGGGAAGTGGCAGCTTCTGTGCCTGAAGCAGAGCCCAGCTGCCCCCCTCCTCCCCCCCACCACCAGTGGGTGGCACACCTAGAGCAGAGCCCATCAGGAGGGACTATGCAGGCTGTCCATGGTGGGTTTGGGGCTCCCTGCCCTGCTGCGCTCCCCCCAGGGGCTCTGCGGCCAAGTGGGCAGGACCCAGCATGGGAGTGCCATGCCTCTGTGGTTGCCAAGGTTAGGCGCCCCCTGCCCACTTGGCAGAAGTCCGGGGCACGACTCCTCACTGCTGTTGTGGCCATGCTCACCTTGGTGACCATGGTGGCACAGGGCAATAGGGCATGTTGGGGGTGGTATGTATGTGGAGGGGTTGTGGGGGCAGGGCAGGTATGTATGTGGGTGTGTGGGGTTTGTGGGGTGTGATGGAGGGTGGAGGTGTGGGGACCCCCTACACACTCTCCTCCCCACCCCCTCTATGGCACACAGCCCATGCCACCGGCAGGAGCAGCAGGTGGCAGGTGCTCAGCATTCTCAAGGCCTGCACAGGCACTACTGCCTGGCAGCACTCAGCTCTAGCCAGCGCTGCACATGGTGGCAAGAAGTGCAGCTGGGCTGGTCCACATCTATCGCCCAGCAGCTCTTGGCACTTGGGCAGAACCAGGGGAAGCCCTGCATGATGGAGCTAGCTGCCTTCCCCACCCCCTTCCATACAGGTCCTGGGACTCTGCTGGAAGTGGAGGGGAGCTCTGCCCTCTACTTCCCAGCTGCACTACGTGCAGCGCTGGCTGGAGTTGCACACTGCTGGCCAGTATTGTCTTCATGGGCATCAGCACCCCGAGTGTCCACCACCTGCTGTTGCTGGCAGTGATTGTGTGCAAAGGGGGGGAATTTGTGAGGGGTCCCCACACCCCGCACCCTCCATCATACCCACACCCTGCCCACCCAAGCTCCACTGTCCCTCTTCTCCCCTGGGCATGGGCTCTGCATTGTCATCAGCCTCAGCCCCTTGCTCTCTGCCCTGCCCAGCTGCAGCTCCCCCTCCGCTTGTCCCCACCACTTCCCTACCTGATGCCCAGAGTGAGCCAGATGCCAGGGAAGCCAAGCAGGTCCCCCCGTGGCAGCAGCAGCCCAGCTCAGAAGTTGTGTTATGGCTGGGCCAGGCCATGGAAATGTGCACAAGGGCAGGAGCAAGGCGAGTCGGCTGGGCAGGGGGTACAATTAGTTGGTGGGAGCCTGTGGGCCGGAGGAAATTGCCTGGTGGACCAGATCCAACCTGCAAGCCATATTTTGCCTGCCCCTGTATTAAAGTGATTTTATTTCTTGGAACCCCATCTACTGTTTCTGTGACCCCCATTTGGGGTCGCAACCCACAGTTTGGGAACCACTGCTGTAAAGGATTCTTTGGCTTGGGCCCCTTAGACTTCTCATACAGCTGCTTCCAACTGATTGTAATCATACAGCTAGCAGAGTAGCCTGTGATGAAAACTGTGAGGACCCAAGTCCGACAGCAGTTTGGGCAAATAACAACATTTAAATAATCCTTCCTTCCTTATGCTTTGGGGGTTGAAAGATATTGTCTGGGGAAAAAGTGACCAAGTGGGAGGTATTTTCTGATGTTACTTCCCTAAAAAAAAGAATGTCTTTTTGTATGGCTAGACTGTTCAACGAACTTCCCTGGAGTTTCCACCAGAGATACTGGACAACATATTAAGCACATCTCTGGGTGACTGGTCTAATGGCTGGGGGAAGGTGAATATTACAGCTCTGTAAGTAGGTTGCCTAGCCTGCTAGTTTTTGCTCCCTGAGTACCTCCTCAGTCAGTCCTCCCAAATAAAACATAGACTTTGCACAGCAAACACACAAACATATAAACAAATAAAATTAAACCCTTCTGCCATGTTGTATAAACTGGAAGGAAGCCCTTTGGCTTTGACCCCAGCACAGCAGCCTGGCCCTTGCTTGGTAGCAAGCTTGTTCTGCTCACAGCTTGTCTTATACTTCCAAACTGTTCCCTTACTGTTTGCTACTTTTCTACTCTTTGCCCAGAGGTGTTCAACCTCCAGGCGGACACTCCGTCATTATCCAAATACCCTGAAGCTGTGGTCTTTCAACGGGGATGACCATTCCCTCTTAAAGGTACAGACCTCCCTGTTATAAGCCCTATAGCTGCAAGGAAAAAGAAAAAGACTCAGATGCATCATAAACAACCTTGTACCTCATCCCCATCATGTTCATAAAGCACCTTTGCTGAGCTGTCTTTTAAACTGAGAAACACATTGATCATAATGATCAGTTATACCCTAAATCCTGTCCCAAGGAGGGCCCAAGTAGCTGGCTTTCAGCCAGAAGATGCCTGTGGGGTTGTAAGGGATGGAATCCTCCCTGCTGGTTTATGTTGTATTGCTGCCATGCAAGACTTAGGGCTGGAGAATTCTTCCTTCATATTCCCCAATGAAGACTAGCCAGTCAGAGGAACAGCGAGACCAGTCTCACCCACCCCCAGGTCAGTTAGCAATTCCTACACAGCACAAGGTCTACAGCATGTAGGAACTCCAAGCTGTGATACCCTCTCTCACTCAGCCCAGGTCTCTCCCATTCTCTTCCACCAGGCAAGGAATCTGACATTGCTTTCATCCTACTTGTCCTTGTCCTGGGATTCTGGGTGAAAGGATTTTCCCCAGGCTAGCCTACTTCACAGAACTGGTAGGCTGGGAGCTGCGGTGAGGAACTGAGCAGCTAGTTAGCAGGGAAAGGCATGAGCCTGGCAGATATCATAGTCAGGAGCTAGAACCTGGGTGTGGAGAATTCTGAGGCTCAGTTTCAATGTGTGGCATCTCAGCTATGCTCAGAACTATTCATTGCCTAGATTCATAGATGTTAGGGACTGGAAGGGACCTCTTGAGATCATCAGGTCCAGCCCCCTGCACTTGAGCAGCAAAGACTGCTGGGGTCAGATGACCCCAGCAAGGTAAGCGTACAGGCGTTTTTTGAAGATATCCAGAGTAGGTGAGTATACCATTTCTGGAGGGAGTCTATTTCAGACCCTGGACACTTGAATTGTAAAGAAGTTTTTCATTATGTCTAATCTAAAGTGGTCTTCTGGCAATTTATGACCGTTAGTCCTAGTCTTCCCCTGGGAAGCCCTGGTGAACAGATGTTCTCACAGTACCTGATACGCACCTTTTATAGGGAGGCCAAGTCCCTGATATGCCCCCTTTACAGGAGGACTAAGGAGGCCTTGTCTCTATCATGTGGCAGTAAGAGATGCCAAAGACGCAAGACCTGTTCAGTAGCATCTTTTATTGGAGCAACGATATACTTGGGAGAGATATTAGACAAGTTCTCAGGCACAAGTGCTCTTCCTCAGGTCTGGGAGGAAGCCAATCCAGCCTTAGCTAAATACCACATGAAATGATGTCCTTTGTTTAACCTATTGATTCCCAACTGGAGTGCCATAGCACCCTGGGGTAGCTTGAGCTCTTTTTAAGGGTGCCATGCAATTTTAGCACTGTTAAGTCTGTAAACACAGTTTACAAAACAAACCCAGAGATTTCAAACAGGAATCAGCAGTGTTTTAAAAACACTGTGACCTACTGTGGTCCTTTTGAGTTCTTTGCAGCAAAGGAATTGCTCATTTTTTTTCTGGCATCAAAAATGAGTGAAAACTAAGATCTGTCATTTTCCAAGTGGTGCCTTAAATCTAGTGAGGAGTGCCTTGAGTCTAATGAGGTTGAGAACCACTGGTTTAATCCCATTATGAAAGTGAAAATATTTACTTAAAAAGGGGGAAAGGGGAGCAAACTGGTGGAGCAAAGATTCATTTATAAGGACATGTTCCAAATTCACTGTATCACAAGCATCTGTAGCAGACCTAGTCTCCCATACATTTTCTTCAGTGAGACTGCAAGTGCTTTCAGAGCTATCCATTCTCTAGGCTGGGCTGTGAGTCAGGGCAGTTATAAAAGATTATTCTATGGTATCACCCAGCTGGAATGTATTGTTGAAACCAAGCTTGGGGGTGATGCAGCTGGAATCAGAGATATTCCTGAGAAGACCAATGGAAACAGTTATGTAGGCCCTTTTTCTTTTATGCCAGCCTTAATCCCCAGTTTGGTTTTCAGTCTTCCAAAGGTGGTTTCTATTCAGTTCTACAAAACTCTAATCTGCCTACATCACTGTTATATCTGTACACCTTTCCTTGGTGCAGATGATCACTGTACATCTGAACAAATTTCATTAGTTCACTCTTTGACTCAACTTGCATCTGTCACATGTGGTCCCATCTCTCTCCTCCTTCTCTACCCAGGGGAGAACTGTGGGGTCTATATGGTGTTTTGTCTTGGTATGTTTCCTTTTCTAATCCATCTTTATGTGTCCATGCTTCTCTCTGTACAAAGGAAAGCAGGCAAAAGGAATGTACCCTGCCCTTTGAGTGGAAGATGGTGAGCTTGTGATTGCCTTGAGCTTCTGACATGGTTTTTCCTACCATCTCAGCTGAGCCATCAAGAAAGCTGTCCTCTACACAGGTGCCTCTAACCCTTTCAGTAAGCAGTTTCATTATGCCTGACAAGCTAAGTGGTTGACTCTGGTTTTAATTTGGCTTTAGTTGGTTTTTCAGTTGGGTTCCATCAATGAACGTCTTGAAGACAGAGACCAAGACCGTAGCTTGATTCTTTATCCTATGAAAAGCCAGTGTGGAGAGGAGAAGGCAGGGTGTGGTGGCATGTATAATTAGACTGGCACGCAGTGATGTTCCATAATAGTTAAGAGTTTTTTACAGGCTCATTCAGAGCCAGACACTACATTGCTGTGGTCAAGACAGGAGGCCCCCAAGGGGTATATAACTGAAGCTAGGGAAGTTATCATCCAGCAGAATGAGATGGAGTCTTCCAGGTTGCTGGTGACAGGGGGTATCTTGCTATGCTGCATGAGGCATTGCCAGACTTAGGAAGTGTTGTGCTGAAACCCAATCCCAGCTCAAAGCTGACCTTTCAGGGTAGACTTTCTTGCCTTGCTACAGTCATCCATCCTCTTGGGATCCAAACCAATCTTGCCACTCATATAGTTTCTATGATCTAGCATTCACAATATATTTGTGAGGCTTTGCACTGCACTGTCAGCAATGCTCAATCCCCTAAGCAGGGCCAGCTGAACCTGGGCCTGCTGACTGGTTCTAGGGCTGCTTTTAAGGAGCTCTTGCAGCACTTGGCCCCTGCTGTACAAGAAACTGGCTTCAGTCTGTAAGTAATTCTTACCTGTGACTTCCCTGGTGCCTGCTTCTGCCCATGCACCCAGTCCCTAGACTTCAGAACCCTTGTTTGACTTCGGTTCACCCGCGGACGTCCGGTTCTGGTGACCACCTGACTTGTCATAAGAACTGCAGTTTGACTTTGGCTTGTTTCCTGACACTGTCTTCTGGTGACCCTCTGGGTTGGCGTGTGAATGACAAACCGGTCCAGGGAGGTGATATTTCCCCTCTATGTGGCACTGCTCAGGCTGCAGTTGGAGTACTGCATCCAGTTTTGAGAGCCGCACTTCAAGAGGGATGTGGACAACCTCAAGAGGGTTTCATTCCTAGATTCATAGATTCATAGATGCTAGGGTCGGAAGGGACCTCAATAGATCATCGAGTCCGACCCCCTGCATAAGCAGGAAAGAGTGCT
>NW_017728931.1:413522-419985 GCF_001723895.1 Crocodylus porosus
GTCATTGCCTAGGCTGTAGGTGTGCTGGACATTTTTCCTCCCTAGATGCAGCACTTTGCATTTCTCCTTGTTGAACTGCATTCTGTTGTTTTCAGAGTAGGGCCACTCGTATGGTTAGGGGCCTGTAGGCAAAGCCCTATGAGGAGAGATTGAGGGCCCTGGATCTCTTCAGCCTCTGCAAGAGAAGGCTGAGAGGTGATCTTGTGGCTGCCTACAAAGTCATTGGGGGAGGCAGCAAGGAATAGGAGATGCTCTGTTTACCAGGGCACCCCTTGGAGTAATTAGGAACAATTGCAAAAACTGATGGAGAACAGATTTAGGTTAGACATCAGGAAGAACTTCTTTATGGTAAAGTTTGCCAGAATCTGGAATGGGCTTCCAAGGGAGGTGGTGTACTCCCCTGCCTTGGGGGTCTTTCAAAGGAGGCTGGACATGCACCTGGCTGGGGTTGTTTGACCCCAGCACTCTTTCCTGCCCAGGGCAGAGAGTCAGACTCAAGGATCTTCTAAGGTCCCTTCCGACCCAAACATCTATTAATTAATGAACTTCAGCTTCCCTCCTGACAACAGATGCAGGTAACACTCCGTGGCTCTAACTACTAGGCATAATGCCTCAGTGGACCCTAACCCTATTCATTCATAGCTCCTTGGCTTGTATCTATGGCAGCTGGGATTTCAAAGTGGTCACCCATTCAAGCATTAGCTAAGCCCACATAAATCATTGGACCTACAGGTGGGGGTGGAGTGGCAGATTCAGTAGCTGCAGCAGCCACTGTTTACCTCCTGTCAGGTTCTGACTACACCCCGAAACTTTGTGATAGCAAGGAACTGACACATTAGGATAACATGCAAGCAGGCAGTCTGCTAAAGGGTAGTGCATGAGGCAGGAAGAGTGTCCCACATCAGTGAACTGCCTCTATTCTTCCACTTCAACTCCACCACAAATGCACATGCATTTCTACCCAGCCCCATAGACACCGGGCCACATGCCTTTCTGGTGCCTGGTGACCATGGTGCTGGGTAGAAATGCCCTTCTGGTGCCTCTGGTCCCACCTCCGCTTATCCTGGAGAACAGAAAGAACAAAACAGGGGATCCACAGCAAACTTAACAGAAGTCTATGTGCATACAGGCAGCAGAGACCACCTCCAACCCTGAGGCAGATGCATGTGAATGGTCAAAATGCAGCTATATCCCAGAGCTATTTGGATAATTTACACAGTCTTGTAGGGGTGGAATAGGGACAATACATATTCATGTAGAGTCACAGTGAGCCCTCAATAGCAGACAGCATGACTGGAAGACTAGATTATTATGTTCTTCTGCATGACCAGATTTTAAAACATCTGGGCATTATCCATCACATAATTTCTGGATCAACATTTGTATTCGAATCTGAAAATATTGCACAGAGACAGATGTAATTCAGTCTCAGACTGGTGGTGCCTGTAGCACTGGATTACACACTCAAGTGCAGACAAAACTATAAAAGTCCAAGTGGTACTCTGACAATCAGAAAAACAAGAGAATAATAGTGAGGATGCCTGGCACAGGAGGTGAACACTAGCCAGTGCAGAGAGATGCTTTTAGACAAGCACAGCAGCAACAATAGCTCATTTTATCTTACTTGAGAGAATGAGAGCTCAGCCCCACATGAGGACAACCCTGTATTTTTGTTTGTTTGTTTGTTTTGAGATAAGTGAGTTTGAAGACTTAACTCTTCATAGGTAAATCCTCAGCATTCTTCTTACTTGGCCTGGAGTAGGATTTTTGCCCCTTAATGATCAAATGACAGAATGAAATGATAAAGACACAAGAAGGAACAAGGATTTTCTACATATGCAGGGATTCACGCATATGCACACATACATGTGCACAAACACTTTCTCAACAGTCTACAGGGTAGCTGCAGCCGCATGTGTGCCCAATATGCCAATATGTTGATAACAGATGTGAATAATAAGTTTCACTGCATTTTGTATTTCATACTTAGGTTTGGGAGGGTGGGGGGCAGGTAGTACCATATGCAAGGTAAAGATCATTAAAAAAAAGCATTGCAAAGTAGATTCAGGTTAAGTTTCCTGAAGTGCACAGGGCAGCCAGGAGCCAGATGCACCTTGAATGCCCATGAAAGTTAGGTGCCTATCTTGTTGCCATTTGATGCTTTCCTGCTATCTCAATGTCCCTTTCACAACATCATCATTTTAAATTAAGTGACACGATCCTCTACAAAGATCCACAGACTTTTGCTTTAAAAAAATCACTGTAGTTCCTGCAAACATATTTAATGTCTCACCTACAGCAACATTTACCTGATTTTTCTGTAAAAGAATACTTGCTTTTTAGAGCTTTATGCTTTCAAGGTGCTGTGCAAACATTAACTCACCCATACACAACAGACCCCCTGCCAAGGAGCTAAGTACAATCATTTCTATTTTAGAGATGCAGAAATGAAGGTACAGAATTCAGGTTCTGAAGGAGGTGCAAATCGTTAGCTGGTGGCTTCATTCAAACTATCACCGAAGTACAGCTCTCCACTGTAACTCATGGCACTTTACAGGAAGTGCCCATGAGTTACAGTGCTCTCCCAGATCCAAGAGAAGTTTGCTGTTGGGTCCTGGGGGTTGGGATATCCAGCTGGAATTTGAAGCATCTGATATCTTGCAGCTGCTCTCCCCTAGCCCTGCCCCTTCCTCCTCCCAGCCCCAGCGCTGTCTTCAGAATGGGAGAGTGGGGGAGGGAGTAGAGGAAACTTGGTTTGGAGTTTTTTTAGTCCATGGTGCAGGGTGGGGTGGATGGGTTGGAGCCCCCACACCTTGGGTGGCTCCAATCCAACCACCACACCACCAGCACTGGCTGAAAAAAATCCAGACTGAATTCCATCTGTTCTTTTTCCACCCTCTCCCATTCTGAAGAAAGCACCAAGAGCTGGGCTGGGTTCCATTAGCCCAGCCCTACTCCCAGCTTGCATGGACATGAGTTAATGAAAATGCTTTGTTTTGGAGTGCCTTCATCCAAACCCTCATGTAATGAAATTGTTGCAGGATTGGGCCCTTTTAAAGCACTCTGCAGCCATGCTCTTCTGTAAGGACACAGCTGTAAAGTACTTTCTAAATGCTGATCATGTGACAAACATAACTTCTATCTGCACCTTTAGAGATTACACCAACTGTAGCTCTGATCCCAGAATTTGAATGGCGTTTCAACCTTGCCTTCCTTTTTCCTTATCTTCTTTGGCAGTCCCTCACAGTTGACGATGATTGTCTTCCATGACTGTCTTATCTGCATGTCCGAAGATGGCTGACGAGGCCAACCTGGGATCGACAGACTTTACTGCAACTCAGCCGTGTTTCCATGTGTGTGGGGGGGTGGTGCTGGGTTTTTGATTTGGTCTATGGCACACTGTTTCTGCTGCTCCTGCTTTTCCATTTTCTGTTGTTGTTGTGAGGTTGTTGTTGTTGTTCTTCTTCCATATATCATGCTATTGGATCCATAGTGATAGCACACTTTTCTTTCAACCAAAATCTTTCATTCAGCTCAGCCAGATGCGCTCACCTGACACACAGCAAAAGACTATGCCAACTAGCAAATGTTTAGATCATTTTAAATATACTGGAATTGGTTACATTGTGTTGGTTCAGTTGTACAGAAGTGAATAGTAGTTGCGTGTGCTACTCGCCTGGCTTGTCATAACACTGGTAATAGCACCCTCATGGACTTTGTTGCTCCTGTGATCCATATGTTTCAGTGTTTGGTTCTGCTGTCTTTTGCTGGTATATGTGACTGAAACTCAGTGTGGCCTCTACAGGTATTCACACATTCAGATTGGGTAGGTTCTCAGTTCTCTGTACTGTATGTCTTTCTTAAGTATGCATCAACAGGCCAGATTTTTCTCCCTTTAAGTAACCTTTTATTGGAATCATATCTATAATTTTTGCACATATTAGTTCAATGATGCTTATCATTGAGGCATGTTCTATTTGTGAATTCATCTTGGATGTCAAGCTTTTGTTCATCTTGTCCAGTCTTCTGTAATTTCAGGCACCCATACAACAGCTGTTAAGTCTGAAGGGATCTGCAAGGACATCTGTTCCACCGCCCACACACATCACAAGCCACAAGAACTCTGTAATAAACTAAAAAACTTCAGTACAAAACCCAGAGGCCTCAGGGACTACAACACCGCCTGCTGCTTTGGATCTGTCAATAAAGAACAAGCAACAAAGAATCACACTTTGAAAGGAAAAGCTAATACAGGGTGCGTTTACACTTTCATGAATGCGCCCTAGTTACTGAGCATTAAGTTTAGTAGTTGGTTAATGAAGTACTAATTCAATGTGCAGTAACTTGCACTACTGTGCAGTAGCGCCAGCGCATGAGGTTTTTTTTTTTAAGCTTACTGTGTAGTAGCCTAATAACACTGCACAACAGCATATTAGCATGGTTTTTGACTGGCACACTACCGTGCAGTATTAGGCTACTGCACGGTAAATATCTCAGGTAGACGCACCCATGATGAGCATATCCCCTATATCATAATAGTCTGTGTTGACATCTGTACATTATAAAGTGACAGTAGGCATGTACAGGAATCCGCCCTTCTGCTCTTTTAAACACACTAGATTGATATCAGTCCAGTTTTATTTTCTAGTATCCACCTGTCAGTTTCTCTGTGTTCTTCTTTCAAGGGGCTGGAGATGTTCCACTATATCAGGTGAGACAGGAGCCTGAAGCTTGGAAGTCCTTTTCTTTGTCTCAGAAAGAGCAAGACCAATGCTCCTCATGTGAGATCAGTATCCTAGTTGTGCATATTCTTCCTTGTCTGCTCTGGTTAGTCTTCCTGCTTCCATTATAGCTGAGCTCCAAATACCACTGGTGCAGTAGCTACTGACCTCTTTTTATTTAGTACGTCTATCACTGTTTGTTGCCTTTTGCTCTGAATGGTGGAGATGGATAACTCAGCAGTCAATGCTAAATTTTATTATGCCTGCTACTGTGCTTGGGTTCAGGCAAGCACTCAGTATTAGACATGCTTTTAAGCTTTCCTGAAAGGAGACAGTTTCTAGATTTAGAGCTCTTTACTATGCTGTTAGAAAATGCAAATGAATGATTGGTGACCAGTGTCTGAGAAATGCATAATGCAGCCAGATCCCTCACAGCCCTGTGCATGACCTCTTGCCCTTAACAACAGATGACATGCCAAAGATCCTCAATCCAGTTCACTTCCTTGTCTTTTGTATTCTAATTTCTCTCTCCTTATACCCATCCTTTCACAGCATGTGATGAAGTGAATTTGGGTTCACAAAAGCTTTCTCTCTCTCTCTTTCTATTATTTACTTAGTCTATAAAGGTGAATATTTACCCTGCCTTCTGACTGACTTCAGAGTAACAGGGCTAATGACTTTTCACTTTCTATTTACTCATCTTCTCCAAAAACACCCATCCAGAAATGGGAAAGGGAAAAAAAAACAAACAAAAAACACACTAGAAAAGTTTTTTGTATTGCTTCTGTTTTCTCTTTCATCTCTTATATGCATTTCTGACATTTTCTATTTTCTTTTAAATTCATGTTTTTGTTCTTTTCCCCAGAGAGTCAAGGACAAGCCACTTAACTTGATTTAGTAGATGGATGTGAACAATGGCGTGGCTAGAACGTTGATTAATAGGAAGACAGAACCCAACTGTTTTGAGAATCTGCATGGACGGAGTCCGCTGAGATATGAAGAAAGCATCTGGTAAACACATGCTGGGAAAAGCTCTTTTGTATTTCCAGTACATTTGCTCTGACAAAGTGGCTGGTTTGGAAAGCAGGAGTGCAGACTGTGCATGTTTCATATACCATGTCCTTTCATACAAATCAGATGTTTTGGTGACTTCTAATCTCCTGTAACAATAGCTACTGCAGGGCCCAATCCTGCAGCAGTCTTTGAAGCAGTACCATTTAGTCCAGTGGGGTTACTTACTTGAGAGAAATGCTACCCAGTGGTCCTAATCCTGCATGATGTAAGCCAGTGGGAAGTTTGCCTTAACTTCAATGAGTGAGACCACAGTGTATCAGAATGACAGACTTGGCATAAGTCTTGTTGTAGTCAATGTAAAGACTCCTGTTGATCTCAGCAGTCTGATCAACAGGAATCTGGGTTTTCTGTTTGCCATGGGAAAAAGGAGAAAAATGCGGATTTCCCTCCTTACCAGAGGAAAATGCGGATTTCTCATTTTAACAGAGAAACAGGTGGATTTTTCACTTTTCAAATAGCTCTTTGCAGGCTGGCAGAGTTTCAGCCTGCAATGGGCTGAGGGGAGTGGGAGAGGGCAGTTAGGCACGGGGCACCATAGGGAGGGAGGGAGAGAGTTGGGCAGGCCTGGGGGGCCCAGGGCTGGCATATGTGTCTGCAGGGCCCCAGCGGGGAGTGGGACGGGGCCACAGGTGGCTCGTCTGGGGGAGAGGGGGAGCTCCCTGTGGCTG
>NW_017728931.1:420540-426194 GCF_001723895.1 Crocodylus porosus
GGAGAGTAGGGGGCACCAGCAGGGCCAGAGAGGCTGTGGTGAGGGGGTGAAGGGTATGAGCAGGGCCAGGAGGCTTGGGGCGGGGAGAGTGAGGGGCGCAAGCAGGGCCAGGGGGCTGTGGAGGGTGGGGACTGAAGGGTACGAGCAGGACTGGGAGGCTGTGTTTGGGAGTGAGGGGCCTGGACCTCCATTCTGTGAGTTAAGTGGGTAGGGGGAGCTCTGATTTTCTATGCTAAAAAACCCCAAATGAAATGAAATACCAAAATCTACAGGTTAGAATGTATTTTATTATAGTGAGGCACTGGTAGGCTTCCAAATTGCTTTAAAATTGTAAATATATTAACAAAATATTGTGTTCAATTGATACCTATATATATATATATATATATATATAGTGGCCTTTCATTTTAATCATGGATTTGGGGGTTTTAATCAGAGAATTTGCAATTTCTTTTATCAGGGAAAACCAAGATTTCTGCTGATCAAACCTTATGTTTGATCACCTGCAATTCTGCAGTACATGTGACTACAGGATGAGCAGTGGGCTATTTCTGGAAACTTGTAAACACCCTTATTCAAAACTAATACAGTGTTTGACTACCAGGGCCAGAGCCTTAGCTGCTGTGAAAATCAGCAAAGCTCTTCTGAAGTCAGTAGGGTTGGATGTTCTGGTCCACACCAGCCAAGGACTAAGCCCAGAAAATTGTCGGCCTGGTTATAAAACAAGTTACTGAGGCAAAGGAATCTTGTGCTCCCTGGATTGAAAAGATCATATCATTATTTTCCTTTACTGTGGACAGATCAACAGGCAGATCAATGTAGAACACATCACTGTAGGGTAGTTTGTTTAATAACTATGTTCGCTCATGGGTCTCCAGCTTTTCCATACTTCAGCTTCAGACTAAGGCTCATTTCTACCACCCTTTCTTCCTTGCACTTGTAGTAAGTGCAGACCTACCAGCAGCTGGGTTCATGTCACTCATGGATGGTAGATTGAGGGCTACAGGAAAAAGTTGCCCTGGTGTAAGTGAAAGAGTGAATTTACACTAATCTAGTTGAACTGCTGTGAAAAGCTGTGTGGCCTCTTATCTTGGTTAAGTAACACTGGGTGTGTTTACATGAGCCGCTTAACTTTGCATTAGCATAGTTTACTGTGAAGTAAGTATGTGCGTCTACATGTGCATGTGCTTACTTCATGGTAAACCTCTCTAATACCGAGTACATTTGCTATCTGCAAATTCAAGTAGCAAATTTACTCAGCATTAGTAATGGCACTGTAGCCCTCATGTAGACACCTGACCAGGATCAAAATCTGCTCCAGGTCAGCCATCCACCAGGGGGCGAGAGACATCTGCCTGCTGCTGGGGTGGGCTCTGCCATAGGAGCCTGGGCATGAACTATGTCCTACTACCCCGGTAGCAGGGAGCTCCAAGCCCCTTGCTCCAAGATCACTCTCAGGGAGCAGGGGCTGGGAGATCCTCATCTCCCAGTCCCTGATCTGCCATTGTGATCAGAGAGTAGGGGGCTGGAAGCTCCTGCATGGGGACAGTTCCCTGCCCAACTGGAGTTGG
This sequence comes from Crocodylus porosus, assembly GCF_001723895.1. NCBI lineage: Eukaryota > Metazoa > Chordata > Crocodylia > Crocodylidae > Crocodylus > Crocodylus porosus. The sequence continues at coordinate 422,112 of NW_017728931.1, forward strand.
CTGGGACCTATCTCTACCAGGACAGTTCCCACTTAGCCCCAGGCTGCGCGAGGAAGCATGAGTAGCCTGGAGGGGGCTGGGGACAGTCCTGTTTCAGGAAGTCCCCAGCCAGCTCTGGGCTGCACATGCAGACTTGTCTGCACAGTCCAGAGGTGACCAGGAACTGTCTCAGTCAGGGGCAGGTCCAAACCTCATGCCACAATTGGGTGATCAAGGCATGGGGCCTGGAGATAGCTGCAGGGTTGGGGTAGGTCCCAGCTCCCTGCCCCAATCTGCCGGTGGGGCAGCTAGCAATGAGTTAGCTGCTAGCTGCCCCATCAGCAGATTGGGGCAGGGGGCTGGGACATACCCCTCCCCTGCAGCACTTTCTAAGCCCTATACCCCTGATCGGGGACCCAGGACCAGGAGCTCCCTGCTTCCAGGGCAGGGAGACGTTGTCCCCACCCCAGCAGCAGGTAGCTCTCCCGGGGTGCTCCCTGTCAGCCCCTGGGCTAGCTCCCCCTGGTGGTGGCAGGGGCCCACTGCAGGGCTTCAGGGAACTAGGAGCAAATCTGCTCCCTAATCCCTGTATATGTAGACACCTAACCAAGAACTCTTTCTCTGGCTTAGTTTATACTACAGTAAACCTAGGCTGGAGTAAATGCATGTGTAGATATGCCCACTTCTAGCTCTTGGTTAACACTCTTCATCCAGGGACCTGAAAGTGCTGTACAAAGGAGCTTTGCAGCATGTTCCTCATTTTATAGTAGTGATTCTCAGCCAGGGTGCTGCAGCACCCTTGGGTGCCTTGAGATCTTTTCATGGGCACTGCAAAATGAGATGCAATTTTAGAACTGTCAAGCATGCAAATGTGATTCATATGATAAACACAGAGATTTCAAATAGAAGTCCACAGTGTTAAAAGTGTTTTGCCCTGTTGTGGTCCTTCTGAATTCTTTGGAACAGAAGAACTGCTCTATTCTTTTGCTGCAATCAAAAACCAGGCGAAAATTAAAGGCTGGTAGTTTCTGAGGGATGCCTTTTATCTATACAGGAAAGCCTTGAGCCTAAAAATGTTAAGAACCACTGTTTTATAGACAGGGAAACTGTGGTATTGAGAGGTGAAGTAACTTGTTCACAGTCAAGCAGTGGGCCCATAGCAGGGTTGGGAATAGAAAGTAGCCTTTTGATATCTACATCAGGACTCTATCCACTGGCCTGTACTAGCTCCTAATTCACCACTTACCCACTATTGGGCCACTTTCACGTTAGCTTACACCGGTTAGCAAGAGGTTTAAATATATTGCAATATGCTATTTTCTATAGACAGATGTGTCTATACAGCCTTTTGCCCCGGCCTAATGATACGGTTTAAACATCAATCAGTTCGGTTTGTACAGGTGTAACTTTACGCTTATTTAAACTCTGTTATCTGGTTGAAAAAAACAAATCTTGGGAATTTGAACTATGCTGCTCCCTTACATAGAGTGAACTTTAAGTTTGGAAAATGACTAGGGGCTTGTCTCTCTGGCAATACTGAGGAAAATGATTCCCTATGAACTAAAAGTATGATTATAAAATGGATCATTTCAAACTTCATGAAACCCCTGCATGAGTGTCATTATTCAGAATAAAAGTGCCCTTCATTCAATTTAGCTGAGCTCATGCTGGGAAGGAAATAAACTTAAATCAAATTAAAGAGACTTTAATTTTGACTAAGCACATCGACACAGTGGATTTAACTAAAAGTTAATTCAGATCAAGTTTGTTCAGTGTCCCTGTGTCGATGTGTGTAACAAGATACCTTTTTACCCTGCACATCTGTTCTGTGTGTGTAACTGGATACAGTCACAGCTGCTTTCTTCAGGGACATAGATAAGTTTCTTCTGCCTTCGGCAGAGGGCAAGATTTTTGGGCATATGATTCCCTAGGGCTGTTAGTTTCACTATGTTCTGCTTTTGACTTGCAGGCTGTCAGATTTCTTTGCAGTCTGTGCAGTCCTTCTTTAAATTTTTTTTTAGCTTCTACTGTTGGAAGCTAGGGAAGGGCTGGGCACTCATTTCCTAGCATGAGGACATCTGGAAGAAAGGCCTTCTCTGACTTTATTCCTAGCTGCCCTTGCTGCTACAGTTTGTGCATATGCATGACTCCTATCATTTTGGGGCCTTGGGTAGGGATTCATACCTGTAACAGCTGCTTTGCAAATAAGGTCCCTGGAGGCAAGGGGTGCCCTTCTATCTCAGCTCTCAGCCTTCTGGCAATGCACCTTATTTCACCATGTGTGTTTCCCTTACCAGTAAAAGGTCCTACATTTTGCAGATGCTCCTCCCCTTCTCCTCTTTTCCAAAGTAAAATGCAATTTGTTACAGAGTTGTTGGTATTTTCTTTTTCACAAGGTTTTCAGGATTTGTTACTGGTGGGATTTGGAAAGGTGATATGCATTGTCATAATATAAAGGGGACTAGCATTGATTTGCTGTTGATGGCAATCAGGGGCTCAGGTGATGGGAAGACAACATATTTTTAAATAGACAAATAGCCTAGAGTCATGCATGTAATGATAACAAGTCACATATGGCATTTCTTTGAGAACAATTTAAGTGCCCAGCCACAGCAGCTGGGGGCTTCTCTGCACCATGGCAATGGTTGGACATGACTAAGATGGATCTGAATGTGCCCGCTGTACACTTCATGCATCTGTACCTGCAGGAATGCAGGGCTTCACCAGTGAGGTTGCTCCGGAACTGCACTCAGGCCTACTGGAAACTGAGGGCTCAAGAAAGGGAACATAGAGACAAAGCTGGAGCAAGCTCACTAGCAAATTTTCAGGTTTGGAGGGCATCAGCAGGCATGGCTGGGTGGAGTAGGCTTGATCCTGTACTCTTCAGGACCTGCTGTTCCCATAATGTAGAAAAGCCTAGGAGCGCACCAAAATGAAAGATTGCAATTCAAGATTTTTTTTGCAAAAATCTTGTTGGTTTAATAAAAGACATCATCTCTACCATAAGCCCTGATTACTTTTTCCTCTAGACCAATATGGCTACAACCTAGGGGGGCTCTAAGCCTGGCTCTGGAGGCTTCTGGCACCTGACACATGGAAGACATTGAATTCTAGCTCATTTTTAAAATTAAATCTTCATATTTTCCCAAAGAGGAAGCAACTGTGACCACCTGAAACCTGAGACAGTGCTCCTGCCTTGGTTCAAGGTAATTTGCATCATAACAGAGCCTCACAGGGTAGCTGAGAGACTCTTCACTAGCTAAGAACTGCCTGCCCAGAGAAGCTTTCCATCTAGTGACTCTGAGATCCTATGAAATAAGAAATTCCATTTTTACTCAGGAGAACGTTTACAATCTTTTCTCTGATGCCTGATGAAGGGTGTTTGTATGCGAAAACTTGCAATTAAAGAACATTTTTTGCAAAAATCATGTTGGTCTAATAAAAGATATCACCTCTACCATGAGCCCTGGGAGCCCAACCAATCATTTCAAATAAAAAAACCTACCCACCACCACCCCCTGAGCCTACAAGGCCTCTCAGGCTAGCATGGTTAAGGTATGCCATTATCTGTAGGCAATGGCACACAAAAAAGTGATGTGGCCTGCAACACACCTGGCTGCCTTTGATGCCCCAACCTGAATGGCCAGATGTCCATGCACAGCTTAGTCAACAGGGGCAGCCTTTAGCATGAGTCTGGCACTGTATTGAGAGGCACTTACCACTCTGCTATGACATCCTCCTGACAAGAGTCCAACACACATTTCCACCTATTCACTCTTTGCACCACACATGAAGTCTCAGTACAAATGAACACCACAGCAGCCCACTGGTCAGGACATCCACCCTCATTTGTGGCTCTGAGCAGTGCCAGCCCTTGCTGCTCTGCTCCCTGCCCCGTGCTGTCTCTGGGAAGCCCTTGACTGGGGATCAGGGATTGAGCTGGACGTTTTCCTCCCAGGCCGGCCTCCCCCTACACAGGTAGCTCTAGGGGGGCTCTAAGCCTGGCTCTGGAGGCTTCTCCTACCTGCAGAATCCTCCCACCCCATCTCTCTCTTACACCCCTGCTGCTACCTCCACTCTTCCCCTCAGCGCATCATGTCCCCC
>NW_017728931.1:429106-435629 GCF_001723895.1 Crocodylus porosus
CAACAAGGCGTCTCCCCTGGTGGGGCTGTGCACCTCCTGGGTTAGATGGAGGTCCTGCATTTTGGTTAGGAACCTACGTGAGCAGTCAGACCTGACTGACCGGTCTTCCCAGCAGATGTCTGGAAAGTTCAGGTCACCCATGATGACCACGTCCTTTGACCTAACTACCTCTGTGAGCTGATTTAAGAATTCCTGGTCTAGCTCTTTCTTTCTTTTGTTTTCAGTATCTAAGCATTTTCTTTCAAGGGATAAATATTACATGGGAACCATTACTAGGAAATATATTTCTTAATTCAGAATAACATTTTTGGTAAATTGTTTATAATTGACGTTCTTTGTGAAAAGCGTGGAAGCAATAAAAAGCACCACTGATTTACTGTGAAAGAGATGCATGGATTTGCATAATCAAAGTGTTATTAATATGTTAATCAATGACCCATCTTTCTTTCACAAAGGAGGTTATTTTTTGTATTTGTGAGTTTGATGATGTAAGATAGTATTTATTTGAGAGTGATCCATTATGATCAAGGACATGTTTCTTTACTCCTGATTTGTATAAGATGTACAAGAGCGTTGGTGGAGAGAGGACAATATATGTTTTCCTCCTCAAAATTCCATTGCAAATTTTATCATGAACTTCCCTTTTTGTCCTAAATAGATCAGGTCTAGATAACAGCTACTGAACTCGAATGATTATCAAAAAGTTTGCAATTCTGTACCCATGCCTTATTTATTCAGTTGTTCCGAGGGTCTCAAAGGCTCTTCCAGCAAAATAAGGTAAGACTAGACTTGATATTTCTAATATTTCTCATGTGAAAAACAAGGAAAACATTACTTATGAATTCAGGGCTTCTTCATACATCAGAAGGAAGCAATACTGCAAAAGTATGCTGCAGATTATGTTTAAACTCTCATTAAGTTGACAATAAATCCCCGGTGTTAGCATTCTCTGTGTGTCATATGTAGCCCAAATCACCCCAAGACTCTGTAGGGAAGAGTGGCATATAAAACAATCAAACAAACAAAAATAAAATGTGCTCACGGGGACAGATTCAATTCTATTGGACATCTAAGTGGGCGTGTCTACACATGTGCATTTAATACACATTAGCTCAATTTAAGACACATCAAAAGTGTGCATCTACATGATTGAGTCTGCTGGAGCATGGAAATTGATGCGCTCCAGCAGCCTCATATGTCACGTGTATCAGCATTCCTGCACATCTCCATACTGACAAAATGGTAGCGGGGCACTTTAAAATAGAAGATGTCTGATAAGCTTTAGTTCAAAGCACCCTGCTGCCATTTTTTCAGTGTGGGGACATGTGGCAATGCTGGTACATGCGATGTGCAGGCGTTTTTAATTAGCATGGGCCACTAATTAAAACACCCAGCACTGCATCCAGGAGCGTGTAAAAATGCCCTTTGAGCCTAAATTTGATAACTGTAAAGACCAGGTATCAAATTTATGCACAAATAGCTAAGTCGCATTAGTAAATGTGTAGATGAGCTAATGCAAATTAACGCAGTGTGTGTCCATTGACTTGGGACTAACTTTAGTCCCAAGTCAGTCTATACACCCATGTTAATGTGCCTTAGCATCTGCACATGTAGGTGTGTGCCTAAATCACCTTAATGCTTATTAAACTAATGCTCATTAAGTTTAGGCGTGTGTAAAAGCATATCTAGATGGGCCCAGTATGACACTATATCACCCTATTTAAGTCTCTCAAAATGCTGAAACAGGTTATTTTGACAGTTTACAAACCTTTTACAACCTTTTTTTGAAACAAGACATTTGTCAATCTCAATGCTTTTCTTCAAAAAGCTTCAGTTTTGGCCATCTGGCATGCACTGAGGAAAACAACTGTGTTGATAAAATCCCCTGGAGTTGAATCCCAGACTTTATTGAACAGACTTTGGTTCATTGTATGGTAATTGACTCATATGATCAGCAGGGAGGACACCATTTCTCTCTCTCCCTGTTCTCTCCCTTCTCATGTATGGAGATAGATAAAAGTAGTTGCCTCCACAGTGCAATCCTATTCCTTCCTCCAAGTGACTCTGCATCTGTGCACCTGTGATCCCAGGTGGGGAAGGGATCATTCAGGGGCTGGAGGGGTAGGACTCAGATAATGATACTGAGAATCCCAGGGTATCCAGCAGAAAGCTAGTTGTGCAGCTGGATCATTGTTATATACAGTCACTCCTGAGGCTGTGTTCATACCTGGGGACCTGGTTTCAAGGACAGTTGACTTCCTGTGAATTCCTGTGCAACTTTGGGGTTCAGCCTGAGATCTGCTGTTTGCTTCCTTGGGGGTGGATAATTCCCCCTCTTCCCCCATTTTTCTCTTCTCCCCTGTGATGCAATGTTTGTGGGAAAGGAGTATGTGGAAATCTGTCAGCCCACATGACTCCTGTCACAGTCAGTTCTGAGGGTGCTGATGGCTGTTCCATCAAATCACTCTCTGTGAAATGGGGGTATCGCATTATGGAATTGACCTTTGGGAGCATGCCAAGGACATGCATGTATACAATAGCAACAGAAGGGGTATCACACACACAACAAGAATTGGCAACAGACCTACAGAAATAAAATCTGACAGACGTGGATACATGCACAACTTTATAGGGTTAAGTGACTGCATCCTGGATCCATCTCTGAATTCAACAGGGAGAGACTTCTTTAATATCTTTTCATTTTTACTATGAATAAAATTCATCATCTGACCCAGAACGAAGAGCAGGAGATTCATTTTTATTCATAATCTACTATCTGCATGGAAATAGGAGCTTTAACCTTGCATTAAGCTGTCTACAGCCTGGAAAGAAAGGTTTGTTTTTTCTATGATTCAATGCAGACTACAAGACTTTAGGAAAAACAAGAACTTTATGTTCTCAGAAGTAACACATCAGAACATTGTCAAGCCAGCAGAAACACCTAGGCCCAATTTGTCCTGAACTCCTAGCTTGGGGGACAGATTTGCCCACAAGCGTTTTCTTGACTGAACGGTGGCCAACAGAGATTGCTGAAAAATTGGAACATCTGTATCTGATAGACTGGTAGCCTCAAGAGCGTCCTCCCAGGAGGGAGCTGGACAAAGCTCAGCCCCTGTGACAGGACACCTGAGAAGGATGCACTACAGTTTCAGCAAGCATGGGTGTGAAGATGGGTAGCTCAGTGTAACAAAAGTGTAACTAGGGATACTTGAGAGCAGGTGGAGAAGGGAAGGAAAGGAGGGAGGGGCTGAGGAACAGAAGGCGGAGGAGGGTTGTGGTGAGCACTGAAGTGAGGGCAACCACTGGGGAGCGGGAGAGGAGGCAGTGCTGAGCAGGAGATTGGGGGTGTGACAGCATCTTCTGGAATGTGGGTTCCTGCTTCCACAGTTCATCCTTCCCAGCGGCCACCAATCTGGCACCCATCTAAATCAGTAGCTGGGGCTGTTGCCCTGCCTGCCCACCCCTAGTTATGCTACTGCAGTGAAGACCTGAGGAAGGTCAGTGCAAAACCTGCTGAGGATTCTTTAGAAGGAACATCATGTAGAGCAATGAAAATCAGAGGCCAGGGCAGCCCGTTTCAAGGTGTCCCCAGTTGCTTGCATCACAGAATGAGCCTTGTAGGCCTTGGGCATGGGTTTTGCTGTGTGTATAGGAAGAGTCTTTCTGCATGTTTAGGGTGATGTACCCCAGAACTGGTCTTCTACTTGTCCTCATGCCACTGGACTGCTGCATGGAACCTCCCTTAGCTATTCTGGTCAGCCCGTTTTCTAGAAGATGAAACCCCTCATGGTGCAAACTAACCAGGCAACAAATTGCCTGACACACAGGCAAAATAATTCTGTTCTTGCATTTGCCAAGTGCAAACAGAAACAACATGACCACTCATCTCATAACCACTTTTTGATCACACACCCCTATCAGTAAAAAATTTTTGAGCATGCACCACCAATAGATGTATATATTATATTTATAAATATAAATATAAATAGAAGTTCTAATATTTTCTTCCCGTACCCCAACTGGATCATCTTGCACACCCCACTTTGGACACCACTGTCTTAAATTATAGTTCCTAGAATGCTTAGGTTTAAGTCAGTGATTCTCAGCCAGAGTGCTGGGGCACCCTGGGGTACTATCATATCGTTTGAAGTGTGCTGCAAGGTATGAGGAGATAAGCTGATAAACTAAGTAGATAAATGCAGTCTCAGGCTTGTTGCTGCCTAAACAAATCCCCGCCCCCACTGCCCAGCCCCTCTGCAAGGTGGTAAGCACTGTAATACCTATATTCATTTTTGAAATTGGGTGCCATTCAATTCAAAGATACGGAGGAGTGCCTGGAATCCAACGAGGGGTGCCTCAAGTCTGAAAAGATTTAGAACCACTGGTCTAAGTACTAAACTACACTCACTCTGTGGGTATAAAAAAAATCCAGCTCTGGGGCTACTGCCATTCCCAGAAGCTCTTACTGCATGAAAGAAGGAGAATGCCAAGCCTCATTATCAGCTTGTGGTATACTCAAACACACAACCACAGCTTCAGCATCAGCACACAGAGGTACCCCTGGGATAGAGGCTATGTAAGCTGTGGAACAGGGTTTTTTCCCCACAGAGTATACCTATACCACATCCATGCTTTTACACAACTTTTAGCTCAGATCCACCCATAAAACCGGCCAGCATAGGTCCTGAATACATTAAGCTTTGGCCATCTTATCCACCTGGGAGTGGGGAGGGAAGTGCCAGGCTGTGTTTTAATGCAGGCTGGACCTTCCCACTTTACTGTGAAAGATCATGCAGGTGCTGCTAGTCTTCCCATAAAGCCTCTTAAAGGATAGATGATAGATACAGTTACCTGTAAAAGAACCCTAGACCTTCTCAGCACAATGAACCATGGGATCTTCTGACAAGAAAACCTGCCTAAGCTTGTGTGGAAACAATGGAGCGGCAATAGCATGGGGAGTACTTGGCTCAGAGCTGGGCCAGGCTAACGCATGTCCTTAGACCCTGTCACCAGGACCAAATGTCCTGTCAGCAGAATCTGTTACCCTAACCAAACGTCCTCGCATCTGACCTGTCACCTGGACCAAGCGTCCTGTGTAGACAGCAATAGCCAACGTTCTCTCTTGCTTGTGGAAAGAAGCTTACTGAGGGGTGACTGGTTGTTTTGAGATTTATTCAAAAGTGTGTGCCCACTAGCTAAATGAAGCATGTGTACACCCAGGGACACACACACGCATATACATACACAAAGCAAACAGTATGTTCTGTCTTGTGCCCATCTGCTTCCTGGTCTGGCCACTTACAAGGCTCAGTGGTTCCAGCAGTTAAGTACCCTTTCTTATCTGGTCTGCAACAGCTTCATCAACACAGCAAGGGCTCCACTGTGTTAAACACTCACCAGGTATAAGAGAAGGGCCCGGCTTTGAGGCAATCACAGTCCAGGTAAGCAAGACAGACAAAGGAAGAACTGAAGCAGAGGAAGAGAGAGACCCAAGTCAGATTCTTCCCTCATTTTCATAGTCAAGCAGGGGCTGACCTTCTGCCCTTTCTTTATAGGCACCTTGCAGTGGAATACCCTCTCCGCTCCATTCTTGCCTGGGAGATTTGGAGCAGATGGAAGGCCAGGATATGAGCAGTCACCCAGGTGCGGGGCAGGGATGCTGTACAGGCAGCAGGACTCTTCTGTAACATCCTACTTGGTACAAAGGGCTATAAGGCAGTGAAGAGTCAGGCAGCTATATGATGTGTCTCGGCCAAAAGCCATGCTCAGATCTTAGCCCTATCTTGTGAGCACCAGTGTAGCATGCTGGCCACAGAATATCCTTCCTTTCTACAGGAAGCCTTTAGAACCCAGTGGATATTGTTCAACTAACAGCCCCACACTTGGCAAGGAGAAAAAGCCCTTTGTGAAAGCAAGACATTCCTGCAATTATTGGAAACATTCCAAATCCAGGTCCTTTTCTTGTGACTGGGACTGGGAGGCAAATGAACCTAACTCCCCTACTTTCGAGGATTCTCCGGCAGTTCAATACAGCTTCTTCATGCTGTGATATACACCCAAGCCCTCAGATACCACCGAATTTGCACTGAAGAGAACACCTGGGATTGCCACCTCACCAAGCTTAAAAAGGCTTTCCCTCAACAAGGACACTCCTCTAATAAAAGATATCAGATTCACCCAAAGAACCTGGTCTGCCTATGTCCTTGGACCAACACAGATATAACCTACTTCTTCATGCAGCATTTTATTAACACTTGCTACCTTTTCTTTAATGCAGTCTCATAGTCCTGGGCTCCACTCTCAAAATCTCTTACTCACATGGTAACAGAAAGCAACTTTTATTTCACATGAAAGGAAAGGAAACAACCGCTAGGGATTCCAAAGTCACATTTGCCAGCAGTGACCCTTTTAATTTTGAATTGTTGGAGCAGATGACTACTGTGGCAGAAAGCCACCTTGGTTTCTCCCCAAAATCTCTGCTCTGTGACACTGTGACTAAAATCTCTGAGCTGCAACCATTTGA
>NW_017728931.1:436364-441516 GCF_001723895.1 Crocodylus porosus
TGGTCGGGCGCAGGGAGGTGGGCAGCTCAACGCAGGATCGCCCCCTACTGGCCCACCTCACATGGTGGGAGAGGTGGGATATGAATACCCAGCTGTTTTACTGAGGTGGAATCTCTGCACCTGCCACAACTACAATATTGGCTGCCTCAGTGCATATTGACAAAACAGAGGCCATTCCTGGGGTTTAGTTTCCCTCTGCCATTTTTAAGGAACTGCTACACAGGGGTTGGAATCCCCCTTGGTGGAGACCTATTAGCATGCAAATGGTAAGCCAGGAATATCTAACTAGGACTGCTCAAATTGCTAATAAGACTTCCTTTTATTAGTTCCAGGCATGATTAGCAGCCTGGCAAGGTTCCATAATATACAATTATGTCACCAGGTACAAATAAGAAAATTAAACAGACCCTCTTCCACTATCTGCTGAATAAATATGATGATGAATGCTTGACTGATGGGAAATTAATGGGCATTGCTCTCCCTGCAAAAAAGAAAAAGATGTAAATAATGCAAACAGCCTCTCTTCCCAAGCCATCTTGCTTGTCTGGCAAGCAAATAAATTGAACTAGAAGGATAGACAAGTCATCTCTTGTACCTTAGGTGCATGTGTTTAAATCCCCTGGGCTTATAGTACTGCCTGGAGATAGAGTGGAGGGAGAGTTTGAGAAAATCTGTACAGATGTTAATATTTGTGACATCAATACTTTTCCTACACACGTATGTTCACTGCAGTAGGTCATGCCACCATCTATCTATGGCAAGGAATGGAATCTTCTCCAGGACACCTGCCTAGTGCCCTTTCTGACTGATCCTGTGATTCGGGTTGAGAAAACAAAAGCCTGATGCAAAAGCAATTTGGAATTGGAGCTGAGTCTCCCTTTGACTTGAGACAGGGCTCTGGGTCAAGCTCTGCATGCCCATCTTTCCAAACACAGAGACCACCGAGTGATACTTAGCATCTGGAGGGATGGGAGCCCAGTGCAGAGAGCCATGTGCACAGAATCTGGACAATCTACATTACTTCAAAGTCAGAGGCTCCTCCTGGATAGAAAGGTTTCCACACTGGCTCCCTGGCAATCAAAAGTTATCTGCTGACAAACAAGCAGGCAGAGAAATACTGTGGAGAGAGGTTCCCACAGACCCATTTTGAACCCTGCTGACTATTAAATCATGTTAGCTAACCCACCAGAGCTCAGCAGGCCAGGGTGGAAATGTTGAACCATGAGAAAACCTGTGCCATAAATCACAGGCATATACGGAAACTGAGCACTAAAGAAAGTGTGGATCTAATTGTGGGGACTCAGTCTTGAGGGCTAAGGGGCAGGCCAATGACACTTAAAAGAAAGGCATGTGTGAGGGGATTGTGAGGGTAAGGCGGTACAGAGATTTAGGAGTGATATGCAGGGAGAAGAATCAGATACAGGAATGGGGTCCCATTGCTGCAATGATGGATGTGGTGCCAGGTCTCTGAGTAATGCTCCTACTTTGTCACAGAAGTAGTTAGTGAACTTTGTGGCAGAAGTACAGGAAGAAACAGGAGTACCTACAACAATAACTAAAATATGTGATCTCCTGAGTCCATTTCCTTACTTTAGTGGTTTGCCTCCCAGAAGTTGTAGTGTGTTGTGCTCATGCCCTCTTCTTTCCTACGGGCCAACATCCCTAGATACACTACATCCCCCACACGCCCATTTTCTACTCTTTAATAGAAACATAGGGGGCCTCACAAGAGTCCCACTCTTTCTTCAAATTCATGATTTCTGGGCCCACCATGACAAAAACTGTAGCCTTGCTTTTGGGTACAAAACAAATTCCAGTCAGCTACCTGATATTCCTGCTGTAAGTTTGTCAGTAAGTTACAGTGTCCAGGCAGGTTGGATAACAGCCATCAGATCATTTGTATGGTGCAATGTTTGAAAAATTAACTATTTGAGCAATGCATTTTCCTTATTGCATGGAACAAATAACTCTCCTATTTTGCCTACCTAGGCTTCTGAAACGCGTCAGACAAAATAACCATGGGCAGATGTTTGCAGAATTTTCTCATCTCCAAGTTAATGACAGATTTGCTGTTGAGACCTCAGCCCAGGATGCTCATCATCATTGTTTCCTTGTGCTATTCCATTTGTCTGTATCCAGTTGCTGTCTTTCTTGTCTTAAACTGCAAGCTCTTTGAGCAGGGATCAGCTTATGGCTCTAAGTTTGCACAACACCTAGAACAGGAGGTCTTTGTGCCCGGGGCTCATAGATCTGTTGATCATAACCACAGGAACAATGGTGGTGGTGATGATAATGTCAATAATTGTTACATTAAAATCAACCATGAAGACCTTAAGGATATTGGAACGGCAGCAAACTAACCTACTCATTCAGAAAGTATGTTCCTAGGGACAGTGAAGATGACCTGCGAGGTTCTCTTCCTTGTAAATGGCCCAGCCTTGCCTGCTTGCTAAATCTTATTATGTCCTCTATACACAATGCCATGTACTATGGAATTAGAGTAAAATAATAAATGCAATAATAATAATGTTGTTGTAGTAGCAAGGATGCTTAAATTAAAAGGACATTGCTTATACAGTATGATACATTACAATAAAACAGGTAATAGACAGGCTTCAGTTTAGTTGCTTTGCAGTTTTTGCTTTCTAGCCTTTGAAGCATGATTGCCTGTTTGTCCAGCAAATACTTCTTTTCACTGTCTCTAGGAAGAGAAATTGCACAGCTCTACATGATCTAAGAAGTGCTCTTTGTTACTCTCTGGAAAGACAGCAGCATTGAGGACCCAGATAATATGTTTCACATGACCGCAGACAATTTCTATAACCTTTTGGGGGTTGTTTGCCAGACAGTGATAAAGTGGTGCTATTTCTATGACATAACTCTTACCCTAATTGTAATGATTTGGGGATGAATCCTTAGCTTTTGGCTTTGGCCTTCACAGAACTGAAGGACCATGGCTGGAGGGTGGGATTCAGGTGCTTTTGTTCCAGACTCCACCATTTGGCTGTTCTGTGGCATTTGCTAGGACCTATGCTGCTTCATATAAACACAGGCTGGAAAGTGATATCTTGGGCCACCAAATCCAATTTATAAAGGATAATGCCCAGCTGGCTGAGTTGCAGTCTAGATGTGATGGAGATGATGGAAGTTGGTCACTTGGAGAAAGTGATAAGTAAAAAGGTTAAGAATCACATCTGCCCATCTTCCTGTATAGTAGTAACTGAGATAGCAAAATCCTCCTGCATCTGAATTTGCACCTTTATTTCCCCATCACACTGCCCTAAAGACAATCCTGCAAACCTTTTATCCCTGGCTCACTGAATGGCTGAGTCACTTTTATTCAGGGACTAGGGACAGACATTACACATAAATCAGTTTAAGTGATCAGAAACTGGTTTAAACCTGTAACAGAACAGACATTCAGTGCACATGAGCCAGTTTGAAAATGGCTGAAACCAGTTTGAGATAAACCTGGTTGAGTTCAGTATCAAACTTAATTGATTTGGGTCAAACCAGTTTATGCAATGTCTGTCTCAGACCCCTTCTTGATTTAAGTTAAATCAGAGTCCCCCAGCATCGTGGTATGCTCCTTGGGCTGGGCTGAGCTCTATGTTCTAGACAGCTGAGCTGGCTCCTTCCCTCTGTTCCCTCGCTGGAGCTCTGGCAAAGACTTGCAGGCACAATAGCATCAGCCTAGCTTCTCCTGACCCCCTGCACCACTCACTGATCAAGAAGGGAGCTCCCCTCCTTCCCTCCAAGAGCACAGACCTCAGTCAGCATGTGGTATGCTAGCTGAGAGGTGTCTGTGTAAGGCAGACAGGACAGTGTCAGTTTAGGGCTTTTTGGAGCTAATCAACAGGTAGCTGGTAATGTCCCTCCTTGAAATGTTCCCTTCCTTGAAAAAAATTGTTTAAGAACAGCTTGAACTAATGAGAGATACTTTGTTTTCTGATGGGTGCTAAATGCTGATAAAGGCTGTTATGGGGGGGTGGTGTGTGGGGAATCCCTCCCTAATCAGACTGTCCTGCCACTGCCTGGCCCCAACCCCCCTCAGCTTAGCAGTGCGGAAAGGAAGGGAGGGCTACTGTAGCGTCCCCTGGCTTGTAGCCTGAGCCACTGCAGGCATGTGCCTGAATTTCCTCAGTCCAGAAAGAATGTTGGTGCAGTTGCAAACCAGTTTAGCCTAGCCAGGTTAGATTAATGTGCAAAGACTGAATCAATTCAGGCTCAGGCTTTTTGAATGGGTATCCCTAGCCAGGGTGGTCACTGTACATTGAGGACACAGGATAACACAATCAAATGCTAACAGTCCTTTGGTGCCTTCCCACAATTGCCCTCTATGCCCAGAAAGGCTGACAAATTCTCCCATAGTTTATTGGAAAAGAATCGTATAGAAATTTAGCTCGCTGCAACATGGAGAACTACAGGCTGGGATTCTGATGGGGACATGGTAACATGAGTGTGGCTTTGCAGCTGGGCCAGGCTAATCTGACAGCTAATTACTCAGGGCCTCATTATATGGTAATTTTAGGTGGTTTCTGGAACTCTTAATCTCTGGATAGGCACATTATCATGGTTTAAGTAGCTTTAAGCACCTGTTATTTAGTTTAAAGTTATGCTGTTACAGAGCAGGATTATCTCTAGTTCATCTAATTTTGTCCCTGTTCTATTAAGGTGTGGCAACTCCAGACAGGTATTCTGGCTTAGTTTGAGTCCTCCAGCATCCCATGGGTGCAGTGATCCATCCCCACTCTGAACTCTACTGCCTAGGCAGTGGTTCTGGCACCAAGCCAACTCTTCCTCCTGCCCCCAGGGGTGCCTAAGGGCCAATTCAGTGCAAACACTGCAGAGTACGTCACACTGCCAGCTAGCAAGCACAAAATTTTCCTCCATCAACCGCCAACTCATTCAGCCAGCATGAGCCAAAAATTGCCCCTCCTGACCCCGTCAGCTGATCATTTAATTGGAGCCACAGTGGGGTGGTGGACCTCAATGAGATATGGGAGAGGAGAGGATATCACTGCAGCTACAGTGAAGGGAACTAAAGGAAACTGCCCTCACAACATAGATTTCATAGATTTCATAGACATTAGGGCTGGAAGGGACCTCGGGAGATCATCGAGTCCAGCCCCCTGCCCAAAGGGCAGGAAGT
>NW_017728931.1:442386-443550 GCF_001723895.1 Crocodylus porosus
CTATGAGCTGATCACTTTCACCATCTGCTGTAAAGCTGGCAAGTCAGTCAGCAACACTGAAGTCCTTGACCTCAGGAAAGCTGACTCTAACAAGCTCAGGAGGCTTGTCAGTGAGGCCCTAAGGGACCACGACCCCAGGGGGAGGGGAGTTCAGGAAGGGTGGTTGCTCCTCAAGGGAGCGATCCTCAATGCACAAGCTAATTTGATTCCATCTCAGAGGAAAGGCAGCAAGAAGGCACAGCAGCCCCCCGGCTCTCTAGGGATCTAGCAGACCTCCTGAGGCTAAAAAGAAAGGCCTACAAAGGATGGAGTATGGGATTCACCTCCAAGGAGGAATATTCTGCACTGGTCAGGTCCAGCAGGGAGCAAATCAGGAAAGCCAAGGCTGCAACTGAACTCCAACTAGCTTCAAGCATCAAGAACAAGAAAAAGTCAGATATATGGGGAGCCAGAGGAAAAGTAAGGGCAACACTGGACCCCTGCTAAACCAGATGGTGCAACTGACACCCAGGAAAAAGCCAACCTATTAAATGTGTATTTTGTGTCAGTCTTTCATCAGTCCCATGGGACGCCCATGCCCACTACAGGACAGGGAGGTCCGAGAGAGGGAGATCTCCTGCTCTCCATCAGTGCTGACCTCATGAAGGAACATCTTGAGAGGCTGGATACCTTCAAGTCAGCTGGCCCTGACAATCTACACCCCAGGGTACTCAAGGAGCTGGTTGGCATCATAGCTTAGCCTTTGGCATGGATCTTTGAGAACTTCTGGTGCTCTGGTATAGTGCCCGAAGACTGGAAGAAGGCCAATGTGGTACCTATCTTCAAGAAAGGGAGGAAAGTGGATCTGGCAAACTATAGGCCCATCAGCCTGACCTCTATCCCAGGGAAAGTCTTAGAAAAGTTTATTAAAGAGGCCATCCTTAATGGACTGGCTGACACCAACATCCTGAGTGCCCCAAGGGATGACGAGGTTGAACGGTTATAAAGTACTGCAAGACCATTTCAGGCTGGACATAAGAAAGAATTTCTTTACTGTTTGAGCCCCCAAGGTCTAGAACAGCCTGCCACTGGAGGTGGTTCAAGCACCTACATTGAATATCTTCAAGACAAAATTGGATGCTAATCTTCCTGGGATCCCATGACCCCAGCTGACTTCCTGCCCTT
>NW_017728931.1:446010-459414 GCF_001723895.1 Crocodylus porosus
GAGCCCTCTACTTGGTCTCTGGCCCAAACTACAGTGTCAAGCATCCACAACCATGCCTTGGCCTCTTCCCCACACCTGGGATTCCTACTATGTCCCCTCTAGGGTCTCTATACCACACCCCACCCTGGGGTCGTCTCATCTTCAAGACTGACTATCAATGGGGCTGGCCCTTGCACTGCCCTTCAGGCATACTCCCAGTTCGGCCTTACTCAACATGCCCCTGGGACTGCCCTTCATGTGTACTCCTCATTTAGCTCTACTCAGCCCCCCTCATGCTGAGTACATGAGCCCTTCAGGCCTACTCCTGTTCAGCCCTACTCTGGGCAAGGCCACGCTCTATGCTCTTCACACTATTCTCCAGGATCTCACATCCCTGCTGGGCTCAGGTGGCACTCCACTTGCCATGCCTGGCCCCACTACTCCCACAGCTGCCTCCAAAACCCATCCAAAGATGGGGGCTGGTTAAGGCACCCCTCCTCTCCTTTCACTGGGGAGGTAACTGGCCTGGCATTTCCTGAGGACTCCCACACCACCAGGAGCCCCACCAGGCCACCCTTCCCCAGCAGGGTGCAGTTTTGGGTCATGCCCAGGACCAAGAGCCTACCTGCAAATGTTCTCATATGATAGTTCAGCCAGCAATGTTTCTGCCTGGGCTGCCACAAACTGCTCTGTTTGTATAGGTGGCCATGTTTCTAAAATGGCCGCCCCAATCAAGCAAGGTGCTGGCTGCTTGACTTGGCCCTTAAAGTGGCAAGCACCAACAATGCCCTGCCACAGTGTACTACTGGTGGTACCTGTACCACAGATTGGGAACTGCTGCTGTAGGGGGGTATGTGCAGGCAGGCAGGCAGGCAGTCGGGGATGGAATGCACCCCAGGGTACGGCAGCAGTGTCTCACCCGGCACCTTTGCATACTTTGCTTCTTACCCGGGGGAGGGGAGTGCTGAGTGCCACTGGCCACACACAGCACACTGTGGTGCCTCTCCGCCTGCCACCTCAGTTCACACTCTGTGCCTGCTCCCAGAAGCAGGGCCAGGGGGGCCAAGGGCAGCGGTGTCCCTCTGTGGACTGCACACACACCACCCAGCCAGATGCGGGGTGGGGCTTGTGCACAGTGACTGCCCCCACCCCATGGCACCTCTGCTGTGCCCTGCACTGCTTTCCTGCAGCCAGTCGCATGTGCAGCTCTGTGGGATCCTGATGTGCCTCACGCCTTGTGAGTTGCCTGTCAGCAGCCCACAGAGCTGCACGTGCAACTGGCTGTGTCCAGCCAGCTGGGCTGTGCATATGCAGCCCGCAGAGGGCCACTGCTGCCCTCACACCCCCAGTCCTACTCCTGGGAGCGGGCACAGAGACATGCTCCCCCCCACTTTTCTGATCTGGCCCCTCCCAGTCCCTTGCCTTTCCCTCACCCTATGTGTGTCTATGTCTTCGTGTGTGTGTGTGTGTGTGTGTGTGTGTGTGTGTGTGTTTGTCCCTTGCTTGCCTGGCTGCAGCAGGCACATGGCATTGCATGGTTCTTGGGGCAGTGGGGTGCAAAGTCTGGCCTGCAGCAGCAGCTGCCTCTGCCCTGAGCACAGATCTGGGGGGGCAGATGTCCCCTGGGCCTCCACCGGGGTGCGTGCAGCGGCAGGAACTGTCCCCGCCTCCCCATACCTCCTGGACGATCTACACCCCCACCTTAAAACCAAGACAAAAACATAAAGGGATACACAAGCTAAAACTTTGAGGCAGAAGGGGTACACCTGTTAAAAATGGTTGAAAACCCCTGGCATAGCATTACAGAAACTGACACATGCCGACGGGAGTTTGAAAAGCAACATCACTAAGCTGGAATGTATTTCATTTAAATGCACCTCTTTCCAGACAAAAGCTGAGGCTGTTCCACACAGCAAGAGGTTTACTTACAGTTGCAGGTTCTGAGCAAAGCAGAAGGTCATGACAAGAATCTTTTGGGAGTCTCAGCTGTCATGGGTATTGTTTGAGTAATTAGGTGAATCACCCCCATTGTGTTTAAAATCATGCTGCCCTCATTTCAAGCTAATAAGCGGGAGGGAACTTTTATGTGGGAGAGAATGCTGCTAACCCACAGGTAGAGATAGGATTAAAGAGAGTAGGGAATGGCTCTGTCACTGGGAAACTGTCAGGGGCTGCAGCTTTTTAAGTGGGGGCAGGGTTGAATTCTGTTTGGCCCAAAAGGTTGTAGGCAGAAGGGGCTCACCATAGAGCAGCATTTCTTAGATGGAAACATATGGCTAGCTTTAATATGGGATCTGAGGGGAAGAAATGAGAGGGGGGAAATATAAACAGAGGACAAAGAAATAAAGAAAGAGTACAACTTTGTGATCTCTCCAACAATCCAAGAGATACTGTAGTGTTGTAAAGTGCTTTTTATTTTCTATAATACAGTCATAGGGGTATCCAGCAAGATAAAACTTAACAAGCTTTTAGAACCACTGTCTTAAAAGAAGTCCTCTCTTTACATCCTCGGTGCATACACAGGACAACAAACCCCTACAGACCCTAAAGGGACTTCCTTCTCTACTTCCTCTGTGCATAAAGGGAACAACAGACCCCTACAGGTGTCCAAGGACAAGTACTTGATTTCTGAGATACTTGAGCGATAGCAAAAGCATTTCTCTGTAGACATTGCTTTTTCTCCCAGACTTCCTCCTTCAAAGGCTGTGAATGCAAGAATTACATTTAGAAAACAGAGGCCACTTCCTTGGCTGGGGTGAACAGATGTGGTGCTGTTGATTTCCATAGAGCAGCACCACACCAGCTGGGGATTTGGCCCATACTGACTCCAAAGAAGCAGTATTGAGGGAGCAGGCACAGAAAGCTGATTCACAGAGGGCAAAAAGAACATGTACAATGTTACATGAGAAGAAAGGGTCTCAGTCAAGACTGACTGCAGTGACTGACTTCATTCTGAGGAGTTTTGGATGTCTCCTGGGAGCAGTACCTGAGGTCTGAATTCCTTTGCAGGCTGCTCTCATTTTGGGGTCAGTTCTAGCTTTGCCAAGATTCAGCATGGAACATCTCAATTTACTCTTGTCTGTGTGCTTTCCTGTAGGGGCCAAATGTACCTGGGAAATGGTAATCCTCTTGAAATGCTACTTATTCATGCGCAACTTCATGCAGCCTGGATTATGCATTGAGAAGAGTAACTTTTGCTTTCATCTCATATGTTAATTCACTCTGCTCTAGATTAGTTTAATTGCTCCTTCCTAACACTGTACTTTGCTATTTCAGCAAGCCCAATTTGCCCGAACATGGGGGGCATAGGGCTCCATCCCTGCCCACTTGCCCCCCTGTCATTCTTGATGGGCAATTGGCTAGTAACTATAGAAACACGTGTCACACACAATGAGTTAGGAACACAGATCCACACAGGAGACTATATATAAAGAGGCAAATTGACTAATACAATTGCTGGTTAGATTGAAGGCTTGGGCAGACAATCCTAAAAAAGTTTTATGGGATAAGAAGTGCTAACAGTGTCTCAGGAAAATGTGTGGTACCTCTGACCAGGTGTCTGAGGACTGTATCATTGAATCAGTGGCAGAAAAGTGGCAGTGAACTCTGCCACTCACTAAATCCCGTTTAGAAGGGCACTGTACATGCAAGTCAATCTCAGGACTTTTCTGTTCCTGCACAGGTACAAATTGTCCTAAGACAAATACAACATCTGTTCCTAGTCCAAGAGAACATTGTTTCTTTTCACTGCGGCAGAGTTTTGTGACCAAGATATCTGCTTCCCTGGAAGCAACTACAGGTTTCTCTTTCTTTATGCAGCTTTTGTATGTGCAAGTTCACTCTTATGCAATGACCCTTTTTATACCAAAAATGCGAGGTAGATTCACTCTTATGCGATCAGTGTGGTGGAAACCCACAGTCAGCTGCTTTGTGCATTGCATTATGGGAGTGACGTGCCCCAAAATATAGTCTCCTGTGTGGATCTGTGTTCCTCACTCATTGTGTGTGACACGTGTTTCTATAGTTACTAGCCAATTGCCCATCAAGAATGACAGGGGGCGAGTGGGCAGGGATGGAGCCCTATGCCCCCCCTGTTCGGGCCTGCTCCCTCCAGCTGTTTGGGGTCCAGACCTGCTCCCCACCTTCCCCGCCACAGCAGTGGAGGGAGGGGAGGAGCGGGCCCAGGCCCAATGTGGGGGGTGTGGGGGAGGACCAGGCCTGAGGGTGGGGAGAAGCTGGCCTGCCACGGCAGTGGGGGAGGAGCAGTGTGCCTGGGCCGATGAGGTGGCATTGGAGGGATGGGAGGAGCAGGCTCAGGGCCAACGCGGAGGACGCTTTAATTTTTCAGCATTTTTCTATGAATACTTTGAGATTCTCATAACAAAGAATAATTTCATGACATTTTCTCTCTTTTGCCTTTTGACACAAGACTATAAATGTTTTAGAAAAACAGATGACTTTGTGTGGAAAAGTCCATATAATTGAAAACCATCAGAAAAATTGTTTTCATGGATATTTTCCAACCTGCTTTATATTGCCTTTTGTAACCTGGCTCTTGTCAGGTAACTCTGGCCAGGAAATAAATTCTAATCTCTTTTACCTCTTACCTATGTGGCAGCAGATCAAAACCTACAAATACCTCACAAATATAGATGAAGCCACAGAAACTCCTCAGTCCAGAATGGAAGATGGCAGAGAAGTGGAGAAGGTCCTTGCAGGGCTTCCAGGTGTTCCTAGCAATGAGCAATGCTAGTAGTAGACAGCCAAGGTTATAACATCTCCATCTCTATTCGCTTTTGGAGAATGTTATTTTCCAAAGGAAGCAGGAGCCTACAATGCACACTGGTAAAATACGTCATTGGTAAATTTCAGGAATTCTGTGATCCACATAAGAAAGTCACTTGTGAGAGACACATTAAGCCAGATTCTATTCCAACTATTAGGTAGGTAAGTGGATTTAAGTGCGATTCTATTCCATGCAGCTTGAATCCCTGAGAAACAATTAATGCAAAATGTGGATGGGTTCTCCTCTCCCCCTTGCTGCTTTTTTGTAATTCAGTCACCAGGGTCAAATGACGATCGATATATTACAAGAACAGAGGCATTAATGGATTTTCAGGACTTTAGGGTAGAATAGAATAGCGTGTGCCTGAGTCCACTTACATGCCTAAAAGGTGGGATAGAATCTGACCCATTGTCTCTCAACAAGCCAGCTCACAGGTGAGACCACTGACTGCTTGATAATGGACCTATGCAACAGTAATATTAAACTATGACTCTGAATGGCTAATGCATGATGTAATGAGTCCTAATGAGCCATCTGACTGTGGCGAATGCAAGGGGTGGTGTGAGAAATTAATTTGACATTGCCAAGAACAGGGGATGTGCTGAGTTTCCTAGAGGCATGTGAAAAGAGCTGAAGTGCCTCTAAGCAAAATAAGTATAATTAGGTCCTATAAGCACTCAGAGAGAAAAAGGGTATTACATAAATAATGAACGTTGTGACCTGATAAAATTAGATGTAGTGGTTGCCATAATAAACGCAAAATAGTTAGGGAGTTATCTAGAACCACAAGTTGGGGATGTTGGTAGCAATACCCGCTTTGCATTTCTTAGGCTTGAGGAACACAAAACTGACAGATGTTGGCTTCTCAGAGGCCCTCATTTGTGAGCAATAAAACCTGTGATACCTCAGGGGGTGGAATATTAAACTTTTTATCTGAGAGCGCAGGGATTTATCTATTAAGGCAGTAGCTTTGAGGTGGCATTCTGTTCTTCGCCAGTTTTCATTTTTGGTGGCCTACAGCAGTGTTCTTCAAGCTTCATATGTTACAGACTCCTTTCATATCACTTCTGCTGTAGAATCCCTAACCCCTGACCTGACAGGCCATGTGAGCTGAAATGGAGCCAGGGAATGGCAGCACATTGCCTGCCATCCCACTCTGTCATTACTGTTTGCAGAACCCCACAGAACACAACTTGAAAAACCACCGGCCTACATGACATTTTTGACACTCATATACCTATGATAATTGGACTCATAGCTCTATATGCACAGATGAAGAGCAGGGCAGATGGAAGTGCTTACCCCACTGAGGACGATAGCCCACATTAGAACTCAGTGCCTTCTGCTTTCCAGGCCAGCTGCCCTTCACTGAGGCTCACTGGTGCTGAGCTGTGGCAGGACATGCTGGTGGCAGGGACAGGGGCGTTCCATACAAGAAAGATCAGGCCCCTTGGCTGCTGCTGGCGTTGAGCTCCAAGGGGCTCCCTCCTTCCTTCTATGAAGCACCCCTGTCCCTGCTGTCTCCCTCCCCCTTCCTGCCTGCATCTGTGCTGGCTTGGGTCTGCCGCAGCAAGGAGCAGCCAAGCACCCAGCAAATGCTAGCGTGTCTCCCTGCAAGGCAAGGCTAGAGGGGGAGCTAGACTGTTCTCAATGGTGGCAGATGACAGAACAAGGAGCAACAGTCTCAAGTTGCAGCAAGGGAAATTTAGGTTAGATATTAGGAAAAACTTTCTTACTAGGAGGGTAGTAAAACACTGGAACATGTTACCCAGAGAGGCTGTGAACTCTCCATCATTGGAGGTTTTTAAGACTCGGCTAGAAAAAGCCTTGGCTGGATTAATCTAGTTGGGAATCATTCTGGTTTGAGCAGGGGGTTGGACTAGATGACCTCCTGAGGTCCTTTCAACCCTTGTTTTCTATGATTCTATGAAAGGCACCTGGGATGGACAGCAACTTAACATGAATCTATAGGGGAGCTGGTATATAAGTTTAATAGGCCTGTCTAACCTAAACTGATTAAGTCTGATATCTCAATGATCTAGGTCTATCTTAGATTGGGATTTGCCATTTTTAAACCAGTTTATGTACCCCAAACTTCTGTTCTGTTATGGGTACAGGCTGTTTTTCGGTCACTTATACTGGTTTATGTGTAATGTCTGTACTTGCCTTAGTTACACACCCCCTGGCTTGAGGCCTTGCCTCTTGACCTCATATATCTCCCTTATAACTCCCTTTTGTGGATATCTACAGGGCCATCTTCAAAAGTGCAAGAGACTCAGGGTCAACCCCTCCTCCCCAGATGAGCAGGGTGTAGAGCCCATATCTTTTGACCCCACAGGTATATAGCCACTCAGCTATGATGGGAGGGGGTAAAAAACAGGAGCATTCTCACTCTTTCACGTTTTGTTGACCACTTTGTGCACACCTGTAGTCTTCCACATGTGCAGAGCTATGCACCCAGAGTAGAATTCTCCTGTGCATGTGCTAAAAATGCCCTATGGATGATCAGAAAGGAAACTGACTGCCACCCTTGGACAGTACAACCTTGAGTCCCTTCCAGTCTTGTGATTCTTTGAGAACAAGTGAGGTGATCGACTCTGCACATCAAAGAGTTGTTTCAGGGTTGGGTGTAAGACAGTGGTTACATTAGTTCAGATGCCATTGGCAAAGTGCATACTTGGCACCTTCCTTGTCTGTTTGGCATCTGGATGTACAAAGGCTTACCTAGGTGCAAAAGTGGCACTGGTTTAACTTGGGACCTGATTTTAAACCCATTTAATTAAGCTGGTGCCAAAGTTGACCCTTAAACAACTAGAAGTAAAGAAAAAAAACCCTCTTAAAACGAATTAAGACTGTTTACCTTGCCCTTTGCACACATTAAATAGGAGTTTAAAAAATCATTTGAATTTAATCAGTGAAAATCTTTCCTATATGCAAGGCTAAAGTGACTTGCAGACATGCAGGCACATGCAATTTGTGGTTCTGCTAACCTCTTTACAGCACCACAAACCACATCTGTTGCATGTTAAACTGTGCTAATTTGAAGTGCCAGCGAAACACTTGCTTCCAAAAAAAAAAAACCCCAAAGAAAAAAAGTGGTAGAAAGCACTCCAGGGACAAATGCTGTGGAGCCCCCATGATGAGGCACACCGCGTCCCAGCCAGCCTCGGAGCAGCAGTGTGCCTCAAGACAAAGGATAAGCCAGCTAAGGGCTGTCTGCTCTCCTACCTCCACATGCCTCAGCTCTGGGCTCTGGGCCCTGGGCTGCCCACTCCCCTGTCTCCACATGCCACTCCCTGGCTGGCTGGGGCACAGGATGTCTCAGTGTAAGGGCTGCCAGCTAGCCCCACACTGAGGCAGCCTGTGCCCCAGCATGCCCCCACTGCAACAAATGGACCAGTGGGACAATGTGTTCCTCTGTAAAGCACTGGGGTGTGCACTATGGCACAAAGTAGCAGCACCAATTTGTGCAAAAACTATTTGTGTTGCTGCAAATGTGTGCCCCTGCTTGTGTGGTTGAAGAAACAGCGTCTGGGAACAAAACCTCATACAACAGATATCTGAGAATCAGGATGGTGTTGGAATTACTGGCTGTGTGTAGTCAAATAAAGTTAGCAGGAAAGCCAGTATAAACTGCATAGGGCTTGTCTTAGGCATTTGCCATGATCCTGTGACTTAAAAGTTAAGCATGTTTTTTTTTTTTTTTTTTCTGTTTTTTTGCACCGGTCCTGGAAGCACTGAAATACCAGGTCAATGCATGGAGTGGATGGAGCACGCTCCAGTTCCACCACCCAATACCAAAAAGAATCTGCTCAGTATAGACCTCCTATGGAGGACATATCAGAGACAATTACCCTGGGAAAACCACCTTCCAGATCATGGTGTCTCCAAACCACCTTCCAGATCATGGTGTCTCCCTTGCCAGGTAAGTATGTGCATAAGTGTTTACAGAATCAGGGTCTATATGTACATTTTATTAACTGAGCATTACTATGTAGGGACTTCCTGGTTACCAATTTGTTGGTGTGGGTGAGGGTGGCTTACTGGGGAAAAAAAAGATAATTTGTGAATGGAACCCTCAGTTTTTATCATTTCATTGGAATGCAGGTTGATTTTTGCACAGAAAGAAGTGCAACCTAGGGAAGGTGCATTTTATTGGAAAAAAGTGTTTTTTATATGAACCATTGAAAATTGACAATTTGCCATAGAATGGTTGAGAACCAAGAGTTATTTTTGCATATTTATGGCTCCCCATTCAGAAAGGCACTTTAAACTTGTGTTTACTGTAATTTCAAGACTGCAGTTGGTCCTTCTGAATTAAATACAGTGACATACAAGTTTAATGTTAAGACACATAAGTGCTGTATAGGAGCCCTATTCCTGATCCTAGTTTAGGATTCCACTTCTCACTCTAGAAGGCATGCAGGTATCTCTTGAACATGTAGCTAGAAAAGGCACTTAAGATCCCTGTAAAAAAAACAATCCAGCCTTCCAGTAAGTGGATGAGTGACAGGTTTATTCCTGTTGTAAAGTCCAAGTCACCATAAAGACCATGCAGTAGATTAAATAAATGACGTGTTGATGCTACTACTTGGATATGGTCTGTTTCATTTTTTGAGGCGATGTGATTATTCAGGTTACAACTGCTGCTAAAATTTCTTTCATTACTGTAATTGCCTTATTAATTCTATGCATGCTGTGTTGTAGCTGATAAAGGCCAGAGCACAAGATGTACTTTTCTTGAAGTGTACAGAAGTGCAGGTGAGCAAATGAGTGTTGAAAAAGTTCCTCTGAAGTTAAAGGGTATATAATCTGCTAGCTTCCAGTGGTTCTGCTATTAAAAATAATGGGGAATGACCTCAGTAAAACCTGATGTCTATGTTACATGTCAGAAAGTTGCTCAGGAATGTAGAAGTGGCATTTGCTAAAGTCATCTGCTTTGTACTCCTTCAGTAAGTCATAGTCTTGTCAGCTTCTGAAGGCATTGGTATATGAGGCATAAAAAAAGTCACTACAAAATGGGACTGTCACAGTTCATACTTCAACAGCGGTGGTTACCCGAGCGGAGCAGGTATGAGCTCCAGAGTAGTGTAACGAATGCACATGAATCTAACTTTGCAAAAGTAATTCAAAGAAGTTAGGATGGGTTAAGATAGGAATTATGGCTGACTTTGACACAGAAAAACAAGGTTGAAAGGAAAGAATGGGGAACAACCCTTGAAAGAGAAAGTCTTAGGTGCCTGAAGGCATGTCTGGGTGGAGACACTCAAGACAGGCTGGCAACTAGAAGCTGCAGACAGCTGAGATAGCTCAAATCTCCACAAAGGAAAAGCTCTATGCCCTGTGACTCCCTGCCTCCAGTACCTGAGTTGGGTTTGGTGTCTTTAACCTACACAGCAGTGTAGACTGGTTTGATATTTTTAGCATTTCAACAGCAACTGAAGAGGCGAATGGCAAGTCTTTAACATCTTGTAGACCAAACACCCTGGCAGGCCATGTTCGATTGTGCAATTTATTACATTCTTCTGGGATGAAAGTTTATTTGCAACAGAGCATCATGGGCACAGATACTTGCCTGAAGGAACAGCAGGAACGCTGAGCCAGGTGAGTCCAGGCTATTACCCTGCAGCCATGCATGCTGTTGAAGTGAAGATTTCCAAAGCTCAATCCAGTCACAGCTCCTTCTTGCATGAGCCTGGCTATGATTTTCATTCTTTTCATTTTACACACACTAATATTCATTTGGGAGCTGCTTTGTACCAAGTTTACAAAAGCTGGGAGTGGCTGATTGCTTATGCCAGTCAATATTTTAGTGAAATAGGGGGGAAAAAAGTCCACTCAGTTTAAAAATGAGTGTTTATGCCTGAAACACTGACATGACTGGAAAAAAAATATGCACAGTTAACTACATGTAGAGCATGGCAACAGAATACAAACATCCTTCTCAGTTTTGTCTTGATTTACAGTTCTTTGGATATTACACTATCCATAAAGCTTCTGTAAAGGAAGCAAGTTATCAGGCTTCATTGTCAAGCTACTGCCTCAAGCTTGGGGCCTCATCCTAGCAGTACTACTGCTCATCCAGGCTTGTTAGCCTGTGGCTAATCACTCAGGCTGGCTTGAAGCTTCTAGTAGGGGCCAAGCTTCTGTCCACTCCCTGTCAACGAGTCACTGGCTGGGGTCAGCTGATCCTCCATTTCACCCATATAAACCCCTGACCCAGAATTGGAAGTGTCTGGGCAGCAGGGCTGAATGGGACCGTAGACTGCTTTGCTGTCTCCTCTGACTCACTCCTCTACTCCACACTCTGCCTGCTCTTCTGGATCCTTGACTCAGCTCACTCCTGGATCCCTGACCTCCTGACTTGATCTGATTTGTCCTTGGATTACATTCATCCATCCTGTCCCATCGTGCCTCAACTCCCATATGACTCCAGACCTGGCTGCCCACATTGCAGCATGACAGTTTGCTAGACTATTCCATTCAGTGAAGATCGTATACAATGGAGCCCAATTCCTGATCCTTGGACTGCTTCACTCCCACAGGGTGAGAGACCCCTGCTCTGGAGATGAACACCCATAGGCACTGTGAGACACTATGTTTGATACAGAAGATTTCTAGTATCAGAACTTTTCCCCTCTCAAACTACAGACTGTGATCCAGTCACTTCTGAATCTTCTCTTTGATTAACTAAATAAGTGGTTTTCAACCTTCTGGACCAGTGAGCCAGAAGAGTGGTGCCAAGCCAGTTTATAAGCCAGATCCATCTTGGAGTCAGAACATCAGCCTGATCTTGTGTTCTGAATCTGGCCATGTGCCAGCCCAGTCTCATGCACCAGATCTGGCTGCGTGTTGACCCGATTTTGTGTGTTGGATCTGGCTGTGTGCCAGCCCAATCCCATGTGTGGCCTAACCCCAAGTGCTGGATCTGGCTGTGGATCCTGCACACCAGCCCCACTGTAAAACCAGCATGATCTACTGCACTGGGCCAGATCATCTGGGCCACAGGGTTCCCCACAGGTCCTGAAATTTGACAACAGGGGAGCAGCAATGAATACTGCCACCACTTCCGCGCCACCCAGTTTTGGAGACCCAGGGGCTGGATGACATGGCCTTGTTTGCTGGTTTGGACCTGCATGCTGGATTGGAGACTGAGCACTGCTGAACTACATGGTTAATACTCCTTGAGTCTCTTCTTATAATAAAGGTTTTCCAGGCCTCAAATAATTGCAGTCTGGGAGTTCCTGGCTGTGGAGCAACATGGGAGATGCACTGAGCTGGGAAGCCCTACTGATAGAGGAAGGCAGGAACATGAGAAGTCTATGTTGCAGCACCCATGAAGCACTGCAGCAGAACTGCCAAAGAGAAAAAAATAATTTTAGGAAGGGGGAAATTTTTTTTCTATGGAAAGCATACTTTTTTTTGTTAAACTCCCCTAACCCCGACCCCAGAAAACCTGATTTCCACTCAAAGACTACTTTAAGCACAAACGCCTTGGCTAGACCCCAGACAGCTCATCAGACTTCATATTGTCCAGTCATGTTCTGTAAACAAGAGTTAAAGCTCTTGCCTTCTCCCAGAACATGAGGGATATACCCAGTCAGGTCAGTAGTTGTGTTTTATTACTGAATGTCCTGTAACTCTATAGCTAACATGCACCGAAGTGCAGGGTATCAGATGACCAGAGTCCATCAGCAAAACTCACACCCTCAGCACCACAGACGCAATCTGTGTCCACTTCCAACAAGAGAGGAGCTGGCCCTGGCATTTCTAACACGAGGAAGAGGAGGTCAGGCTACATTTATACGGGATTATCCAAACATAGTTTCACAGTTTCATAGTCGGTAGGGTCGGAAGGGACCTGAGCAGATCATCAAGTCCGGCCCCCTACCATGGCAGGAAAGAGTACCGGGATCAAACAACCCCAGCAAGGTGTACCTCTAGCCTCCTCTTAATGACTCCCAGGGTAGGAGCCAGCACCACTTCACTTGAAAGTTGGTTCCAGATCCTAGCTGCCCTGACAGTGAAGTAGCGCCTCCTGATGTCTAGTCTGAATCTACCCTCTGCCAGTTTGGGACCATTATTTCTAGTCACTCCTGGTAATCCTCAGGGGAACAGGGACTCCCCCAATGCCTGCTGGTCCCCTCTGACTAGTTTGTAATAGGCCACTAGGTCCTCCCCTCAGCTTTCTCTTGTGGAGGCTGAACAGGTTCAGGTCCCTTAACCTCTCCTCGTAGAAGCTGCCCTGCTGCCCCCGATCCTAAGGGTGGCCCTCCTCTGGACCTTCTTCAAGTTGTCCACATCCCTCTGGAAGTCCGGCACCCAGAAGTGGACGCAGTACTCCAGCCGCGGCCTGACAGGTGCCGCATAGAGGGGGAGGATCACCTTCTTGGAGCTGCTCAAGATGCATCTGTGGATGCATGACAAGGTGTGGTTGGCCTTCCTGACTGCCTCCGCACATTGCTGGCCCATGTTCATCTTGGCATCAATGATGACTCCAAGATCCTTTTCTGCCTCTGCACTGATGAGAAGGGAGTTCCCCAGCCTGTAACCTGTCTAGGTCCAATTACAGCCTATTCCTTCTTTCTAGCATGCCCACATCCCCCCACATCTTAGTGTCATCTATGAATTTAAACGGG
>NW_017728931.1:459679-503229 GCF_001723895.1 Crocodylus porosus
GTGTGTCCACTTCGCCCCATAGCTTAGTGTCATCTGCAAACTTGGACAGAGTACATTTCACCCCCTCGTCCAAGTCACTGATGAAGACATTAAAGAGTATCGGTCCAAGCACCGAGCCCTGCGGGACCCCACTGCCCACACTCTTCCAGGTCAAAACTGACCCATCCACCACGACTCTCTGGGTGCGACCCTCCAGCCAATTCTTAGCTGACAGCACACTGTCTACTATAATAGGCCCCAAGCTGCTAACCAACACTGGCATAGCATTCACTTGACCAAATTTGGGGAAGAGAAGAGGCAAAAGAAGTGAGCAAGGGAGAAAATGTCAGAGGTGGGAATACTGTGAGAAAGTGCGAGAAAGACAGTTCAAAAGAAGTAGTATAAAAGTTGCCTTGAGTGCATTTGGAGGTTTTATGTCAGTTGGATCCAGTTTAGCACTAAGTGGGGGCATCTACATGTGCAGTTAATGCAAAGAAATCTTACTGTGCAGTAAAATACTGTGCAGTAAACTTTCTGTGAGAGCACATCTACACATGCACCCATCCAATGGGAGCAGTTCAGAAACAGTTCAGGGCAGGGAAATTAGTCTACTGCACAGTAAAACATCTCATGTTGACACACCCAGTAAGGGATAAATATAGGCATGTAAATATTAATTAGAGTAGAACCTATTAGGTACATTTAAAAAAATTTTGTCCTTATGTAGCCTATGTAGTAAGTTTTTTCATGTTGAGCCAGGTAATAGAGTATAAAAAGCTGGGTTCACCTCAGAATATTTGCTCTTTAGCCTTAAGCTATGGTTCTTGCTGAACAGCCCATCTGCAGATGAATCAGGATGTGTTGTTTTAAAACCTATTTAAAACCTAGGTAAAGAGTCTTCTTGCCTAACAGGCTGAACAAGTGTTGGAGGCTTTTGAAGATTTTAGGACTTAAAGAAATTCATTTTCTCTCAAATGTTGCTATCATTTCTTTAGATGAATGCACACTTTAGAACTTTTTATTGTTTGCTTGATATGCCTTATCTGTAATGTTGGGTCATATATATCTAATCAGTATTGCATTATTAAATTTGCTTTTAAATTTATCTGCATTTATGATTGAGAGCATTTAATTTTGGTGGAACTTGTTCTTTGAACCTTTCTTCATTCCCAAAATGACTCTGGGGTCAACAGTACAAGAGAGATATGGGCAACATTATACCCAGCTGCCTTTGCCATCATAACCAAAAGATCAATATTCCCTTATTGGGATCCCCTACATCTAGAGGTTGCATTGGAGCTATTGGAGCTTATAGTTACAGCATCACATTAGGCACTTACTCACTTGGCTCTTTCCAGAATAAAGCACCCAGATGGTAAGCCTGACTGACATAATTTGTTCCTATACCTTGTTTTTGGCTGCATTAAAATGCATGTGGTTCTGATGGTACCAAGCTTGCTAAGGGCTGCTTTGTGCCACTGGATGAATCTCACCTTTCTCTTTTAATTGCCCCACCAGTTACTGGGTCATCTGCAAACTTGGCCAGAAATGATTTTATAATTTCCTCCAGATAAAGAAATACTGAATAGCATTGGGCTGGGAATTGATTCCTACAAGATCCCATTGGAAGCATCCACAATAGTCAATAATTTCCTGTTAACACATCCACTTTGCAATCGATCAGTGAGCCAGCTTTAATCCATTTAATATGCACGATGTCAATTTTGTCTCATATTTGTTTTAGTCAGAAAGCCATGGGGTGTTACACCTAAGCACCTTGCAGAAGTGCATGTATATTATGTCCCCACTGTTACCTTTAACAACCCAATCCATTGCTTAGCTAAATTTTGTTACCAGGTTCCCCCCTCCAATGACAGAACCTGAATCACCCTCACTTAGCTTGTTGAAATATTGCATTATTTCAGGGTCCTAGTCAGCTCAGCATTGTTTTCTGGGTGACCAGATAGTTAGCTATCCACAGTTCCTGGGATGTACAGCCAGGCCCTGGTCAGCCAGCCAATGTCACGTGCTGCCAACCCTTCATGCTTTAACTGTTGTTTACATAGTCCAAATCCAACTCACACTCCTATGTCTCAAACTTTAGCAAGGTCCAGGGCCCAGAGAGAGGACTACATCTCTCTGCTCTTCCTCCCTGTGAAGGCTGCAGCCTAGAATCTATGGATTTAAATGCATGTCCCTTTACAGCCTAAGCCGAAAAGAAGCAATGAAAACTTTAATTTCTTCTATATTTTGAATGGACAGCTTCAACTTGTCACTGAAAAAGAAGAATAAAAAAAAATCATATACTTTGCTAAAAAAGAAGAAATATTTGGATTTGGAAATGCTGCCACACTTCCTCATGTTCGCAGTTGTCTTAGACTGGACACCGCAGTCAGACCTTAGCTCACATGATGCCCCACAGTTTCCCTTCAGGGGAAGGAAAGCCTACATAAATAAAATCAGAGTATATCAGGAGTAACTTCCAAGGAATTAAAAACCAGGTGAAGAAAGGTGGAATGAGCCTAGAATCGGCCCCTTTATTGTTTCTAGATAGAAATTCACAGCTTTCCTTGTAGCATCAGCTGATCCCTGCCCTGAGCGGGGCCAGCTTTCTGGTTTTGTAAATGGGTCTGTACTAACTAACTTGGAGAGCTGTTGTTCTTCCCCAAGTTGTTGAGCTTCCTTTGAAACTTTTTGAAACAATTTTTACTCCCACCCCCACACATGCACGCACACACACACATACACCAACATGCTCTCAGAGCTCCTTGCAGTACTTAGCAACGCATTTGTGCTTTGAAGCTAGGCAGACCCGAGTAACATCATCCCAAATTGCTTTCAGTATCCGTGCTGTCAGCTCCCACACTTTCATTTAGGCAACATGCAGATCTCTGCTTGCTTTTGGGGATCCTGTGCATGACCTCAAATGATGCTGCTGTCCCTTTGGATCCACAGATCTCAAAGCACTTCATATTGCCCTTATTTTACAGATGGCAAATGTGAGGCAAAGTGACTTGCTCAAGTTCCCAGAGAAGGCCAGTGGTGGAGTCAAGAATAGAAACCAGGTATCCTTATTCCCAGCCTAGCTGGCAGAATTTACTACCAACCAAATCCTTTTTGCCTGCCAGTGCAGATGCCTTGTTGGTTATTTAAATGCCAGTATAAATGGAACAGGGCACACACATCCCTGCATATAGACTTGGACTGCCCTAACGAGAGGAGCATCTGTACAAAGTACTGCATTTGTAAAGAAGAAATGACACTATGCATTTGCATAGCACCTTAAATGTAGAATCTCCAAGCACCTCACCAAGTGCGAGCTTATCTTTACAGTGCCTTGGAGCAAAGGGGGGAAGGGGAGGTAGGAGGACATGACAACATCTTCCATTTTACAGATGGTGAAGGCAGGCTGAGACATGAAAGCTCAGATCCTCATATATATTTTGGTGCCTAACTCTCCTAGACAGCATGGGAGTTAGGTGCTTCTACACCTCTGTGGATCTTGTTTGAAGTTAGTTGCCCCAGGTTATGCCTAGAACTGACAGCAGAGCTGGGATTTGAGCTCAGGTTCTTGTACTGTCTAGCTGTTCCTATAGCCACAACACCAGCCTTTTTTCCTTTGAAGGACCCAAAGAAGGTATAAGCAGAAAGCCATTTTCTCCCCTCTCTTCTGAACAGACTGGCTATAAATAATTGAAGCCTCTGTGCTGTTGGGTCCATGGGCACTGCAAGAAAGAGAGTTCCTCCAAGGGAGATAGAGCAACAGCTGCACTTGCTCTTGCCTCCCACTACTGAGCTAAACAGAGGGTGGGGGATACAGGTGCACTGAAGCCCTGGCATTCCCTGGGAGCCATGTTGATCGGAGCCGTATTGGTACAAACCCAGTCTCTGGCTCAAAGCTGGAGGAAGTGACGTAGCCAACCTGTTGCGTCTGCCACTTGAAAGCAAGCTCCTTTGCCTCACTGTCATCCCAGCATGACTTCTTTCCTCCACCAACAGCCTTATGGAGAAATCTGCAATGGCACAAGGGGACACAAGGGCCACAGTACCTGTGGAGAGTCAAAGAGAGTTGATTGCCAACCCTGTCACCATCTTAGGTAACTTTATGCTAAGCCTTGTAATATCTGGTGTGTTCCTTAAAATCCCAGCTCCTGGGGTCAGGAGAGGAGATGTAAATCTCAGCTCTCTTTCATTCTTAAAAATAAAGTGTGTTTGTAACCTTTAATTTTTCCTGGGGAGAAATAAAAGGTTTGAAAAGGTGAGTCTTTAAGAGTTGAAAAAAGCAGAGGGAAATAAGAAACGAAACACAAATGTATTATTCTTCAGTGTTCATGATGACACATCTCAGATTTTCTGTGTCTTTACTCAGTGTGTGGGGCTGGCAATGCTGCAGCACCAGATGCCTTTGAGAACGCTCTTCTCTAGCTCCCAGGGTGCTGTGAATTTCGGTGTGGAGGGGAAATGTCTCTGATACAGGATACATTCTCAAGCAAGGGTGTCAAAATTGTTTGACCCCACTGGGCAGAATATGGTCAACAGGGCTGCTCATGGGTTAGATCAAGACACACTCATGTTGACAGCAGTAGTGGGGCTAGCAGCATTAGGAAGCTATGGGGGGTTAGGTGAGCCATTGCTTGCCACACCACTGAAGCACATTCTGCAATGGGGCTCTACTCTGCAGGCCCTGGCTTCAATTCCACCATGCCCAAATTCCCAGTCCTCCAAGAGTCCTGTGCGCTAGATTACATTGTTTTGTGTGCCAAATCCAGCCCACCGGCCATACATTTGACAACCCTGTTCTAAAGTGTGAAAAGGCTTGAGAACATTGTTTTAATCCACCCTCAGCAGTGACCTCTCTGTAAAGCATCGCATCCCAGGAAAAACTCTGAGGTTAGAAGATTGATGTTAAATTATAATTCTCATGTACACTGTTCACTATGGACAAGCTCATGCTTTTTATTCATCCCTTTTAGATGGTGAAGCTCTCACCCCAAAAATTAGTCTGGTAAATATTGTCCCTGACAGATTTTTAAAAGTATTAATCAACCTATCTGCTTGCCGCAAAGTGGTGCAATGTACCACCTAGAGAAGCATCTTGAAAGCAACTGCAAGATACAGCAGTTGTATCTGCCTACAAGATACGGCTGCAAAGGATAACATTTTATAAATGGATCATACAGTATGCGGTCACCGCAGAAATGAGTGGAGATCATAATTTGGATTGATTAATTGTCCATCTGGTGAAATCACTTCTGTCAAATGGATCAGATGGAACAAGGCTACAATGGATAAAAATAAAGGTCAGCAGAAATGGAAGGAGTTGCCTAATGACCCAAAAGCACCATGGTCCTCAAACCAGAATTTAGGAAGAATTTTGCCAGCTTTCTGTGAAAAAAAATAGATTTTTTTGGTTAAACAGCACAACGTCCATCAAAATACCTTTTAGAGATTCTGCCACAGTGCCATGTGTAAAATGTAGTTTGGTTTCTACATGTTCCCATGCTTTTCCATGGCTCAGGGTCCTCAGCCAAAACTGCACCTCCCATTATGCACCATGACCAGGTTTCCCAAAATGCAATGCCTTCCTTTTACCACCTGCAGAGATGGTACATTATGTACATTATGGATATATAATCCAGCTAGATTGCCCCCCGTGCAGAAGGGAACAGGATTACAGAGCACTACAACTCCCATGGGGCATCACAAGTTTATGAACTGAAATATTCAGCCTTTGGCTGAAATTAAATATGTTTACTTACTCATTTCTTTTTGCTGAAGAGTTGAAAATTTTCTGTTGAAAAGCTTACCACTCCAAAACAGCAATTCTTTTATTTTTGCTGAAATATTTTGTAGAAAAGCAGCTAATTTTCTGACTAGCTGTAAAAGCAATGCTGGATAGACAAAAACACATTATCCTGTCTGCTAAAATGAGTACCTTCTAATCTTAGTGTTCTGTGCCTTAGTTCAGTATTAAAAACACCCACACCACAAAATATTTTATTTTTCTTGTTGACTGAAAAATATTTTTAAGGCTATGGGAACCATGGGGGTAATTTGGGGGTAGGAGGGTGGGACATGAGACCAAAAATAAATATGAATATACTTCCCAAGCACAGAAAAGCAATTAAAAACACGACATTCGAAAAATAAATTACCTAATCTTCCAGGACAAAAGGCAAGCTGACATGTTTTATACAACTCTTTTGGGATGTGTACCCCTGATATAGTACCATTGAATTATGGGTCTTGTTAGTATGGACAGTTTGCTTCCACCAACCAGCAGGGAGAGGGAAATGAAGCATAGTATGCAACAAGAATCCTCACTGTATGCCAAAAAAGGTAAAATGGAGACTGACTGCATAAATGAACAGAGAACAGGCAGTAAGAATGAGTAACATAATTCAGCAAGATGGCAAGAATTAGTCAAACAACTTGATTCATTGCACTGTTTATCAATATTGTATATGGAAAGAAACTATGAGTCATCTATCAATAAAACTAGCCTTTATATTTTCATTACATGTTGAAGTCATCTACAATTCCTCACTCAATACTGTTACTTGTTCAGGGCAGTATATGTTGTTCCCGGCATTTTTCCTGCAGCTGGTAAGCTGTGAAGATCATGTCAGTTGTGCCTCTTGATGCCCTAAACCCACACTGAGATTCTGGAAGGCTCTCTTCAATAAATGGAAGGAGGCGGCTCAGTGAACAGCAAGGCAATCCTTCTGTAATTTCCACAGTTGGACTTGTCTCTCTTCTTGAAGACTGTCACAGTCGTGGCACCCTTGAGGTCATCTGGGATTTGCTCATTATTCCAAATCCTTAAGATGAGGGCATGGAGCTACACTGGCAATGAGTAGAGGGTACATGAGGGTGCACGTGCACCCCCTGAGTGTGGCAGTGCACCCCC
Source organism: Crocodylus porosus (assembly GCF_001723895.1). Taxonomy (NCBI): domain Eukaryota; kingdom Metazoa; phylum Chordata; order Crocodylia; family Crocodylidae; genus Crocodylus; species Crocodylus porosus. Next base: position 466,569 of record NW_017728931.1, read on the forward strand.
TAAGAAAAGGCGCCACTGACACTGCCGACAGCATGTGTGGGTGGTTGCTGACTACTGATTGGCGCTCGCCATCCCCTACCCCGGTTGCTGACAGCTCTGTGGCTGCCTATGGGAGTTCCCCACTTACCGCTGCCATGCCCCCACCACCGACAGCGCTGTTGCTGCCTGCTGGAGCTTGCCATGCCCCCTAGTCTCCAGGGACACTGTGCAGCTGTGATGTGAGTTCCTCTCCCTGCTGATTGAAGATTTTGGTGGGGACTCCACTGGGTCTGTTTGAGCTGGTCTAGGGCTGGCGCTGCATCCAGTGTTCAACAGTCCTGGACTGGCCAGTGTGGGCACTGGATCCAGAATGCGGGCGACCCACAGATGCCCCATTCACATGCTAGATCCAGTGCCTGCTCTGGCCAACTCAATAAGCAGTCTTTGTGGATTGGATCCAGCCAATGGGCTTTATCTTTCACATCCTTGTTCTACCCCTTTCTCGCAGACTCTGAGTAGAGGTGTGGACTGATGGAAGGCCTGGTCTCATTGTTTTATCATGCAGAGGGCATGGCAATGCAAATATCCTGACACTTGTAAATTACAATGTGGGGGTGGGGGTTGGCTCAACACCAGGCTGTTGGCTATTCTGCGTGAACTTCTCCCATGCTGGATGAAAAATGTTGAAGACTTTTGGCTTCATCCCAATGAAGGATTGCAAATTCTTATTCTTATTTGCTAATAACATATAATCATAATTCTTGTCCTTAATGCATTTTTTATTACCCTAATCTCTCTTAACGCTTGAGGTGGTAGATAAAACAAAAGCATCCACACCTCAGCATGTTGCTTGTTCTTCACTTTCAATGGTTATATTTCAATCTACCCTACCTTAGTCTTTTGCTTTAGAGAGGGTTCTGCAATCTGGTTTCAACAGAAACCAAAGGGCAGCTTTAACCAGTGGGGTAACTAGCAGCAGTAACTCCACAATTTGCAATACTATGGCAACTGTTAAAGGGCAGGATGAAACCAGTTAGGAAGCAAATCAGATCAGCAATCCAGACCAACTCCAACAAGGTTTGTTACCAGTAAGTGGTCTGCTGAATTTTACAATGCTATGATTTACCTCTAAAATGAATTGTTATGTTATGTTATGTATACTCTGGGCATAATAATGTATGAATTCTAATAAACATGTGTAGTGCAAAGATGGTCCAATTAGAGGGATTTTAGTGAAACAGATCTCTGCTCTCTTCTGTTGGCAGGCGATCCCTGGGCTAAGAGAGGGAGAGAAAACTTTAAGACATTCTGGAGATGATAACACTGCTGTGCATAAAAAATATATGCAAAAGTGAAAACTAATGCTCAGCACAGGCACTGGTAATATGTATTCTAGTGAATTTTATGTCAGGACCAGAAGGCTCTTTATTACATGGCTTTCTTCTTTACAGCTCCCAACACTGTAGCAAATGCATATATTAGACTGTAAACTTCTACAGTGCAATCTATGTAAATCACAAACATAAAGCCCACGTAATGTCCCTCTGGGGCACTCACAGACAGACATCATCAGCACTATAAAAGCCAGGGGATGCATTATCACCTCTTCTTCATGGCTTTGCTAGGAGAGTTGAGAGGGATAGCTGGAAGCACTTTTCCTTATTTGGAATGTATCCTTAGCTGCTTCCCCTGAACCCACCAACAAAGTGAACTAGCATTAGAAACTGCTAACTCCAGAAGAGGCATCAGTGGTTAAGAGCTGCATGATACATCCTGTTACTGAGATTAAGGAGAGAATGCTGGTGTCAGGCACTGAGATGCTGCTGAGTTACTAGCCAGGAGTGCTTTACCAGCATCCACTGCATTTGTGTTGGCCACTATTTCACCCTGGGGACACCCAGGAACTGTGAAATAGTGAGGTACTATAGTATCAGCTACCAGCATCTCACCACCCTTACTGAACTGTCATGGGAAGAGGTGCCACCTTGCAGGAGTTTCTCATACAAAAGGAAATGATGGTGCCCTTTGGTTTCTGGAAAGCAAATGTGCTCACTTTAGTGCTGAAGATGCACTGCTGCTCGGGAGATTCATGGCTCAACAAAAGAGATTTTCAGAGGTCTGGGGAGAAGTGGATGGAAGGCCCAGCATCCATCCAGCATTACAGTGTGCTCTTCTAGACGTTAGAAGACTCTTGCTTAAGGAGCTGATATGGTTTCTTTAGACTGCTCATTCAGGGTGACCTTACCATAACCTCACTGCCCTGTGATGCAGATACCTAACCTAACTTTAAACTCTCAATGTCCTCTACCATTGCCTGTCTAACCATGGCCAGAACATATGTCCTGTTCTTGGACAGGTTTTGTAGCTGCACTGAGCTCTGTGTTGCTGGAGTCAGGCTGTTCCCAGCATGTAAACTAGCTAATTTAAGGCTAGCATAGGTATGTCTGTACTACACTGCAATGTAGACCTACTCCTAAGTTCCCAGTCTGAAGAAACTGCAGTCTGAATGCAGCGTAAGGGACCATGAGCCACACTAGGACATCTACTGAAATACAGGGGCTACCTGATAGGGTTGGTGAAGGGCCATTTTAGTGAGAGAAGAGAAGCTGGAGCACACAGGGAAAGAAAAGTAAGTTGACGTGAAGGTGAGAAAGGGGTATCAAAACAGCATAGCAGGCAAAGCTTTTTCATTCCCCCTCTCACCTGCGATCAGTCGGATTTATGACCTACAACCTGGTTGTGAAAACAACAGCAATCAGAAGCTGAGGACAGAAGAGGCTTCCTCACATGCACTGGGTCAGCAAGTCCCTTCTTTTTGTCCTCAAATCCTCCCCACCCCCCTTTTCTTGAAGCCCGAAGGGTTTTTAGTTAAGCCCAAGTATTGGACTCAATATAGAAGTAATTGGATGAAATTAAATTGGCCTGGGTTATATAAGGGGTCAGATGAGATGGTTTAATGGTGCTTTCCAGCCTTAAAGGCAGTGTGCTTCCCTCAGCAGAATAAGGATTGCCTTGGGCTCCCAGGCACTGTCTTTCCAACCAGCCCTGTTACCAGTGTGATTTTCTGACAGAAACATCACACTTGCCCAGGGGGAACTGGAATCACCAATCCAGAAACAAAGCGATTGGAGGAAGCTCCACAAGCAGAGAGCTGGTTTATGAGCCATCAAAGAATCATCATTGGTGAAATAATGGTGGCCTATTGCATCACATTGGAAGGCATTTGCCTCCTGCAAGATGGCTTAATGGAGCTTGACTAGGTGTTTGTTTGACCCGTCTTTGCTTCTACGGATAGCAAAGAGTTTGTCTGCCATGGGAACACAGGCTGTATCACTTCTTCCTACAGAGTCATGATAATATTCACAAACATAACAGATCGCTAAAGTGAATTGTTGGCATAACCCTCCTGTGTGTGTGCCCAAAGAGTTTACTCTGTGCCTATTCACAGAGGATATGACCAGATACAGCCCCTCTTAGCGGGGGGGGGTCCTTTAACTGAAGTGGCAACAGCACATGTTTTTTAGTTCCAGTGGCTCCCCAGTTCAGTTCTGGGGTGTCAGACAAGATGATGGCTCTCACATCAGCTGGCCAAGCCTCCTGGAGGCTACAGACAGCAGGGTTGATACAAGCAGAGCCTTCATCTCCCCAGGGCTGCTGGAGTCACTGGTAGTGATCACCCCAGAAATGTTGAGGGGTCTGTGGAAGTATTGGGGTGTATGATAAGGCTGGGCAATGAATGGGCATGGGATTGAGCCACGTCAGAGGGAAATCTCTTATGCCTAAATCCAGGCTTCCTGCTGTTAACCATCTGTCACAGATATTCCCTGTCATGCTCTTAAATTAGGTATTAAGTGCAAACAGCAGCAAAGACAAAAAAAAAAAAAAAAAAAAAAAAAAAAAAAAAAAAAGTAGCAGCCTAATTGAAAAGATTTGAATGTGCTAATGTTTTCTAAAAATCCTGCAATAATTCTTCCTGGACAACAGCCAGAGAACCCATGGTTAGTGGTGACAGCAGTAGCTGAGATAGGGAACAGCAGGAAGGTGTGAGGTTGAAGCAGGGGCAGAGGAGGAAGGGAATATAACTGGCTCATTTTTAATTTCAGCCACACTCTGGTGACATAAACTGCTAAAAAACCCTCAACAACCTTATTATCATTGTTAGGTCACATGTTTGTACTCTGGACAAGTGTGGGACTACCTATCCTGGACCAGGACCCCACTATGCTGGATCTAGTACAAATGCAGAGCAGAAGGCCAGCAGCACTACCCCAGCGAGCAGTATTGGATTATTAGTGTTTACCATGTGTATTCCAGTAGCTCTTGGAATCAGTGAGGCCCCTGGTGCTGTACAAACACATAATGTAAGACAGTCTCTGCCTTGTGATGCACAGGGTCAGATGCTCAGAGGTATTTGGGCACCTGAATCCCTTAGGTATCCATCTCCAACGGGAATTTGGACCCTCTAAGAAGTTGGGCCCAATAGCCACATTCTCCAAGCTGTGGCTGTGGAGGGTGGGTGCTTTCCTTTGTGGCTGCTCAATGCTTTTGCGCAACCATGAGTTCCGGTAGGGTTTCCCATCCTCAGCACTTCCTGAAAAAATAGGTCAGTTGGGCACACAAACTGTGACCACCCAAAAATCTGAGGCTACCTGTGACAAGTTGGGCCCAAGACAATTGACATGCAAAGAAAACGGAGAGAGATAGCAACTGGCCTTCTTCCGTTTCAGATCCTTGATACACTTCCTACTTTGCACTCCTCACAGACCAATAATTCACAGCCAGACCCAATGCACACTGAAGACTTTTGGATGCTTTTCACTGATGTTGCTATGCTTTGGACCAGGCCTCTGAGGAGAGGGGAGTATGAAAATCACTAAAGCATATTTTAGTGGTGATAATCCTTCAAGCGTGTTAGAGAACATTGTGCCTATGTCTAATAGGGTTTTCTTGTTTACTATTTGAAATAACAGCTCTGCAGTGGCAGATAAATAGACTAGATGAACTTATAGGTCTCTTTCTATCTTTAATGTCTATGATTTTATGAGTCATTTGAGCCAAAAAAGAGGAGATGAAATGTCAGAAAGAAGCAAAAAGACATGATATCATGGTTCTGTTTCCTCTCTCTGGAATTAGTAATAAACTAAATTATGCTGCACCACTTACCATGAACAAAAAAACTCTTTATTTTGCTTTCTTTAAAATATGTGTCTCCCCTCCTCTGAATCAATTTACTAACAAAAATGAATAGGCCTTCTCTCGCATACACAAAATAGGACAACTTGGACTTTGAACAAGTAATAGAATTTTATGTATTACAAAACAGCAATATTTTCAGCCATTTGTAATACTGAGTGACAAGTGAATGCTTTGCTATAGTTTTCAGCTGTGCTTTTTCCTTTGGCTATTCAGAACAGTGATATATATTGTTGGGTTGAATGCAGGGATTCACTAGGCTCCCTTTGGTGCTGAAAGTACAGATTTTCACCACTTCGCCTAAAGCTTTGCTTCAACGGCTAGGGTGGACCCAGAGCATTTTTAAACTAGCCTAGCTGAGATCAGAAGGCAAAGACATTACAGTGTGAGTTGGGCTTGCTTTTCCCCATGGCTCAGAGTGGTGGCAATGGGGAATTTGTATTTTCTAGACTGCATGCAAGTGTGCTGAATTTGTCTGTGTGCTTTAAGTTTGTACAGGGCCACGGTGGCCTGACCTGTTGTTGGCATTTCCCCCAGTTTTACCATTAGAAAATATGGTATCACTAAGGAAAATGCGCCATGTGTCCAAGCTGTGATCTTCTGCTTCTGCTGCTTGATAAGTCATCTATATTCTGCTCACCAGACTTGCAATGTGAAGCATCCAGATGCAGCCATTAAAGTTCTGTACTCTGTAGCTCATCTCCTCTGCCCATCCTCTCACACATCTACATCATGGCCCATCCAAAACATGAAGGAGGTTATGAGCTATGTCTGGCTGAAAGCAGAAAGGGGTCTATTATCTCAGACACCAGTCCTCCCCTGCAAGACAATAGCTCCAGGGAAGCTAGAAGGATGAGCACCCAGGGAAGTGAAAGGGAGCTATGCACAGTTTGTAGGGGTTCTCTGTACTCTTCCCCACCTTAGGCTATCTTCTATTGCTGTGGAATCATAAGGATACCCTGAATTTGACACTTGGGTAGCCCTGGCCTAGACCTCTAGGAAAGTCCTGAAATGGGTGGTGCATAACACTTCTACCTCCATTTTACTAAAGAGGTACAAAATAGCACACTGTAATCACTGCACAGATTCAAACCTTTGCAGTATCAACATTCCTTCACTTTTCCTAGGTTTCTTTTATTAAATGCATGTGATCATTCAATTGCAGAGTGATAATTTTCAGCAGGAATGTTCCATTATATATCTGCTTTTCTTGTATTAATCTACCTCTAGGCAGACAGCTGTGGAAATGCAGACAAAATGACTGCCCTTAATTTAGAAACACTGTAGGATAAAAGTGTAAAATCTTAGGCTGGAGTTCTCAGTGCTGATCAGAAGGCTTTGAGAATTTTGCCTTTAATACAAAAGAATACAACAATGGTTGAAAGCTGCTGTCTTCAGGGATTCCCCACCCCTCCTTTTCCAGCAACACAAACACACACTGAAGATTTCAGTGGAAGGTGACTTGGTAGAGTCAAAGTGAAGATAAATATAATGGGCAAGGTTATTTATATTGCTAATATAGCCACCTTCTGCTCAGCCTGGAGACCCTAGATGCCATATGTTACATTTAAGAGATAGCAGAAGGGGAAATTCTGATTTAGTTAGGCACATGATAATGACGTCTATCTCTAATTAACATTGGCAAAATATGCTATGTACAGTGGAAGGCAAATTATTGTCACCCTAACAAATCATGCTAACACATAACACTTCTTCATGGTAGCAAATTCATTATGGCCCTGAATCAGTAATGGGACTGCTACAAAACATGAATTTCTGCAGTCATAATAGGACTGTATAATAAGTTGCTGCCTATGCAAACAAGAGGCAGAATCTAACAAGTAGCCATCTGCCCTCACATTCTGTGAGGTGCTTCCTGAATTATGCAGTGCTGGTGCAACCTTTCGTGAACTGCCCTGAAGAAGGGGGAATGACAGACTGGCTGAGTGGTTCTAAAGAGGCCATACTAAAAGGGGGTGGCCAGCTTTGCTACAAGCATGGATGGTCCTTGTTCTATCACAATCACCCCTTCCTCCCACAGTGAGTGCAGTGACTAAGTTGGATCCAATGGCTAAGAGCACAGCAGAGATCTGGGATTCTTCAGCCACAGCCAGTTACTCCAACCTGGCCTCTGGACTGGGAAACAGATGCACGGAAAATGGGAGCCGATCATTTCATGTTCACACCTTCATGGGCTCCTGCTTTGTCTGGTCTCCTAGAAAACACAGGGTAAGTCTACTCTGCTACTGAGTCCCACACTGTGGCCCTTCTCCAGCACCACCCATCCCCCATCCCCCACCCCCCGATCATCCATATAAGAAGCCTGGTCTATCCCAACACCAGAAAAAGCATCAAGGCCAAAAATCAAACATCTCACAGTCAGTTCCCCTGCAGTGCATTTGGAACCTAGCAGAATGGTGTGGGTGCAAGGGCAGAAAATCTTGCAGCTAAAATCCCACAGTTCCCTGGTCCTGACTTCCTTCCTTTTGTGCCCCACTTCTTTTCTCATGCTACAATGAGAGCCATCCACAGAAGGTTTCTTCAAAGCCCTTCTAGAAATCAGCCAGCCCAATATTTATGTCTCTTTCTGTACTTCCAGAGCAGTCACAGCCTGGTAGATATAAATAGGGAAGGGTGGCTGATGTGGGTGGGGTTTGTTGTTGTTCACCTTAAAGAGAAGTATTCTGGGGGCAGAGTTTAGGAATGCTCATACTCTGATAAGAAAGACAGTTGTGAAGAAGGATAGTACCATGGCTATAGCTCTTGTTGGGCTCAGGAGACCTCATTTCAGTTTTTGGCTCCACTGCAGATTCCTGGGCTAGCAACAGAAGTTATAAATAAACTGGTTTAAGTGATGAGAAACTAGTTTAAACCTGTAACAGAACAGAAGTTCAGTGCACATAAACCAGTTTCAAAATGGCTGAAATTGGTTTAAGATAAACCTGGTTGAATGTAGTATCAGACTTAATTGATTTGGGTCAAACCAGTTTATGAAACTTCTGTCCCAGACCCCTTCCTGGTTCAAGTTAAATCACAGTCCCCCAGCATCCCAGCATGCTTTCCAGCCCTGGGCTGGGCCCCGCTCCTCTGCTCCCTAGCTGGAAGAGTGAGGGCTGGCTGACAAAGTGGTGGCAGGGGCAAGCCTGACTGGGGACACAGCCCAGTCTGCAGCAGGGGACTGCTCCCCCAAGACAAACCTCAGCTGGGGTCTGGAGCCAGGGAAGGGGCTTAAACACACCTTCCCTCACTCAAACTTACCTTCTGGCTGCAACAAATCCCAGAGGCATCTGGAAGCTGGAAGAAGAAGTGATGAGCAACCCTGCAGAGTCCTGCTGCTTTAATTCTAGACTGCAAATTCCAGAGAACTTGCGGGTAGCAAGAAGAGGAAGTGAATACAGCCAGAGTGCCCCCTGGCTTCTAGTCTCAGCCACTGCAGGCATATAGCTGCATTCCCTGCATCAAAGGTGTCAAAGATTAAAGTCTTTGATTTCAGATGCCGATGGCAAAAGGTCAGATAGCAAAAGGTTAGATGGCAAAAGGTCAGAAGCTAACACAACAAACTCTGTAATTGTAGTCTCACACTATTATTTTTTAGTTTGTAACAGTGCTGCATATACACACCCCTGTCTGTGCCTCATTTCTAATTACTTGAGCTTCTTATACGAGAGAGAGAAACTGACCTTGACAGCCCAGCACGAAAGATAAAGTACCTATAGTAAAGAGATTAGCTGACTTTAGTAAAGTTGTAAAATTAAATATACTATGTGCGCCATCCTGTGACCAAACAGAACCAGTACCACCCAAGTAAAAATAACCCCCCTTTTTTTCTGAAACCTGAGCAAACAAAGAAAGCACAAGTGCCAACTCATTAATTATTTATGGCTGGTGTATAGTAATTGGTCATCTTTGCCCAGTATAACTTTGAAAGAACTTCCGCCCAAAGCGGAGAACTGCGTATACACTCAAGAAGAACAGATTGTGCACAACGAATATTTCTCTCCGCCTATGTATTTATTTTTCTGGCGTATCCCCGACTTGCCGGCCTGTCTATCTCTCTATCTCTGGTGTTATCTTTCTTATCAAGAGCTCTCGGTAATCTGCAAACTGCAACGGCTTATGTGAATCGCTCGGAATCTGTAACAAGCAACTCTCTTACCCACCCTGTAAATGCTGGGTAACATGATATCTGCATGCTGTAACTGAATAAATCAACTCTTCTACCTATGCTGCAAGCACATCAGTAGCGTAAGTAAAATAAACTTTTCTGTGTAACCACCATGCTGTGTTTAAATCATACTGACTCCTGCTCACCGTTATCACCCACCTGCCCGGTCATAAATCCCCCTCCTTGCGCCAAGCCGGTTGTGCTGACCCAGGCTCGCAGGTCAAGGGTGCACCGGTGTTAGGGGGGCGACAAAAGGTAAATGTTTGTTCGCTTCTGTTTCAGTTTAAACTGTGCAGTTTAGACTAACCTGCAAAGACTGAATTGATTCAGCCTCAGGCTTTTTGACTGTCTGTACCTAGCCCTGCTCTGACCCTGCCCACAGTGGAGTTCCCAAGCATTCCTCAGTGGAGGTAATGTCCATAGGAGCAGAGCCAGAAAAACAGAGCATCCCACTTATCTCCTCAGTGCTCCAGGTCCTCCTCTATAATATGGGCACAAATACTTCTTTTTTCATGTCTTTTGTCTCTTTGTGACCACAGAAACACTTGTGATGGGGCCTGGCTTGCGACAATTTCAAATTTAGCTTCTGACAGAATTAAGCTTTGAAGACTCAACTACACTGACTAGGAATAAACATCCCTATAGCTCTAATATACAATTGCATGTTGACTGCCTCCTTCCCTCCCAGACACGTGGAGTGAGCACAGATTATAGCAATTCTTCATCCTTAACTGCACTGCCTTTGGCATTCCCTTTCTATAAAACAACTAATGAATAGGAGGCTGCTTTTCAAAAGCTCCAAACCAACTCAGAAACAAGAGCCCCATTGGCTTTTAATGGAATCAGTGCCTCTGTTACACTGAGGAGCCTTTGAAAATCCCACCTTCTAAAGGTAAACAAGGACGCATGCTGTGGTTCAGGGCAGCAGGATCCAGTCTCTATAGTACAAACATATGATGCTGATCAATATGCTAGAGGTAGCTCCTGGTCTTGCTCTGCTCCACTGAACTGTTCAAGGTAGCCATATGGCTCATTGTAATGCTGTTGTTTAAGATCTTCAGGGCCAAGGCTTAAATAGACCATCAAACATAAATGTTTTTCTCTTTCTCCATAGCTACCATTTAGAGGGCTCAGTGCCAAGTAGTAGACGGCACTGACATAGGGCTTGGTTCTGAACACAGCTGCTCACACATGTAGTCCCACTAAAATATATATAATTAGTCTAAAGTCTATATAACCAGTTTGATTAGGGGGTTGCTTTTTTTTTTTTTAAACTGATATATTTATATTGTTGGGACCCCTAATGTAGACATGGTCTCACCAATATAAATGTATTTTCTTGTATTGGATGTCCCATATGGGGAGAGATGTATTTGGGCTTTTATACTGTTGAAGACTCCCATGGGACTGTTGGCTAGCAAAGAGAACTAAGGGGTAGTTCAGAAGTTTGGATGTAATCTTACTTTGTGTGTCACTGTCTGAACAGGAAACTACAGTGCATAAAGCAAGACATAAGTCACTGGAGAAGGTTATCCTTTATGATCTGAGGGAAGGGATGCAGAGAACTGGAAGTCCACCTGGGTGCTGAGTGAATGACATTAGCCATTGTGGAGGAACAATTCTGAATGGTACCACTTGGTGTCAGACATGATGGCTCCGAGGGCTATTTGGCTCAACATGTCTATAGTGATAGCTGAGTTGGTGATGGGAACCTTCCTACCAGCACAAGTACATCCACACTGGGAAGGCTACACTGCTATGATTACCTTGCTGTTGCTAAAATAGTACAACTTTTGTGGGGAAACAAGTCCCAAGGGCTTAGGGGACTGGACCATCCCTTGATCTAGGGTTTGATCCTGCTGCTTCTGGAGACAAGAAGAAAATTCCACTTGGAGTTAGACTGGGTTCTTGGAGCCAAGAGAAAAAGTCAGTCACAGCAGTTAGAGGTTGGGTGCTGTTTGGTACAGCAAAAGGGAAACCTGCCACAAGATGGGGAGGGCTTTGTGGTACTTGGACACACTTTCCTTCCCTTGGAAGCTTTGTAGAGTTGAACTCAATAAATGGACTGCAAGTGAAGCTCAAAGTGGCTCTGGATGGCATTGAAAGTCACATCAACTCCACTGCTTGGCAGAAGCACTTATAGCCTTGAATTTTATTTGTCGCTACTTTATGCTTCAGATCATAATAACAAATGCAACTTAAGTCAGTGCCATTATGATATACGTTAAAGCCTGTGCCATGGTGTTAATCAGGGGCAGGACATGTTGTTCCAACACTGAGCAAGTACATTTTTTACAGTATCCTTAACGTGACCTCTTGGTTCTGTGAGGAATGCTGAGCAATTTCAGTGTGTTAACAAAGCTGTATGGAAAGGGATGGAACCATGAATAATACTGAACAACATGAAAATTATTTGGTTTTGCTTTTCTTTTTCCTGCATGCTCTTGAAATTTGACAATAGTCCTCAGTTGACATCTTTGCATTACAGTAGTGCTTAGAAGGCCTGGGCAAGGGCCAACGACCCATTGCCCTACATAATTCACCATGCCAGGGCAAGAAACAAACTTTGCCTAAAAGATCTACTGCCTCCATAGACAAAGCAACATTACTATAGCCCTCAGCGCACAAACAAGAACCTGAAAGGCAGAGATATTAGGCGTCTTGCCTTCACTCATGCAGAAAGCTCCTTAGCAAAGTCAGGTACTAAAATTCAATCTCCTGATTTCCAGGCTGGTGACATACCCACAGGACCCTCCTCTGAGAACTCTATAAATGTCACTTGAATCATGTTGATCTCATTTTTCTCTGCTTCCAATGCTTTCATGGAGTGAAGTGTTTGAAAATATTAATTCTTCCACTGTGCTCAAAAAAAGAAAATGATACTACTGATTTCCCCTGATAAATCCAACATAGAACAAAATTAAATATTCATAAAATTCCACCTACTAATTAATTAATAAAAGGAAACTACTACCATTTAGTACTATTCTGGCTAAAGCATGCAGAAACCTCCTGGTACTCTTTCAGCTCATCTCTTTATTGCTGATCAGAGATCAAGGAATACGACATATAATGTAGTTTCTACTATGGAGAGAGTTTTCAGAAGAGCCTAAATCCCTTAGGCATGCAAAGTCTGTTGAGCTGGCATGCCATGCTTCTAAGTCACCTAGGTGCTTCTGAAAATTCCATCCTAGTAAAGAGCATTTTTAAAACAATTGTGTCTTGCTCTCATCATAGCCAAAAAGGGAGGCCTTGAAACAGCTCCCAAACCCTGATACTGCCTGTTCAGACTTGGTTCTATCCTTTCTCCTGCTTTTGTAGCATCTGAGTACTTTGCAATCTTTAATGCACTTCTTCTTATGGTGGAGTAGCTCAGAGTTATTAATTCCATTTTACAGATGGGAATATCAAGGCTCAGAGGGGCTGAATGAACTGTCCAATGTCACATAAAGCATTTGCCATAAAGTACAGAATTGAACCTAGGTCTTCTGGGCATCAGACATGGTGCTGACCAAGGATTTGTGGCCAAAACTTTGACCTGTCTGGCCAAAACTCCTTAGCCTTGGTTCTCTGCTGGTTCAGCAATTCCCAATGAACACTGAACTCCAGAAGTACTGCTGCCCCCCAATAACACCTCCCAAAAAATTAGTAATGTCAGGCACACTCACCCCTTCCATTGTTCCTTGCCATTTCTTCCTCATGGTACTCCCTAAATGAATGCTGTTCCCTTCCCTACATGCACTGATGCTTTGCAACCCCCATTCAAAGAACCAGAGCATACCAAGCCTCACAAGCAGTGCCCGCTTCTGGGCTGACCCAGGGGCTAGAGGAACCAATTCTCCAGACACCTCTACTCTGAGTCATGGTAGTACCATGGCTGTCATTGGGGCTGCTCCCGAATAGAAGCAGGAAGGCATGACTGTACTGCTCTGTGCTCAGCTCACATTAAGATGGTGAGCTCCACCACCTGCCCCGGGGGTCTTGAGACAAGTGAGGTGGCTGGTTCCTCTCTGACTCCCCTGTTATGCTAGTGGGAAGGAGTTTTCCAAACCCTAACCCCAACCTCCAACAATCTGGTCAGCTGAACCATATGACACAGAGATGGGAGCAGAGATACAGCTCTGTCTAGTTCCAGACAGGACTGTCTCCACTATGACTCTTGCCCCCGCACCAATGCCTGAAACTGTGATCAGAGAATCCCCAACTTGGTCTGCATGTAGAAGACTCCAACCGCCTCCCACCAGCACACTTGTGCCCTCCTTAGGCACCTCAAATATAGAATATTCTGCTGAGAGACTTCCCTATGGTTACACTGAGAGTCTGTGATGGAGCAAGGACTCTATGATCTCCCAAGCTCTGGACTAGGGCCCTTGCTTCTGGATCATCCATTCTCCAAAGCAAGGCCTACTGTACATCAGGGGTATGTGAAGCAAGCCCTATTCCATTCGGATTCAGTCCAAATCAGAGACAGTGATTTGATTCATTGATTCAGATCACTGTCCCTGATACAATTCGGCCGAATCCGAATCTGAAGAGTCGATGCCGATTTGAAGAATCAGTGATTTGGACATAGACACAGATTTAAAAGTTTTTTCTACATACCTTGAGGTAGCAGGCACGGCTCGTGATTGCAGCGATGCTGGGGCAGATGGAGTGTCCCACAGGAGCGTGGGCAGGCCCTCCCCCCCCGGGTACTCAGCAGTGAACCTAGAAATAGACCAGAAGTACTTCCGGTCCACTTCTGGGTCTGCTGAGCAGCATGCTGTGGGCCCCCCCGGCTCGGTGATCGGCTATGGGGGGACCCCAGGTGCCCCCCCAGACCCGGGAGGCACCAGTCACTGAACCGGGGAGGTGCAGGGGGGCCCCTGCATACTCCCTGGCGGACCTGGAAGTGGGCCGTAAGTGTTTCTGGTCTACTTCTGGGTCTGCTGCTGAGCGCAGTGAGGAGCCCCCTGCACTTCTGTGGGATGCTCCATGCGCCCAAGCTTCTCAGCATTCACGAGCCTCCTGCTACCGAGAGGTATGTAGAAAAAAACATTTAAATCTCCAAATCTTTCCAAATCTCTCCAAATCGACTTTGAGGGTTCCAATTCAATTTGGAGAGAATAAAGGGTCCTCTGATTTGAATCAGATTTGGAGATTCAGCCATTGAACTGGGCTGAATCTCAGCTAAACTGAATCAGGGACCGAAGCTTTGCACAGCCCTACTGCATATAAGAGAATTGGGACCCTTGCTCTTTTCCTGAGCTGTTAATATTCTTACAATTTCTTCCCTCTAGAATGAAACCCGAATGCTTTAGGATTTCTTCAGCCCTATGAGGTTGTATATAAAACAAATGATGAAATGTGAAAATGTGACTCATAACTCATATCAGTCTGGATATGGGGTAGGTTTTAATGCCACCAGCATAGTAGAGGGAATGAAAAAAAAGTCATTGGCGTTTTTTTCAGAGTACATAAAATATTCCATTAGTTTTATTACCAAGAATACATTAAACATCACATGCATTGGTATGTGTATTATAATGTCATGCATTCCTCTGTAGGCTGGAGATATGGCGGGAGGCTGAGCTTAGCAAAAGGGCTATTTTGATTAGAAACTGTCCTTTTCTTTTGGAATGATGTAGTAATATTAGTTAATGAACTAATCTTTCACTTCTGACGGTGCAGATTTCAGTTGTCTGAGACACAAATGAATTGAGTGGTAGAAGTGGATGACTCAGGATAGTGGTAATAAGCAATGGAGAATTTAATCTCTAGGTTACTGGTCTGAAAATTACTAAAGTTGTTAGGCACCAAAAGTAATTACCACAGGACAGCTGTTCAGCACCTTGAACTGAGGCACAGATTCAGGAAAGTGTGTGTATTCTCTCACAGCCTTGTGAGCTTGGCCAGAACAGGCTTTGCTGGAAACGTTGGCAGCTCCTCTGTTACTGCTGTGGTTTGATCATTCAGTCAGGTCAGAGAAATAAAGTGCAATCATAATAATAGTAATATATTTTTGTTTCTGCATTTGGGTTTAGGTTGCAGAACTTTAAATCAGTCATTGCTCAAAGGAATCAGCAGAGATTTTCCTTTGAGGGCTCCAGCCATCTGGAGCTGGGATTTACAAAATAAAAGTCCCTAGAAGCCTACAGCAAGGCACCTGCTTGGGGAAAGGGTGAGTATCCTGCAGCTTCTGTTGCATCTAATGGAAGTGCCTGGGGACCCATCTGTTGTAGGAATGATTATTATTTAAATTCTTGAATGGAATCATATGAAAGTCGATACTGAAGGCCTTATGGGGGTCCTGTCTGCCCAGTAGTGGCACTTTCTAGCACCAAGGGACTTGAACAGGCCCCACTCATACCCACAGGCATACTTCAGTCCTAGTAGCATGTATGCGAGGCTGCTTCAGGCCTTGTTCTGTGCCCAATCTCAGACTCCAGCAGGCCTGAGAGTGGCCCTTGGGGATGAGTCCAGAGCAGCCTCCATGGAAACTACTGAGTTAGGAGTGCACAGTAGAAAATGGATGGTCACGGCAAAGAAGAGGTGCACTCATGCCCCTTGGTGCTAGGAATCTCTGATGCTGGGAATGGAGTGAAAATCCAGCTTATTCAACAGGTTGTGTCCCTATCAATAGCAAGG
Organism: Crocodylus porosus; assembly: GCF_001723895.1. Classification (NCBI taxonomy): domain Eukaryota; kingdom Metazoa; phylum Chordata; order Crocodylia; family Crocodylidae; genus Crocodylus; species Crocodylus porosus. The sequence continues at coordinate 482,533 of NW_017728931.1, forward strand.
ATGACCCAAAGAGTTCCCTCTCTTTGAGCAAGTAAACCTGGCTGGACCATTTCCAGCCCACCATTTTTTGTGTCTGCCCTGCACATGCAGTGAACCAAGGGCATAACAACAACAACAACAGCAGCAATGAAAACGACAACAATAATAACACATATAACGTCCCAATGGACACCATGATGGAGTTCCAGTCACGGCCCAAGACTCTTCTGTGTTAGGTACTGTATGACTACCAATCAAAAAACTTGGGTCCTGCCACAAAGGGCCCACACCCAATAGGCTCTAAGCCCCTCAAAATCCAATTATGTAGTTATGCACAAAAGCTGGCCAACTGTACATATAATGGAGAATGGTTGTTTGATGGTTAGGAGGAGTGGGGGAAAGGGTAATTTTCATCCTCAAAATATGCATTTCCAGAAGGTGGAATCAGACATTCCAGGTTGGAGCAGGATATGGAGAGCATGCATCTTTTCCAATGTAAAGCCATTAGAATCAAGCCTTCCTTCAGGAGTCCTTTCATCAGCTCTTTGAAACTGGTATCTCAAGCATAATTTCAGGCAATCAAATCTTATTGCTGGGTGTCCAAACCTAAAAATAAATACCCCGGTCCAGCACAAAAAGCAGCCGTGAGATGAGCAGGGGACATGCACTGCATGTCTGAGATTAGACTCCAGCTCTGGATCTTTGGTGTCAGGCACAGGCTTCTATTAGAATGGAAGGAAGATACTCCGGCATTTGGCAGATTGATGAAAGGTCAATGTTAAATCTTTACTGCTGAAAACATCCATTAATTTTATTGCTCTTTATATTAAAGATCAGGTGTGGGAGTAGATTCCTCTTAGCAACATGGGGCCATCCTTGCAAAAGATGAATGAAGACACTATTACATTAACTAAATCCAAATAAATACTCAGAGGAGAAGAATGTTGCCTTATTTCTTTATCATGGAAGTACTCAGGAAAGATAATTTAGCACTTACCATATATGTTTTCCTGAGGGTCCTTCACATTGGCTTGGCCTTTGATACAACTATTGAAACACTGTCTGAAGTCATGCCTTGTTGTTTTCCAGGTAATAAAGGCAGACAGCTGAAGGGAGCATGGACAGAAAACTGGGCAGTTGTCTGACCCTCCCCACCACAACTTCCATCTTTGGCTGAAAAGAGCTAGGCAGGTGCAGTATCACAAGAGGGTGAGAGTCACTGAGTTTGCAGAAAATTTGAGATGATCTGCCTTTTTAGCTGATATTTTGGCATGTTCCATCCATGGTGCAATAGAAGTGGTAGAGCTAAGATTGGGGCTCCATGGTACTAGGTGCTGTACAGGCACACCGTGAGACAGACCCTGTGTTACAAACTAAAGAAGATGGACAAACAATACGATGGGCAAGACAGGCACAGGGAGTGCTATATTTCCATATTAGAAATGGGGAACTGAGGCCTAGAGAGACAGTCATTAGCACAGACAGTCATTAGCAGAAATGAACCCATCTCACTTCCCAGGCAAGTGGCTAATGGCCGTGACACTCTCACTTCTATAATGCATACTTTTGGGACATATGGGAAAGATATTATTAATGTCTGAGCACTGGGTGTCTGCATTACTCCTAAGTGGTGAAGACAGGAGTGAATTACACAGGCCCCCTCCAATAAATATGCATAAAACCTTTGTGCTACACTGTGTCATTATTAATTCCCTGCGTGTTGTGTGCCACAGAGGGAAACAATCATAGAATCAAAGAAATGCTTCTAGAAGCATGCAGGTGTGATTTTTCATTCTCCTCTGCTTGGAAATGTCAAACTGCCTGATCAATACACAGATGAAACCAACCCTTCTAGCACCATTGGTGACTGAGCTAGGACATGTGCCACCAGCTGAGGATCTGTCCCCTGGCATCCTTCAGCACTGGTTAGAAAAGGAAGAGAAAAATGTTATTTGATAACATTCAGAACCCCGAAAAAGTATTTAAAGGAGATTTTCCATGTATAAGAATGTCATGAGTCTAAGTTCTGATATTGCGGGTCATGAGCATAAGGACATCTAAGGGCAGTATGCAGATTAACGGCAGTGTGCGCCATTAGACACTTGGGAAACCTGACTCTCAGCCATACAGGGAATCTACTCTAAGTCCCATAAGCCTGCAAGACACAGGACCCTGACTGCATCTCCAGACCAGAAGCCTTTGTTTTCTTATAGTTCAGCCTGCCATAATTCTCCTCCTGAGGAAATTCTACTTTTAAGGGGGGAAAAGGATAAAATATTATCTGAAGGATCACTATTATGTATTAATAAGGCAGCTCTTTAAAAGCTCCTCACAGGATTGTGATTCTAGTCCCATGCACTACCTGACAGAAACTACCATATGGACAATATGACAATCTTTGCTGCTTAAATTAAACAGCTAAGGACCAGATGCTCTGAGAGGGTTGAAATCAATGAGAGTTAGATGCCTGACTAGATTGAAGCATCCGGGCCTGCATCTACAGATAGCTGCTGTGGTCGATTTGTGGGCCTGTTAGATGAACCAACTAGTAGAAAGAGGCCATATCTATAAAGGAGTACTAAATGACTGTGCAGTAACTTGTGTTACTGCACAGTAGTGCTGATTAACGTCTTTTTTGTGATGCTACTGCACAGTATCCTAATACTACTGTGCAGTAGCGTCATGTCATGGTTATTGCCATATGATGCTACTGCGCAATAGTATTGGGCTAGTACACAATCAGCATCTTGTGTAGACATGACCGGAGACAAAGTGCTAGAGTGTGGATATGTGGGGTGTACCATGCACTGGGCCATGTTTGAGCAATTGGACTACACGTAAAGTCATCTGAAGGTTATAATACATACAGTTAATTTATCCCACAATTATTCCCATGGTTTCAGAGGCATCATAGAAATGAGAAAGGGGAACAGCAATCATAAGTAATAGAAAGACAAGAAGAGGCTGCAGGACAGGGAAAATATTTCATACCTATATCCTATTTCACTATTTGGTTCATAAGTGGACTTAGACACCCAAGTATGATTTTTTCCCACCCTGTTCAAGTCCCTGAAAAAGAGTTAATGCAAAAGGTTGGGTCCTCCTCCGCCTTGCTGTTTTTTTGTGACATAGTCTTAAGGGTCAGATGACAACATATTACAAAAATCAATACATCAAAGAATTTTCAAGACTTGATCAGGGTGGAACAGAATTGCACTTAAGCACGAAGGGTGCTTATACACATGATGATGTTACCATGTACAGATGATGAACATTTCCCTGTGTGCAGCTTAATGATGTCATACTTGACATGTATGCGAGTTTTGGGGGTTTTAAATGAGTTTGCATCTTCACAAACTAAATCACATCCCAGTGCAGTCTAGTTTCCAATGTTGCAACTTGGAATGTTGCAGCCACTAATCTGTCAGCCTGCTCTCCAGCTGTGGGAGAGGCAGGCAGGCTCCACTGAAAAAAGGATTGGGCCCCTCACTGCTTCTGCCTTCAGCAGGCCCCTGTGGCTGCCAGGACACCTGGGGCTGCTTGGGAACAGACTGGGTTGCCCCTGGGGCAGTGTGGGCAGGAGGCAGGAGGGAACCTGGGTGTGCTGGTGGCTGGAGAAGACAGCAGGGATGGTTAATGAGGTGCTGGAAGCCTGGGTGGCCTTGGGGAAGAGTTGGATTGGGTGCCTCCCAGCTGAGGCAGCACCCCTAGCAGCCCATCCAGATGGCCCTGGGGGTCACTGCTGCTTCAGAGGGAAGGACTAGGGTCCCCTGCAGCTTAGGGGCTGCTCGGCCTACCAGCACGTTGGTTGTCCCTCAGCCATGGGAGAGGTAGGCAGGCTCTACTGGAAAAACAAAAACAAAAAAGAATCGGGTCCCTCACACCACAGGGCAGCATGGTAGTAAGGGGTGATGTGCTGCTGGAAGTGCCCCCTGGCAGATGGATATTACACCAAGTTTTAACCCACTTGTCAACTCTGAAAAACCTGTGCTGATAAAAGTTATAATTTAGACATATCCCTTTTAAAAGACTACACAAGTTGGGACTTGGTCCCTCAATTAGGGTGGTTAGTTGACTGGAGAGACAAAGGGTCTGCAGAGATAGTCTACTGCTCCACAAAAAAGTTCATTGTTTAGTTCATCTCATTCATGTATGCCCGTATTCCTTAAACCAGCTGATCACTACAATACCAGGCCTGTGCCGAGTGCTACCTATTGGATAGGCACCATCTTCTTAGTCTGCTCTGGACCCTTGATTCCCTGGGCATCTCTATACAGTTGTCCTGTCTTTTGCTTAGTGACAAAGTAGCCTCTATCTGGTATCTGTGTCTCTGCTTATGGCTCCACTATGGAAATTGCCTAAGTAGTCTTCTGGATCCTCACTTAAGTCAATATATTTTAGAAAGGGCTGTAGGGTTTGGTGTCCACATTACTTGAACTGTGACAACTCCTCCACTTTGAGTTAATTCACTGGAAACTCCCCTGGGCTCTTTGGGTGCTTACAGAAGTGGAAAAAACAAAACAAAACTGTGTTTTATTTTCACCTTGGCACGCCCCTGCACTGAGCATAGTGCATGCCCATAAGAGGAGCCACATCAGTTTGACTGGCTTGCCCAGCATCTGTATAGCTCATGTGCTTCAGCAGGGCTTTTGGGGACTTTAATCTAATAGCTGATTGAATCAGCTATTAGACAACAGTGCCAAAAAGCCTCACTGAAGTGCACAAACTATACAGTTGCAGGCGAGCTGAGTCAAACTGATGTGATTCCTCTTCTGATAAAGTGCTCTTCCCCCCACCCCAGATCTGTCAACAACCTTTCATAGACATCAGGGCTGGAAGGGACCTCGGGAGATCATCGAGTCCAGCCCCCTGCCCAAAGGGCAGGAAGTCAGCTGGGGTCATAGGATCACAGCAAGATAAGCATCCAATTTACTCTTGAAGGTGTTCAATGTAGGTGCTTGAACCACCTCTGCTGGCAGACTGTTCCAGATCTTGGGGGCTCGGACAGTAAAGAAATTCTTCCTTATGTCCAGCCTGAAACGGTCTTGCAGGAGTTTGTGACCGTTTGACCTCATCATCCCTTGGGGTGCTCTGGTGAACAAACGTTCCCCCAGATCCTGCCCCCACCTTAATGCCTTAAGATGAGGTACTGCCCTACTCTGGGTGCTCTCTGCTCTGCAGGAACTGTTTCAGAGGCGTTGGTCTCTTCTCATCCTTTGGCACGAAGGGCTGCATCATAGTGGACCAAATCCATTCTAGAATGTCAGAAGATGCTCCAGAATGCAGATGAGGCAGGATGCCTCTGCTGGGGACCCCATGCAAGGGTTCAGTATTGGACTCCTACTCTCTTCTGGACAGTACTGGGCCACTAAAACAGCAAGGAGGTGGGGCGCAGGAGGGACCCTGAGCAGCTCAAGGTACTATATAACTGCACACTTGGCTATAGCCATAGGCCACCCCAGGGTTTTAGTGGGCAGAACAACTGTGGATTTTGGGGAACTCTGGAAGAGCCTGATTGCTTTCTCTCTTTTAGGGCAGTAGAAGTCAGGCCCCACAGAGTGCTTGTTGCAGGCAGAGGTAGCTTTCTGGTGCCTCCTTCTGGTCCCCACAACTCAGCCAGCTAATACTGTGAGATCACTGCTGCCCTGGCTGGGTCTGTGTGTGTTTGGCATGGCTCCTTTGTCCAGAGAAGTCAGGACACTGCCCCTCCAGGTGGGGCTCCCCACCTGGAGGGACATCAGAGATGTTTGGGAGCCTGCCCTGCCATGTGTGTAGCAGGAAGGCTGCTGCCTCTCCTAGCAATCCAAATGTGTCCTCTCTTTTTCTGAATTTGTTCCCAAGGTGAACCCCTGCTTGTGCTAAACCATTGAGAAGGGGACCAGGAGGTCATGCTAACATACACTGCTCTCTCTCATAGTACGACCTACCATACACTCCTCTCTCCACCTCCATCTGTATCACAGCACATAGCTCTCTAGTTATCCCTTATTATTAGCATTGCATGAGTGCCTGCCAGTTACCACTGAGACCTGGTCCTCTGTGTGCAAGATCCTGTACTCGCATGCAGTAAGAGGCACTCCCTGTTTCACAGAGCATGCAGCCTAAAGGGACAAGGGAGATAAAGGGTGGGAGGAAATGTAACTGCCATCAGGCACAAAGCCTACAGTGGAGAGTACAGCCCTTCATAACTCCTAGAAGATAGGTACCCACAACCCTGGGAAGCTTGGGGTATGATATACTGGAGGAAAAGTATGTGAATAAAAGTGCTGTTGAAGGCCATTTATTGTTTCCTTAACTGTTATTCCCAGCCTTTCAAGTGCTAATCTCTGCAAGCCTAGTGTGCTAACAAATTGTATATATGTATATATGCATATGCACATGTATATATAAATAATCACGCATATGTAAACAGGCACATCGACACCTACAGCCAAAAAGAGAAAGGGAGAGATTATCAAAAGAACTGGCAGAGGCCCCTATAATTAAGGCTGCCTAAATTCTTCAGTCTAAACATTTAGAACTCTACTACATGCGAGCTGTTTGGGTCGATCTTTTACTTAACAGTGACTGCTTCATGAAAATGCATGCAAGCTTCTCCCTGGGACACTGGGCAGATAAAGTCATGAGTTTCTGGGAAACACTCACGGTGGAATCCTCAAACCCTGTTTGCCCTAAATGGCAGTTCTCTTGCCAGGTCCCTACTGGGTGCAGAGGCTGAGCCTGGTATGTACAAGCATACCTGAGCTTGAGCATAGCAAAAGCCAAATCTTTAGGACATTTGCCAGGTTCTGGCCCCAATCACCTACAGAGGGTTTGAACCTGTGTCACTCTGATGCCCTAGCATTGTAATGTAAATACTAGCTCAGGCTTTATCCAGTGCTCTCTCCAGCAGGTCCCTGGAAGATAAGTCACTGCACCCTGTATTTAAAAGTCTTTAGAAAGAAAGCAGTGCAGTAAGCACATTTCTGTCCCGGGGGCAGGAAGGGTCCAAGCTAGAACCCAGAAGCCGCTCAATTCCAGAGCAGCAGCCACCTCACTGAGGTGCACAGCCTCTCACTTGTTCTTTCCTCCTACCCCCCCCCCATATCTCCCTCTTGTGGCTCCCCAGGGGCCAGCTTCAGAAGGAGAACTGAATAACACCTGAACTGTGGCATGGTGGTTAGAGCACTGTGTTGGGAAGTGTCCTTCTCAGCTACAGGTTTCTAACTGGCTATGCTTTTGCAACTTGGATGCTTTTATGCCTCCAATGGGTGTGTGTATATAGTTGCATATATGCCCAACCAGTATACAGCCTATGACATAACATGTGTGTGTTTATAGTTGCATATATACCCAACCAGTAGGCAGCCTATGACATTTGCTCAATCTACACCCACATGCTCTATGAGTCTATAGGGCAGGGGTCACAGAATCACTACCTGTACGTAAGTGCCAAAAACACCACTTACACAGATAGAAAACTGCCATTTAGGAACACATGAAAATAGAATTCTGTCCTCAGTGACTAGCCTAAAAATGCCTGAGAAGAAATGAATGATTCTGTGATCAGTAGGGGGCTCGCCTGGAGTGCAATAAAGAAGGTTGGGGAACATGCTTTGAAGGAGGAGGATAAAAGACAGCCTGAACAACTGCCCTCTCACTGAGCAAGGCAGGGTGCCATGGGCATTGGATTAAAGATGGACCCACAGGCGGGCTCCACGCAGCTAGAACAGACAACCTGAATACTAACTGGTGAATGCTTGACTTTGCAGGCTTCAGCCTGCCTGCCTCCAATGAGGGGCTAATTCTGTGGTTGTCACTCAGGCAAGTTGTCACAAAAGTCAGCACTGCAGATCCCCAGCCAGTGACACTGTGTTGTAGTCACTGGGGCTGCAGTGATTTGCCCCAGCTGAGGTCCTGAATGATTTTTGGTGCAGACCTCACGACTGAGGTGTCTGCAAACACTGAGAATGAATAAATATTAATTAAAAAGAATCAATGATAATTAACTATTAATATTTACGAAGCTGTCAAGGAGCCAATAGATCAATGTGTCTTTTAGTTAGGGGTTGGAAGTCTGCATTGCACAAAAGCACCATTTCCCTGTGGGGAAGTACGCTGTGATGACTGGACAGTCCCTGTACTTGGAGGCTTGTGGGGAGGTCAGCTTTGAAGACAGCTGCAGTTCCAACCTTTGGAAAATGCTCCCTCATAAGAGCTTTTTGAGAGGAGGAGACTGATGGAATGCTTCTAAATTTGACTCAATCCCAAAATTTAAAAAAAATAAAAGGTTGGATGAATGTTGTTCCTTTGCAAAACCTTTTTACAGCGTGAGCCTTCTAAAACCATTTCTTTTTATTAGGATGGGAAAGGAGACTTTCTTCTTTTTTAGAATTCTCAGGAGAGACTGCTCAAAGTGTGCTCCCTCAGTCGTCTTGTTCCGATACTGCCCCTTATTTCATTAGAAAGTGAATGTAGCGCTCATGAAAGTGATCAGGTTGAAAGCACAGAGAGGATCAAGTATTCACCGAACAGATCTGATATGGGAACAGCAACATAAGCCTTCCCAGAGGTGTCTGAAAGCAGGGCTGGCATTTTCTAAAGCAGCTGGAGATTGCAAGGGATCAACTTTAGATATCTTAAAGGGCCAGGATTTCTTTTGGGGAGGGAAACACTCAGCCCTTTCTGGAAGTCACCCGCTTTTTAAGGCATCACAACTTGGGTAACTGAAAGCAGAGACCCTGGAAAATCACTAATGCCATTTGAAAATTTAGGTCAATAATCCCATTCTATATTTTCATGGCCTCTGCTGCCCTGAATGGCATCAAGTGACATTGCTGCTCCTATGATAGAATTTGTTGCAAACTACTTGACTGAGGAATTTTTCTAAACACAGAACTTTCCAGCCCTTAGCACACTTGGGCTGTAAACCATTCCCTTTTGTTTGTATCTCCCACTGATTTCTGTTTGTGAGGTTTAAATTGTCAAATAACAGTGACAATGATGAGATCACTTTACCTGGTGGATGGTGCACTTGGCCAAAGGACACCTATATTCTATTTCTAATTCTGCTACTGTCCAGTTGGGTGGCCTTAGGCAAGTTACTTCATCTCTTTGTGCCTCAGTTTCCCCATCAATAAAGTAGGGATTGCAAAACTGACCTCTTCTGTAAAGTACATTGAGCACTACTGATGGAAAGTGCTCTATGTTATTCTTCATGTCATGTGAAAGAACAAGTTAAATGGAGTTCACTTATACTGGGAACTTTGCTCCCTGAAAAGCCTTTGAAAAGCTCCATCTGAATCAACAGATGTGACATGGCTTAACTCAGTCATGGTCCAAAAAAAGGGGGAAAAACCCTCTTTTTCTGAAAATGTTTGAAATGTTCCCCCCCACCAAACCTCTTTTGTTTATTCTTAACTGAATTGCAATTCTTCAAAATAACTTAGGGAAAGGAGCATCAGCAACATTTCATTCACTTAAAACCTTTCAGGTAAAGAAAACACTCCCAGTAACCATTCAGTAATTCCTACTTTTTTAAAACAAAAATTAATTACTTTTTTTTCACTCTGCTATTCAAGTAAGTGTGAGGTGATGCAAATTAATTACAGAGCTTTGGCACCTAGATCACTGTGTGAAGGTTGTAATTAACAAGTGTAATATAAGCCACAGACTATGTGGTAGATGGAAGGTGTTTGGGCCTGCATTTCTGCACTGCAGTCTTCAGCCAAACAGAAGAGAAACGTGGTACTGGATGTTTAAAGGTATTTAGCCTAAGGAAGCAACTAGCTCTGTTGTTGGATAAAAGCACCTAAAGCTTTGTCTACATGTGTATGTAGTGCCACCTTCAGTCCCATCTCACTGGGCATCTACATTAAAAACCTCTGAGCTTCCCCACCCCACCCCACCCTACCTCAGCCCACAGTCCAACCTGTTGCCAAAAGCTCTGCTGACCATCAAGGTTGGACTGTCCCAGCCACCCACAAGGTATTCAGAACTCACACAAGAGCTTCAGGTTGTAAGCAAAAGAAGGCCACCCAGAGTTAGATGTGCAAGCTTGCAACTGGATAAAGCCTTAGAATCCAGAGGTTATAAGGCCAGGCAATGGTTAACTTAGCTCTTGGCAGTGATTTCTCCTCTTTCAGCATCCTGTCCCTGCTCTACTCTCTATGGCTATGGTCAGAATCTGGAGTTCCCCTGCCTTCATTCTGGTGCCCTAGTGTGCAAACTCTGTCAGGCACTCCTCTGGGAAGCACAGATTAGAGGGGCACTCAAGAAGAGTGGGCTTGTTTTGTGGCATGCCTGCCAAAAAGGGTTGGCCACAACTCCCTTAGAGGATAGGGTTAAAATTCAAAGGGACCTTATTTTAATGGAGAATTAGGCTCTAGAGAACAAAATGAAATTCAGCGAAGATAAATGTCAGTTGCTGCACCAGGGAAAGAAAAATAAAAATGCACCAGTACAACCCAGAGGGATAACTAGCATAGCAGCAGCACTACCAACAAGGATCTGGGGGTTACGTGTCTGTGTTAGACATGTGATACTCTTCAAAGAAAAGCAAATAAAACTTTGAGTTGCATTAGCAGATGTATTGCTTGCAAGACAGGGGAGGTGATTGTATCACTGATGTCCGTTAGGTCTCAGGTGAAGTACTGCATCTGGTTGGGTGTACTGCATTTTAAGAATGAAACAAACCAAAGAAGGCAGGTGACAAGGTGATAAAAGAGTTGGATGCAACTCGAGGAGGAAAAGTAGAAGGAACAAAATCAGTATTTTGGAAAAGGGACATGATAGCAGGTTTCAAATATTTGAAACACTGCTGTAAAAAAAAGAGGGAGAAACACTGTTCTCCTTTGCTACAGAGGACAGGGCCCACGGCAGTTTGTTTAAACCAGGGGTTGGCACCCTACAGCCCACGGGCCAGATACTGTCCCCAAAGGAACCAAATCAAGCCTCAGGTAGATCAAGGGCTGAATCAGAGGCATGGTGGCAAAAAGGTATGCCAAACCCTGGTGTAACCCTGCAGCAAGTCAGATTGAGACTACACTTTAGGAAAAATGCAATACCTGTAGGAACAGTAGGGCATTGGAACAAGCTACCCAGGGAAGATGTGGGATCTGCTGCATTGGAGGGTTTCAAGAAGAGGCGGGACAGGCACCTGTCTGGGGTAGTTCAGGAACAGCACATCCGGTTGGATTGGATGAACTCTGAGGTGTCCCCGGATCCTGTAAGTCTGAGATGACTGTTAAGTTTGTAACTCCACACACCTGTCATGGTTCCTGCAGAGGCTAAAATAAACAGTGGTGCCCCCTAGATTCTTGTTTATAAACCACTTTCCTATTCAGTTATTTGCTTTTCCAGTCCAAATGTTTCCTTCTCAGTTTTTTTTAAAGTTTCATTTTTACCAACTGTAACAGGCAGCCTTCCCAGGGCCTTTTAGAATTTGACCTGCCCACCCGCTTCTGGGCTAACTGCCTGCCTCTCTCTCCTGCCATGCCTTGTTGTTCAATAATTGATGTCTTAATTAGGTGGGAGGCTGCCCCTTGGTGGCCCTGTTCTCCTGGGCCTATGTATGCAGCTCCAACCACCCCTGTACTGCAGCCCAAACTTCGCAGATGGCATCCACATGATGCTCATAACCCACACCATGACTGGTATTCTTGGGTCTCACAAGGACTCTCACTCCCCCCCTGGAGCAGCAGGTCATTGTTCTCTCCCTTGCTATAATGTCTGACCCACACTTGGCCTTCTTGCAGTGGAGGACATACTGGGGTCAGGACTCGCCCCTAAATCTCTGGCTGAGCCCCCCCAGTCAGCCTTTGGCCCAAACTATGGCTTCAGGCATCCATAAACATGCCTTTCTTCCCTACATGGGGTTTTACATGGGGTTCCTCCTATGCCCACTCCAGGGCCACTACACCATGCCCCACCCTGGGGTCTTCTCATTATTCTCAGAATCAACTACTCACAGGGTTGGCCCTTGCACTGCCCTTCAGGCTTACTCCCAATTCAACCCTACTCAGCCATCCTCATGCACAGCCCTTCTGGCCTACTCCTTTGCAAACCTACTGTAGCAGGGCACTAAGGTACCTGCTACTTGGAAAGCCAGAGTGGCGGCTCAGGTGCTGGTTGCTAGGGGCAACCAGATGGAGTTAAGGATACACACCTGTTTAGTCAGCTGAACAGAAGGGGCAGGGCCTGGCTTAGATATAAATTGCAGGCCAAAGCCCAGGGAGAGAAGAGCCTGCGGCCAAGGAGGAAGGAGCTCGGCCCTGAATGTGTGAAAGAGAAAAGGCCTAGATGTACAAGCAGCTAGTGACATGGGTGAGCGATGGAACACCTGCCGTGTGATTTGGAGGATGTTTTAGCCATGAGGCATAGATTTGTGTTATAGCCTATTGGCTTGTGTTTTTGTTGTTGTTACTCCAGAGGACTGGGTGAGGCTATTACGGGTTGAGGGAGGCCTCATAGGGGCTCCACGGTAGCATGGGGACCCCAGCGCCAGAGAGGGCATAGCATTTGGGGGTGCACCAACCCCAGCCCGAGAAGGGGGGCAGTGGAAAGCCCCAGAGTGAAGGGGCAGTGCGAGAAGCCCTGGAGAGTGGGCTGCATGAGAAGCCCAGAGAAGGGGGCAGGGTGAGATAAGGCTGCAGGAAAGCCTGAGTGCCAGTGAGGCTCGGGGTGAATGAGAAACCCCAGAGAGAGGGCAGCAAGATGCCCCAGGACAAAAAGGGGCAGCAAGAAACCCCAGAGCAAGAGGGGGCAGCGTGAAGCCCCAGACCAAAAGGTCGCAGGACAGGCCAGAGCAATGGTGGGGCGCCGGTTGCGAGACAAGCCAGAGTGCCGGTGAGGTGCCGGTTGCGAGACGAGCCAGACCACCGGTGAGGCACAGGTTGCGAGATGAGCCAGACCACCGGCGGGGTGCGGAGAGTGAAACAGACCAAACAACGTCCAGGATATCTGCAAGGCTTGGGGCGTGGTACAGGGGTGGTTGGGGCCACACATAGCCCATAAGGCTAGGGTGCCCAGAACCCCATTATAGAACTGAGACACAGGGTAGCAGCAGAACCGTAGCCAAGGAAACGAAGGGCAGCCTCCCTACAATAAATACCTAAAATCAAAGACGTGGCAGGTGAGATTCCGAGGGTGCTCAGAGAACATCTGGCACGGTACGGAGGCCCCTAGGGGAGAGCACGGCGACCCTAGGCTTCCATCCTGCTACACCTACTCTGTGCAGGGCCACCTCACCCCTGTCCTCTCAGGGCCTTCACAACTGCCCTCTCTCTCAGGCTACACAACTGCCCCCACTCTCCAGCGTCCCAACCAGGGGCCTCTGGGGTTTTGTTTCCCTGTGGGCTCAAGTGGCTGTAGCAATGAGTGGCCCTCATACCCACCAAGTTGTGGGGGCTAGGGGTTATTAAGGTGCCCTGACCCACCTTTCACTGGGGTGGTAACTGGCTGCCATTTCCTGTCCCATTCCCAGGGGGTGGACAGTGCAATGAGCAGCATGGGGAAGTGAGTCCAGAGCCATGTAGTGCCACAGTGAAGGGGAGAGTGGGGAGGTCACTTACGTGGAGGAGCAGAGGGACCCATGGCTTGCCTTAGTGTGGCATCAGAGGCATGCTGCCCCTGACTGCTAGGAAGTTCAAGAACCGTGGGATAAAATATTAATCTGTTCCATAGTTAAGCCTCACTATAAGAAATACTACTTTTAGTGAGCCTCTGATTATAACAAACCCAGCTTTCTATCATATAAACAGGCAAGCTGCTTACCATGAAAACTTCTGTTAAATCAGCATCATGTTTTCCAGTTAACTTAAGGTCCAACCAGAAACCAGCTCTGTGCACTGCTCTTCATGAAGATTAACGAGTAATATGACTTCAAAATTTCCCGAGATACAGCATGCTAAAGAATCATGGTATGCAACCTTTCAAACCAGTGCAAATCCACTTCTATTTTTCACTCAGAAACACCTTGTATGGTAAAGCCATACCAGGTAATTCTTTTCTTGCCTAAAAATAAGCAGATTGATCTAAAAGTGATGAGGTTTTTAAAAATAACAAATGTTGGGTTCCTTTTATTATCTTACTGATTTTTGAAACGTCAGCTGAAAAACATGTATGCTATTCTCCATAAGCAGTAAAACGACAAATTTTATTTTAAAATGAAAGCCGAGATTCTTGCTCAGTTCCAGAGGCTAGAGGTTTAGGAAAAGAAACCAATAAATATATGCAAGAACTGACAACACCAATCCTGAGATAGGACTTCCTACTGAGCAATGTACTATATTTCTCCTTTCTTCTGCTCATAAAGGTTTTATTGGAAATTGCAGCTATGAAATGTAGACTACTTGCAATTTTAGTTTAAGATCATATATAAAGGACTCCATTTTGACTTTGTTAAAAAAACTAGTGTAAAGTGATTGATCCCAAATCTGCAAAATAGAGCAGACACAATTGATAAGCCATTGTAGTCATTAAAAATCAGACTACTCTAGACAAGGTCCATGTCTAAGAGTTACTTCAGATTAATGGAGGCTGGACAAGTAATCAGAATGACTCATTCATGTTAAAATGCTTGTAGTGTAGCTGTGACTACTCCTGAGAAAGGACAAAGGTATTACTAGGTTTGAAGCCAAAGTCACAGACCACTCCTCCAGCTTGTGCTATGGTGGAGGTCACCTGAAAGAGTCCAGTGGTCCATACTTGCATTCATCTTACACAATGAAAAGAACTGCTCCAGTATGCTGCCCCATTAAAAAAAAAAACAACCCACACAGGCTAGTAGATCACAGCCAAGGAAAGGGAAAGAGAACAATACCAAAAATGATCTAACATTTTTCTATCTTCCAACCTGAGCACTGATAAAGTAGATAGAAAATAGGTTCCAAAAAAAAGTCAGCAAAGTTGTTTGAACCTAAACTGGGGATGGGTAAAATATGGCCTGTGGGCTGGATCCAGCCTGTGGAGGGACTTTGTCCAGCCTATAGCAGGTCCCTCAGTCCTGCCTGGCCCAGGCACTGCCAGGCGGTGGTGCGTCCTGCTACCTGGTCTAATAAAAAACATCAGATTTACCCAAAGAACTTTGTCTGCCTAAGTCCATTTAGACACCCAATAGATTGAATGGACTCTGGCCCTAAGAGTCAGTGACTTCTCCCAGATTTGCCTGGGGGAAGACGCCACACATAAAAATTGAGTACAGGTTTCCCTTGCTTTATGCAGGTTTTGTATGTGCAAATTCACTCTTATGTAATGACCCTTATGCAATCAGTGTGGTGGAAGCCCGCAGTCAGCTGCTTTGTGCATTGTATTTCTGGAGTGACGTGCCCCAAAATGTAGTCTCCTGTGTGGATCTGTGCTCCTCACTCATTGTCTGCAACACGTTTCTGTAGTTGCCATCCCCATTATGATAGTGCCCTATGCTTGTGTATACTGTCTGCTGTGGGTGAGTACCAAAATTGCCTTGTAAAAGTGGTAGAAATGGGTCTGGGGGTCAGTACAGTCGAGATCTTGGAACACATCTGTATTTGTTACATTTCCAAGTGGGTTCCCTTTATGCAAATTCCAGTTATGCACTGTTTTCCAGGATTGTATGTACAGTATAAAGCAAGGGAAACCTGTATTCAGATAAAGAGGAGCTGTTTCTTGTTATGCAATGATTTTATTGTGCCTTATGGAAAAATCAAAGGCCCTCACACATCCATTGGGGCAGCATGATTAAGGCACATAAGTTAGTGTAACTAACCGTACACAAACATCACATTGAGCTGCCTTTGATTCCCTAGCCTGAATAATCACTGAGTTGACTGGGAAAAGAGTGCAGGGCAGCCTCTGACCTGAGCCCCAAGTATGGATGGACTTGCACCGCCAGTGAGACACCATCCCCACTTTGCCCCGGCACCTCCCTCATGGAAAGACACTTCCCTTTCTAACTGCTCTGAGCACTAGTCAACCACTGGGAGCAGGTTCACTGTGGCTACTCACTGGGCTTTCTGGTGTGCTGCACAGTCATGGCAGACTCTTCCCAGAGTCACTTGCCACCCATATCCATTTAATTTCCAAGCCAACTTCTCCTTTGAATTGTCCTAACCAGACCCAGAATGTGGGATTCTTCCATTGCCAACCTCTGTGCAGTGCCTTTACTTCTCCACAATGTGATGCAGATAACTTCCAAAGTACCTGTAAGTCTGAGGCCCGGGCTGGAGCCTCTGCAGATGCAGTCAGTACCATTCAATGTACCAAAAAGAATCTCTGGAGGAGTACTGATGCTTTTTTAGAGCCCTGGGGAATATTATTTTTTTCCATCTATAAATATCCATGACACCTTAACACGCCTGTCTTTGCCTACTTGAGGCAGCAGCACATGCAAAATACCATATCCTTTGTGTCTGTGCTGGAGAGATGGAAAGAGGAACATAGCACATTGGTGTCCTGGGTGATAAGGAATGGACTAGTGAGTGCTTTGAATACTGAACACAGACCAGTTGACTGTGCTGGGTGCTAAGTTATTTCAGTGCAGCAGCTCTCCAAATCCAGTCCATCTGTGGGTAGGTAAATAGAAGCCTTTTTCTCACGAGAACCTGCTTCTCACTGTGGCCACCAGGGCGTGGCCACCAGGGCCTTGAACGCATGGCCCTGAATGCTTGAAAAGTTGGCTCTTTTTGAGTAACAGAGGATGAATAATAATCCCAAGCTTCACTTTATCAGCCCACCTTCAGACTTGACCATCATACTCTGTCTAGGGTTTATGACAAAGGTCAACAAGTGCTACAATGTCACATGTATTAAAGAAGGGTCTCTGGTATTATTGGGGAAAAGCTTAAGATTGAAAGTACTGTATAGCTACAAAGCACATGTGAATGGGATATAATGCTTTCCTATAACATATACACAAACACATTATAAACAGTTTAAAACTTCTGGCTTTTTTAGAGGAAATGAAATGTCATTTTTTACATTAATCCATCACTATGGCTGAAAACGCGAGCCACTGACGATACAAAATCATGGTACACAGCAATTACCAATACTGGGGAAATTCCAGGAACTATACCAATGATCTATCATTTCTCATTTCCTTTCTGAGTAAGGTCAGCTTCCTTAAAGAAGAGAAGGCTGAGGGGGGATCTAGTGGCCTGGTACAAACTAGTCAGAGGGGACCAGCAGGCACTGGGGGAGTCCCTGTTCCCCTGAGCACTACCAGGAGTGACTAGAAATAACCGTCACAAGCTGGCAGAGGGTAGATTCAGACTAGACATTAGGAGGCGCTACTTCATGGTCAGGGCGGCTAGGGTCTGGAACCAGCTCCAAGTGAAGTGGTGCTGGCTCCTACCCTGGGGGTCTTTAAGAGGAGGTTAGATGAACACCTTGCTGGGGTCGTTTGACCCCAGTACTCTTTCTTGCCATGGCAGGGGGTCAGATTTGATGATCTGCTCAGGTCCCTTCCAGCCCTACAGACCATGAAACTATGAAACTGAAATACAGAGAAGATTCCCTAATAGCCAACTAAGCAATGGTATTAATTTGGCCAAAATTTCTTCCCAACCCTAAGCAACTGATGTTTCGCTTATGCCCTGCGGCATGAATGGACTTCACTCATACACTTTTATTCATGTTAGTCCAACTGCATATAGTTCTTGGAATAGTCATACATAACATGCCTTATCTATTTTATAATTATATAGGGCTTTCACCTCAATTAGAGCTGGTTGGGAACTTTTCAATGAAATATTTTTTATTAGAAAGTACTGATTTGTCAAAAACAAAGCTTTTCATGGAATTGTGTCTAGTTCAGAGAGATGTTTGTTTGGGCAGGTTTCTCAGGTCCAGCATGGAATTTCTGCTGAGAGATCTCAAAAAACACACAGTGGTCAGAGCCTGGGGATCTCTGGAGAAGAAAATTCAATTCCTGCTCTGAATCAGGCAAAGCAGTCACTTGAATTCAGGTTTTCCATAGCAGCCCCCCAAGTAATTCTGTGAGTCTAAATGCCCTTATCACTTGGCTGTTCAGGGGAGGAGGGCATGCCTTCTCTCTGTTTCACTGCCAGAAAAAAACATGTTTTTTCTACTGTTTGTTCACTTAGCAGGAGGAAGTTCCTCTGAAATGGTTACTACTTAATATGGAAATCCTTTCAAGCATCCTACCTTTTGATGTATGTCTAATCTCAGATCTGGGACGATGATGATGGTGATGGTGGTGATGATGATGATGATGATTAATAGTCCTGGTGGTGGTACTGGTGAATAGGTTGTGCTGTATTTATTTTGCCTGGATAAAACCAGCCTGCATTTTTTCTGCCTGCCAAGAATACCAGTATTACAGTAATGTTGTTAACACTGTATTTCTTCCAACTGAAACAACAGTGCTAGATCCCAAATGTATACAATTGCTGACAGCATCCAGGAATAATTCTCAATAGGGAAGAAGAGAAAAGGTATTGCATATAACCCTGCACGCCGACAACATTGTGTGGAGTAGAGAGGACAATAAACTACATGTATGGAAATGCTCCAGGTATGTAATCTTCACGTTCAACTTTTACAACCAGCTTGCAAGTTCCCTACCCAAACCTGGGGAAATCGATATCACTCAGACAAGGAAACTTGTTAAGCTTTCTACTAGGTCAGCCTTAATTTCCCCTGGTGTTTGAAGGCTGCTGAGATAAAATGCCTATTACTCGTACTTTATTTAAAATATAAACATGTAGACTTATACCTCTTCCCTCACTATTAAGTAAATAGTTTTCTCATTTTCCTATGTTCTCAAGGGCCTCACACCTATCCTGGTACATATATATATGACAAAACATTCAATGCTGATAAACTTTTAGAGCTAGGTCATTACAGAATCAGACTAGAAAGCAGCTCATTTCAGTCTTGTGAAGTACAGTCAGTCTGCTCTGATGTGCTGCTCCATTTCTCTCATATTTTTATCTAGTATTGGCAGCGCACTTCATTATAACTACTGATGAGTCCACCACTGTGATTCCATTTCTGTACACTTACATTATCTTCCACTTGGAGAGACTCAGTAATTGTTCTTCGGGCGCTTAGGGCTTTATGAGGACACACACTTGATGGAGTAGATATAGAAAAGTTCAGTGGACATTAGCCACACCAAACTATAACTGCCTAGAAAATGACAACCCATTTCAGAGAAAAATACTATATTTTTAGTTGTTTTTTATCCCAAATTAGAACAAAAAAGTGACATTTTTCATGGAAGCATTTCCATAAAAAAATTATAAGGGGAGAAACGGATATAAAATATATCTGATTTTCTTGCTGCTTGCCTGGGACACTCTTGTCAGTTTTACTCTCCAGGTAGGCAGTCAGGAAGCTGGCATTTTGATTTCCCTGGGGCAAAAATCCTGACTTTCAGGAAAGGCTATTTTCTATCAGAAGTTTATTCCAGCAGAAAAATCCACAGCAGCCCTGCCATGAAGCAACATGGGACCAGACCACCTGAATTACAGCTAACATGTCGACTTGGTGCAAGGTAAAACAGACAGAGGTATATCCCATATCCATACACATATAGACCATCACATACACATCCACACATACATATATAGAGAGGAAACTATGGTATGCAGTCACCAGTGCTTTGTGCACACTCAGAACTCCACTCCACTCTACCCAGAGAGTGGGTTTAACCCCAATAGGTGTTTCCTGCAGACCCCTTCCCTCAATATGATGCATGTGGGCTCCTTGTTAAAATGCAGGGGTCTGAGTACAGCAGGCAACATTTCAGTCTTACCTCATGTGACAGGTAAAAGGCAGCAATCCCCAGTGGCCAAAAGCAGCAGAGCATAGAGAAGACGCTGAGGCCAAGATGGTCCCGGGGTGGCATCATCAGGAAGTTGTCTTCGCTCTCTGTGTCACTGGAGTAATCGCTCTGGAAGAGTGAAGGGGAGAAAGAAAAAGGCTCCAATTAATGAGGCAGCTCTTCCTCCTCTGCCCAGGTTCAGCCTGTGACTGTGGGCTTGTAGAACATCCTTTGGAATTCCCAGGGCACTTCTAAAGCCCAGGACCCACTGCCATGCCCTAATCAGAAGTGGGGGCTCACGGGCAGAACCTGTGTGTAGCCATACTAGCCCCCCCAGCAAGGTTTTTCAGACTTTAAGGAGTCACTTCTAACTGTTTCACATTGACTTCTGTCTGCACATTGCAACTGTTTCACACTGACCTACTGTAAGAGCTAGGACAATGGCTATGCACTAGGCCTCCATATCCTACATGCTCTGAGGAGAGGACTCTGTGCCACCTTCAGTTAAGTGATACTGTAACGAGAGGATGGAGGGAAGCCCAGTGGACCTGGCTATACAAAGCTACCACCCCCAACATGACCTGTACTGCTTGTCACTGGAAGGAGAATCCCACTCATATTTTTTCATAGATTTCATAGACATCAGGGCTGGAAGGGACCTCGAGAGATCATTGAGTCCAGCCCCCTGCCCAAAGGGCACGAAGTCAGCTGGGGTCATAGGATCCCAGCAAGATAAGCATCCAATCTACAATTGAAGGTGTTCAATGTAGGTGCTTGAACCACCTCCAATGGCAGACTGTTCCAGACCTTAGGGACTCGGACAGTAAAGAAATTCTTCCTTATGTCCAGCCTGAAGTGGTCTTGCAGGAGTTTGTGACCGTTCGACCTAGTCATCCCTTGGGGCACTCTGGTGAACAAACGTTCCCCCAGATCCTGGTGGTCACCCCTGATAAACTTATAGGTGGCCATCA
>NW_017728931.1:503934-537001 GCF_001723895.1 Crocodylus porosus
GAAGGAAATGAGATTGGTCAAACAAGACCTACCCGCAACAAACCCGTGCTGGCTATCCTTTAGGATGTTAGCCTGGGCCAGTCCATCAAGGATGCATTTTTAATGCATTCTTGGTGCTTTGGCATACCACCTGTCATAATCCCTGCACAGCTCTGCAGGGTAAGCAGCACTGAATGACCTTGAGTTCCATATGGGAGCAAAAGGAAAGACCCAGGTGTTTTCTCCAGCACTTGTCCTGTCCCAGAAGTAAGAGAAGGCAGCACATCCTAGAGCTAAATCTTAATGACTGGTGTGAACCTGAAACCTCTGGTTTTGTGGAACATTTCAAAAAATGAACTTGAGCCTATGCCATTTCCTTCTGGTATGTAGCTGCCTGCTGGCTCTGTACCTCCAGTGTCTGGCTCTGCCCCAGCTTGGGAGGGTCCCTCCAAGGGAGTGTTCCCTCACCCAGCTACAGGAAACAAACTAGACTTGCATGTTCTTTGGCAGAAAAGGAAATTGAGTTAGGAGTAGACAGGCTCTGCAGAAAGGAAGCAGAAAGGAAGCAAAGCTAAGTGACATCCTGCTAGCAGGGACTGGGGAATGGGTGGGATTTAGCAGGACATCTGGGTTAGACTGATGGGCAAGATTAATGGTGAGTCTCCCAGGTCAAAGTCAGAAGTGTCTGGGCATCCCATCAGGCCAACGTGGCTAAGGCACATTGGTTTCTTTAGCTAACAGCCCCCAAAGGAGTGATATGGCAGCAGTGTGTCCAGCTGGGGGCTGCACATAAGGTCATGATGAAGACAGGGAGCAAGAATTATTTTGGGGGAAAGCAGGATTAATGGTGAGAACCTCTGGGGGTATGTGACTGGAAGCCCTTGGAAACAAAATGTCTTGGTGTGTTTGTGAGTATTATCAATTTAACTGGTAAGCTTTGGAGGCTCAATTTATCAGTGTCTCTAGTTAATCAGGTACATGATGTCAATAATTGAATAGGAGGGGCCACAGGGAAAGTTCTGAATTAATTTGGGGGGTGATTAGAAGGGAATTTCACAGAACTGTATGAAAAGTCCATGCATGAGAGAGCATAAAATTGATTGTTGCTGTTGCTATTTTCCCTTTGAATACTACTTTTCATTCTTGTTTATACACTGGGTGCATCTACACATGAAAGTAGTGTGACGTAATAAATTCTGGCACAGTTTGCACCAGAGTTTGTTGCTCCCAGGTGCAGTGTTTACACACGTGCCTAGAACTACAGCACATTGAGCTAGGGTGGTGCTGTCCCAACTCAATGTGCTGTGGAGGGGCTGGTTGGGGCACAAGGGTCCTATAGTGTGGGGGCACCCTTGTGCCCCAGGCAGCCTAGTCACTGTCTACACATGGCTTGTGGTGGAGTAAATAACTCTGCCATAGAACAGTACTTGTATTGGGCAGTACTATTCTACAGTGGAGTTAATTAGTTTACTCCAGCCTAATAGCACTGCACATGTATACTGTAACACTTTACAGTAAAGTTAATTAGGCAACTCTGCAGTACGTGTCTTGTGTAGATGCACCTCCTGGGACTTTACTGAAACTGGTGGTGGGGCAAGAAGAGGTAGTTTGAATATTTTTTCCTGTCCACACAGGCCACAGTAAGCCAGATGCATAATACATTTTGTCTACTGCCATGTTCTACAACCAGGCTATAGCATGGAGCTTCCTTTCTCCAGCTCTGGGTCTCAGGCCATTAACACTAACATGCACGCAGTAAAATTTCAATGGTGCAGAGCCTTCTGTACCAATGCTGCACTGAGGCAAAATGGCGTGGTTAACAGATCTCAGAGTCAGTGTTTCTGCATTGCCCATGCAATCACCTGGGGATAATGCTCCTTCCATCAGTTCAAACACAGAAGTCTGTCTTCACAACCAAAGGCCTAGACACTTTCTACAGTGAAGACCTTTGCTCTGGACCTTTTTCCAGAGGGTAAAAGTCATAGCAGCATGAAGGTGTCCTAGAGCCCTGTGTCTGGCTGCATAAGTGCAGCAGGGTGGAAAATAATAGGGAGGCTGGCTTTAGAGGCATCCGCTGGGTGTAGCTGCCAGTGCTGTATTGGAGAGGGGTTGCTGTGGGGACTCCAGGCAACACTGCAGCCCACAGGGCTCTGAGTTAGGCTTCCAAGGTTTCTAAATAGTATCAGTTGCCTAGGGCTAGGACAATGCCCAGGGATGGCTTAAGGCCATCTCAACATCCCTACCAGTTCTTTGCCATTAACAGGTGCAACACAATCTGTCAAAAAGTAGCTTGTAAGAATGCTGTCAGGCCCAGCATAGTTGTGGGAGACCTCCCATACAAACCTAGTGGCAGGGATGTGTTCCCATATGTACACCTTCCATCTTAGAACAGGATGCCATCTGGATTTCTGGGTTAAATGTGGCACCCATCTTTGGGCAGGAAAAGATGCCAAATTACAGAAATGTTTTGGGGGACTCGAGGCAGAGACAGTGGCATGGAAACTTCTTATAACTGCTTTCCAGCAGGCTTCTTGGGATTCTCAAAAGTTCCTTGCGACTGTTTGAGTTGTGCGAGAATTCCACCAATGGCTTTGTGGAAATGGGAAGAAATATGTGACAATAAGCCCCCAGTAGCTGAACAAGTGATAAAACGTGAAAGACTTGTCAAAGACTAGGCTCAGGTATTTAGTGTAGGACAAAGACACTCAGAAAGTATGTGGAGCAGACTGAGCTACAGTCACATTGAATTATATGAGCACATGTGAACCCACTGGACTGCTGGCAGGGTTCCTAGCAAAATTATCAGCCTGTGCCTGGAATCCAGTGTTCACTTCATGATTACTAAAGGGTGCTAGGCATTAATTGAGAAATGTCTTCCTGTGGAAAAGAGATGTGCTGATGCTGTTGTCATATTTTCCAACTAAGTGACTTTTCTGTTCTGATGTTTCAGAATGTGTTGCTTAAATTTCCTTTGTGTCAGTGGCTTTTGTTTTTAAAGAGTAGCAGAAAAATAGGAAATCACTGGAGATTTCTGAACTGTCTCTTGAAACAATGCCCTTCCTTGAATGCTGTGACAGATGGAGAAAAGACAGTAGAAAATCTTTTGATTATCTACTGCACAAAAGTGACAAAGCTCCGTGCTGGGCAGCCTATCTGTGGACACTGGGGAGTAACTGTCTGATATTTCAAATGGCCTCAAGTCATCTAGCCAAAGATGAAATGGAGCAAAGTTTCCTCAGTAACTTTGTATGAGAGCTGATGCAGAAAAAAATATTAATTATGCTGTTTTGGTTTTTTTTAAAGTTTTTGAAGGAATGCTTTCACTTTAGTAAGAGCTTCTGTGAAGATTTATAAGGTGGCTGATGGAATGGACCAAAACTGCAGAGTAAGCAAAGTTACTTCATGTTATGCCAGCCTCAAAATCTTACTGAGAAAATTAAGTAGACATTGCAATTTATTAAATTAGCACTATGTTCACAGTATATCAAATCTGTAAGCCCACACAGTGATGTGCTGAAGCCCATATAGAACCAGGACTGAGAGGAAGACAGCTGATTGGATAGTCAAACTATCAGTACCCTGGGGGAGAGGGGAGGCACTTTCCTTCCCTGCAAAGGGTTATGGGTAAGGAAGACCTCTATAAAACTCTCTGGTTATGGCTCAGCTGGAAGTCAGAGTTGAAGGACTGTTGAGAAAGTCTCATGGGTTGCTAATAAGAAATACAGATTATTCAGGGCTAATATGTGTGGAGAGATTTGCCTTGTTATTTTATTTGTGGTATGGGGGGGAGGTATTTCTTCCTTAAAATAAACCTTTGGTGTCATTCTTTGTTAAGCCCCTCTATACTGTGCCAAGCGAATCTGTTTAGACAACTCTGTTACACTACAGAATAACAAGTGCCCTGCATGTTACCTATAATCTAACCTGCCACATTCTGGCACTTGAGAAAAAAGAACTTGCCCAACAAAAAAGAAATGTTTTTCCTAAGAGTCATTCCCGATGAATAATGATCCAGCCTCCTCTTGAAAACCTTCAACAAAGGAGATTCTTGGGCAGTCTATTTCATTGCCTCACTGTTCTTCTAACAGCAGGATTTTTTTTTCCTGAGATCTAATTTAAATTTGCTTTGCTGCGATTTAAACTAATTGCTTGGTGTCCTGTACTCTCCAGGGAGAACAGTTGTTTCCCCTCTCCTTTATGATAGCCTTTCAAATATTTGAGGACTGCTATCATGTCCCTCCTTTATCTCTTTTTCCCTATGCTTACTATATATACCTCTCAACCTGTCTTTATATAGCTTGCCTTCCACCCCCCTTATCATTTTTGTTGCATGCCTCTGGACCCTTTCCAACTTCTCCACATCCATCTTAAAATATGCAGCTCAGAACTACACACAGTGCTAGATGGGGCTTAGCCAGTGAAGAGCAGAGTGGAACTATCACTTCCTGGGTTCAACCATATGAGATGTTTACTGTGCAGTTGACTAATTAGTAAGTCCGTGCGAAGTAGCTAGAATTTGCTTCAGATACGGATTCGGTTGATTCAGGGGACAGTGATTCTATTCTGTGATTTGAATCACTGTCCCAGATTGATTCGGCCGAGTCTCCAAATCACACAGGCCCCATCCCCAACCTGCTCTCCCAGCTCCAGCAATGGCTGCCCTGCCCCAGCTCCCAGCTCTTTGAAAAAAAAAAGCTCTGACTCACTGGCTGCTGCCAGGTGGGGGGAGGGCAATCCCTGCTGCCCCCCACTGTCCCACGCTGCATGGGGGCTCTGCCACGAGCCCTCCAATGCCCCCTGCTCTCCCAGCACCCCCACCCCCACCATGGCTGCCTCACCCTCCCCAGCTCCTGGCCCTTTAAAAAAAACAAACAAAAAAAGCCTGGCACACACTGGCTGCTGCCCAGTGGGGGGCGATCCCCACTGCCCCCCACTGCTGCACACAGGCAGGGCAGCCATGGGGGCCTGTGAGAGCAGGGGGGGAGTCCGGGGGCTCATGGCAGAGCCCCCCACGCAGCAGCAGAGATGGCCCCCCCCACTTGGCAGCACCTGGTAAGTGGGGCTTTTGTTTAAAGAGTGGGGGCTGGGGGAGTGGGCAGAGGTTGGGGGCTGGGGGACCAGCCAGGGGCTGGTAGGGGTCCCCCCATAGTCCCCTTCTCCCTCCTCAAGCCCCTCCTCCCCTGCCCCCTATTTACCAGCTCAGAATCCGGGTCCAGCTCCCTGCTGCAGTCACCAGGGACTGTCCAAATCACCGAAGCTCTCCAAATCCCCAGATCTTTTCTAAATTGATTCGGAGAGCTTTGAATCAATTCAGATCTTTTAATTGGTCCCCTAATTTGATTAGGATTCTAATTAGATATGCAGTAAATGCCTCAACATTTACACATGCACTCCTATGAGGCCAGAGTAAACTAATTTAATCCACAGCAGGACTTGTAAATACAAGTACTACCCTGCTGTGGAGTAAAAAACTCCGCAGTAGCACATAAGTAGATGGTGGAGGGGCTGGCTGGAGCACAATGGTGCTTCACTGCAAGGGCTGCCTGCTGGCTAGCCCAGCACTGAAGCTCCTTCATACCCCAGCCCGCCCCTCCACAGCATGCGGAGCCAGGAGGATGAGCCCCAGGCTGGCAGGCTGACCCCGCAGAGACCTTTGCCAGCCATGACTGCTCTGACCCAGCTTCATGT
This sequence comes from Crocodylus porosus, assembly GCF_001723895.1. Taxonomy (NCBI): domain Eukaryota; kingdom Metazoa; phylum Chordata; order Crocodylia; family Crocodylidae; genus Crocodylus; species Crocodylus porosus. The sequence goes on from NW_017728931.1 coordinate 509,602, forward strand.
GCTGTGCATGAATGAACTCCAGAGCATATTGCTTCAGAGTTAATTGCTGCCAGGCACACATTCAGACAGTGTGCCCAGGACCAATAACCTGCAAACTAATAAGCCTTCAGAGTTTATTCATGTGTAGTAACAGCACATGTAGATGCACCCCCTGTGTCTCACACCTAATAGTCCTATTGATCATTACATTTGCTTTCTTTGTGACTGATTCATACTGCTGGCTGAAATTCAGTCTGTGACCTATGAAAATCCCTACATTCTCCTCAGCAATGCTGCTATCTGCCAGTTCTTTCCCATTGTGTATTTGTGCATTTGATTATTCTTCCCTAAATATAGCACCTTACATATGTCTGTGTTGAACAGACAAATGCCCTTTGTAGTAAGGATAACATTTATCTTCTTCTTAAATGCAGCTGTTCCTCCTCAACTTCAGAACATGCTGTTGTACAGAATGCTGAGGGGAAGAATCAAAAGTGCAGGCCAAACCACATTCTGATTCAGCTGAAACCAAAGAAAAAGCAGAAGAGAAGATCTGGGAGAGGATGTTTTCTGAGGAACAAATGCGGCTACACTGGGTTGTCTTGACAGGGGGCTAAAGGAGTCTGTTTTGAGCCGTGTCATCTGGTCCTGCAGCAGATACTGAAACTATGCTACTTGCTTTAACCTTAGCACCAAAAGATATACAGAGAAAGAACCTTATGGAAGGCTGTGCAGGAGGCATTTACCACTAGTGAGGTTCTCCCTAGAAGTCAAACTAGAAACTCTGAGGTTAAATGTGTAGAATCTGAGCAGCTGCCACATGTTTGTGTGTGGCTAGATGTGCTGCATTCCCTCACTGCTAGAGCTACAAATACCTGTGTGCATGACTGTGCTGGGGAAACCAAGAAGATCTAATCAGCTTTCTGACTGCAGTGGGGATGGGTTTTTTGCTTCCCAAATGACCCTTGGTATGAAATGTGGCTGTGAGGAAAACTCTGTCCACTCTGATAGTCACCATGGCACTGATAAAGTTCAGCTGAAAAAATGATCGGATAAACTAACACCCAACGCCAACTGAGCTGCACATGTTGCTTACCCTATACTCACCAACAGGTGACTTTCAGAAGGTAGGCAAGGCTTCTGCTATTGCTGTTCAAAGGCAAAAGTGCTGCAATAGTTGTCAAAATAAAGAAAAAAACACTACATAAAGCATGACAACCGTATTGTGATTCCAGTCAGTGCCAAAGAGGGAAGCCAGCTTCTTTCCTCGTTCTCATGGGAAAAAAGAAATAGAGGTAGATTGGATCAATAAAATAAAAACATCTTTCTGTGATAGATCAAACAGTCAATTTGTCTGGAAGGCTACTTGGACTATGCATCGGCTGATGTACCCAAGTATCAAAAGATTCAGCCATCACAGAAACTGATTGCTACAGAAATTCTGAAAGGAGATGGGGAAAGAGGACAGAGGAAATGTATTTGGGTAAGTGGAGGAAAATACTTCATTTTTCTTACAAAGCAAAAGTTGGAATTGTCCAAAATGACCCTGATGGCTTTTGTGGGTGCTGTATATTTTGGCAGAAGACTTCAAAAGACTGTTATTTCGGTGGAGTTGGTCATGACGATTCCTTAACGGTCAGCGCATGAAACCAAGGTCAAAGGAAAAACTAGGCTATTAGAATGATTAAATGTCTGGCAAACTACTTTTCACTGAGAAAAAAGAAGCCTGGTTAATTTAGCTTTTCCAAGAGAAAGTTAATAGGTGCCTTAGTCATGAGGAGAGCCTACATGAGGTGATTATTTCTTATATTAGAAAGCTCTCTAATTCAGCAGAAAAAGCATAACTTCAATAATTGGAAGTTCAAGTCAGACAAACACAGATCAGAAACAAGGTGTGGATTTTTAAGTGTGATGGAGTGAGCTGTTGGAACCACTTCCTAGGGATGTGAGAGATTTTGTAGCAGTGGCCATCTTCCTTTGAACTCAAGCCTGGATGGCCTTGCCAAAGCAGTGCTGTAGCTCAGCCAGGCACTGGGAATGGAATGCAGGTTTACTGGGTGGGGGCAATGGCTTGGACTGGGCAGACTAGGGTATTATAATAGTCCTGTTTGTCTTCAACACCAGTGATTCCTTGGGGATGGAAAACAGCAATCAGTGAGTGTTTTTTTCTCTCCAGGAAATGGCTCCATTATGTTCCTCAGTATCTTTTACCCAGAGTCATCATATTAGCATGGCATGTGCTGCCTATAAATAGGGGCCCTAGAAACCTCAGAATGGCCATACCAGCACAGAGCACAGTCCTGCTCATCCCAGAGCTGTCTTGGACCAGGACTGGCACTGGGTGCTGCAGTCAGATTGCAAGAAATCTTACACTAGGTAAATCAGCGAATCATTAGGATAAGGCCTAACCACTGAACCACAAGGTGTAATGTCCCTTCCAAAGCTTGTTAATATTAATTATAACTTTGGATGTTCCCACTACCCAGATGAAAGCCCAGTTCCTTTGAATCATGCTTGATTCTTAGTCTTGTCAACATCTGATGGCACTGAATTCCACATTTCCACAACAGGTTGCACTGGAAAATATTTCCTCTTTGCTTAGAATCTGTCAGCTTTCAATTTCATGGGAAGTCCCCTTGTTCCTGTGTTATCAAACAGGATGAACAGAAGCAGTCTGTTCCCATTCTTGAAGTACATCTGAAATTAACAGCACGCTTTAAGCCTCTGAGTATGGGTCACCTGCAGGGGCAGAGGGGGATCCCCTCCCTTCTCCTGATGCACAATTGATGCATGCTATGTTTGCCTTTTTGGCTTCAGCTGGAAACAGGGCCCCATATAAAGTGAACCAGTGCTTGGAAGTGATACAGAGAATACTGTCTCAGCTACTACCCCTTGCTCACATGTTCAAAGCAAAACTGGTCACAGATTTGGGGTTGGGATGGACTTTTCCTTGGGTCAGATGGCAGGAATTGGTGGGGCAAGGGGTGTGGGATCCTCTGGCTCTGTCTCAGCTAATCCATTCATTGCCAGCACAGCAATCTCTGGTATGGGTGGCACTTTGGTGTCTCCCATTCTCCACTTACAGCGTGCTACATTTTAGTCTTGGCACCAAAAAACTTTGCTTTAACTAGTCATTGAGCTTTATATAGGGGTATGTGGGTTGAATTCAATGACCTGTTATGTACATTGGGTCAGATCTCGTGATTTTTTTTGTTTTTTGTTTTAAAGTGCAAATCCATGAAAGATAACCTTAATGCTGAATTCCTGGATCCTCACCAAGCCAAGGCATTTCTATGGGTCTATTCCAAAGACACAGGGAGGATCAACCAGTTGACTAGCTGAGAATGAACCACAGAACCAAAGGCCTCTCTTTGGGAGTAAAACAGAACCAAAGGCCTCTCTTTGGGAGTAAAAGTTGGAGCAGGAAGTAGAGAACAGGAGAAGGAGCCAACACAGCTTTATTGCAGGTAGGTCTTATCTGACCAAACTAATTTCCTTCTATGACCATATGATGAATCACCTGGACAAAGGAGAAGAGGTTGATGTCATATATTTAGATTTCAAAAAAGCCTTTGACTTGGCCTCCCATGATGTCCTCTTGGTAAAATTGGGGAACTGCAGCCCCAAGAACCTTATGGTCTGATGACTGGGGAACTGGCTCTGTGGTCGGATCCAGAGAGTGATAGTCGATGGAACCAAGTCAACATTGCACATGGTGACCAGTGGTGTGCCCCAGGGCTCAGTACCTGGACCAGTACTCTAATATATTCATAAATGATCTGGATTCGGGAGTCAGAACAGGACTAGCCAAGTTTGCAGACAACACCAAATTATGGGGAAGTGCGGTCACGCTAGAGGATAGGCTGGCAATTCAGGCCAACTTGGACAGGCTCGCAAGGTGGGCAGATCAAAACCTGATGACATTCAACATGGAGAAATGCAAGGTGTTCCACCTTGGGAGAAAACACCCACATTGTAAGTACAGGCTCAGCAGTACTACACTTACTAGCACCATGACCAGAAAAGACTTGGGGGTCATGACTGACCACAAGATGAACATGAGCTACCAAGCCGATGCCACAGCTGGCAAAGGAAATAGAACTCTGGCTTGCATGTAACAATGCATTGCAAACAAGACCCAAGAAGTCATCCTCCAGCTTTACTATGCCTTGGTGAGGCTACAGCTGGAGTACTGCATCTAATTCTGGGCTTCACACTTTAGAAAGGATGTGAAGAAGCTTGAGAGAATCCAGAGGAGAGCCACACATGAGTAAAGGTCAAGAGAACAGGCCTTATGAGGAGAGGCTGAGAGGCATGGGACTGTTCATCCTGCAGAAGTGAAGGCTCAGAGGTGACTTGTTGGCAGCCTATATGCAGGGGTGACTGGTGCCTCCTGAGTCTGGCAGGGCACAATTTGTGGGCAGGCCCAGAGGCAGGCCAAAAGCTCTGTATTCACTCCTATACTTCTGTGCCGTGGCTTAGTGCCCTCCCCCACAACACATTGCTGGCCCACATGGCAAAAAAACACCCCCATCCTGAGTGGTGCCGAGTCAGGAGCCAATCTCAGGGTGGGCATGTACCCCACCATGCTCCCCCTACCAGCCCCCTGTACCTATAAGTATATAAGGGGTGTGCATCAGGAATTGGGAGAACTTCTGTTTACAAGGGCACCCCAAGGGAAGATGAGGTTTAACAGTCACAAACTGCCTATGCCTGTTTTAGAGGCAGCAAGCTGCTGGAAAGGGATGGCCTCCACCTCTCTCCACTGGGGAGGAGGCTCTTCTCAACCAGACTGGCTGACCTGCTCCAGCGGGCTTTAAACTAAGCCCACCGGGGGACAGGGAGACTACTGCCACTGTTGGCCCACTGAGCAACCCTTGCAAAGCCAGTAGGCCAAGGCACTTAAGGGAGCCCACCCCTGCCCCAGCCCTGGAACAAATGGTAGGCAAGGCAAGGGCCCCCAAGGGGACACTTGCATGCCTGTACACCAATGCCAGAAGCTTGAGGAATAAGCAGGAGGAACTTGTCCTCCTACTCAATGCAAATTACGATGTCATAGGGATAACGAAGACCTGGTGGGACTCCACCCATGACTGGACCATGGGTATAGACAGCTATACCCTGTACAGGAGGGACTGAGTGGACAAAAGGGGTGGGGCAGCAGCTGTCTATGTCAAGGAAAGCTACATGTCCCTACAAGCCAACACTGGCACCTATAGTGGATGACTGAAGACCCTCTGGGTTAAAATCCGTGGGGAACATGGCACAGGGGATACAATGGTGGGCGTCTACTACAGACCTCCCACCCAAAGTCAAGAGCTTGACCAGGAGTTTGCCTGGGAACTGGCTGAGGCTGCATGTTCCAGGACCATGGTTGTCATGGGAGACTTCAACTACCCGGACATCTTGTGGGAAGAGCACTCGGCCAAATCTGAATGGATACAAAGCTTCCTCACATGCGTAGATGAGCTCTATCTGACTCAAGAAGTCTACGGGCCAACGAGAGGTAAAGTGCTGCTCAACCTGGTACTGGCAACTGGGGATGACCAAATCAATGACCTAACAATCGAAGGGAAGCTGGGTGACAGTGACCACGAGCTGATCACCTTCACCATCCACTGAAAAGCTGGCAAAGTCAGACAGCAGTACACAGGTCCTTGACTTCAAGAGGGCTGACTTTGACAAGCTCAGGAGACTTGCTGGTGAGGCCCTAAGGGACCACAACCACAAGGGGAGGGGAATCCAGGAAGAGTGGGTGCTCCTCAAGGGAGCGATCCCAGATGCACAAGCTAAGACTATCTTGTCGCAGAGGAAAGACAACAGAAGGGCACAGCAACCCCCTTGGCTCAACAAGGAATTAGTGGACCTGCTGCATCTAAAAAGAAAGACCTACAAAGGATGGGGGACTGGATCCAGCTCCAAGGAGGAATATACTGTACTGGTCTGGACCTGCAGGGAGCAAACCAGGAAAGCCAAGGCTGCGACTGAACTCCAGCTGGCTACAAGCATCAAGGACAATAAAAAGTCCTTTTTTAGACATGTGGGGAGCCTGAGGAAAGCAAGGGCAACATTGGACCCATGCTAAACCAGAAGGGACAACTGATGACTGATGCTCAGGAAAAAGCCAACTTACTAAATGGGTACTTTGCATTGGTTTTTCACAAGTCCCATGGGGTGCCCCTGCCCATTATGGGACAGGGATGCCTGGGTGAGGGTGATTTCTTGCCCTCCATCAATGCTGACCTTGTGAAGGACCACCTGGAGAGGCTGGACACCTTCAAGTCAGCTGATCCTGACAATTTACATCCCAGAGTTCTCAAGGAGCTGGCAAGCATCATAGCTCATCCCAGGCATGGATCTTTGAGAGCTCCTGGCACTCTGGTGAAGTGCCCAATGATTAGAAGGCCAATGTGGTGCCTATCTTCAAGAAAGGGAGGAAGTGGATCCGGCAAACTACAGGCCCATCAGCCTGACCTCTATCCCAGGGAAGGTCTTAGAAAAGATTATCAAAAAGGCCATTCTTAATGAACTGGCCGATGGCAACATCCTGAGGGATAGCCAGCTCAGGTTTGTTGTGGGTAGGTCTTGCTTGACCAATCTCATTTCCTTTTACGACCAGAAGACCTATCACCTGGACAAGGGGGAAGACATTGATATCATATATCTTGACTTCAAAAAAACCTTTGATCTGATATCCTATGATCACCTCTTGGCAAAACTGGCCAATTGCAGCCTCGGGTCCACCATGATCCACTGGCTGAGGAACTGGCTCCATGGTCGGACCCAGAGGGTGGTGGTCGATGGAAGTCAATTGTCATGGTGTCCTGTGACCAGTGGGGTCCCTCAAGGCTCTGTCCTTGGACCTATATTGTTCAACCTCTTCATTAATGATGTGGACATCGGAGTCAGAAGCGGATTGACCAAGTTCAATGATACCAAACTTTGGGGTAAGGCATCCACACCTGAGGACAGGGGGCGCAATCCAGGCTGACCTTGACAGGCTCAGGAAATGGGCAGATGAGAACCTGATGGTGTTTAACACTGAAAAATGCAAGGTTCTCCACCTTGGAAGGAAAAAACCTGCAGCATGTTTATAGGCTTGGCAGTGCTTTGCTGGCTAGCACTACGGACGAGAGGGACTTGGGGGTCAGGATTGACCACACTGTGTACATAAGCCTTCAATGTGATGGTACAGCTAGTAAAGCGAGCAAAACGCTGGACTGCACCCATAGATGCTTCTCAAGCAAATCCTAGGATGTCATTCTCCCCTTGTACTCAGCCTTGGTGAGGCCGCAGCTGGAGTACTGCATCCAGTTTTGGGCTCCACAATGCAAAATGGATGTGGAGAAGCTTGAGAGAGTCCAGAGGAGAGCCATGCGCATGATCAGAGGTCAGGAAAACAGACTTTACGAGGACAGGCTGAGAGCTATAGGACTCTTCAGCCTGGAAAAGTGCAGGCTCAGGGGCAATCTGATGACCACCTATAAGGTTATAAGGGGTGTTCACCAGGATATGGAGGAACATTTGTTCACCAGAGCGCCCCAAGGGATGACAAGGTCGAACAGTTATAAACTCCTGCAAGACCGTTTCAGGCTGGACATAAGGAATAATTTCTTTACTGTCTGAGCCCCCAAAGTCTGGAATAGCCTGCCATCGGAGGTGGTTGAAACACCTACTTTGAATGCCCTCAAGAGAAATCTGGATGTTTTTCTTGCTGGGATCCTATGACCCCAGCTGAATTCCTGCCCCTGGGCAGGGGGCTGGACTCGATGATCTTCTGAGGTGCCTTCCAGCCCTGATGTCTATAAAATCTAGACTGGATGTGGTGGGCCAATAGGGGGTGCTTCTGTGCTGAGCCACCCACCCCACTGTGCCTGAACACCTTCCAGGCTCCGAGTGCCTCCCTAGGGGCGCCTCAAGTCTAGCTGACCCCTTTCCTGGAGCACACCTGCTAGCCTGGGGGTAATGCCCCCACCACCCAGAGTCTGTACTGATCCTGGTCCTGTGCCCTCTGGGAAACACAGGCCTAATAGTCCTTGAGGGTACTTGACCCACGACAAGAACATGGGGTGCTTGCCTCAGGCTGAAGCAAGAATAGTGGTCTCCCTTAGTCAGCTGAACCAAGAGGACCCCGAGGCATAATCTAGACCCTCTCCTAATAAGTCTCCCACACTAGGTACAAAGGAGAACTTTATTGGTTACAAGGAGTAGGTTTGGAATAGGGTACATGGTAGAGCAATATCAGAGAAATACCTTAGAGCAAACAGTGGCATGGTAGCCTTTGATCACACACCTGAGTTACTGCAAGCTACATATCTAGTTAGATCTCAGGTAGCTGACTCACAAGTATCATTCAGAGGCAGGTGGAGATTCCCTCTGGAAGCAGGCAGTTCATTGATCATGAGTCTCGAGAGAGTTTCAGATGGTTCAGCTTCTCTCTGAGTTCTTATCATGGCTACTACCCCACCTCCTGGGCAGTCCTTAACTTATATAGACCATATGACCTCATTTACCTGATACAATGAAGACCAGCATCTGGTGGCTGCGAGCCAACCAATTTGAAATGCATCGTTGGTTGCCGGGTAGACTGACAGGGTCTTTAGTCCCATCCCAGTTATGTTGGCATTGCTTAGAACAACAGTGAGCTTAAGCCTGCCCTTCCCCTGCCCAGGTATGTGATGCTAGTCACATAGGCAGAGGGAGCAAGTTTCCCGACTCCCTCAGGACTGTATCCCGCTCAAGTTACAACTCAGGGTTACCGGAAACAGATGGGATCAGAGGTGTCTGCCTTCTGCAGTGATGATGGTAACCAAATTGTAAGATAACAAAGTTTGGAGAGAGACAGAGATGGTATTCTGCCACTCCGGACATAAGGAAAAACTTCTTTGCCATCTGAGTCTCCAGAGTCTGGAATAGACTCCCCCAGAAGTGGTGCAAGCACCTACTCCGGATACCTTTAACAAATGCTTGGATGATTATCTTGTTGGATGATCTAACCCCAGCTGACTTCCTGCCCCATGGGCAGGGGACTGGACCCGATGATTTTGCAAGGTCCTTCTAACCCTAGTGTCTATGAAATCTATAAAAACTATGAAAATTACAACATGGTTCTTATTAGTACCACACCATAGTTGCGTGGACCCATCCTTGTCTTAATTGTGGATTTTGAATTAATCTATCACCATGATACCTAGAAACACTGAGTTATTCCATCTGTGGGACAACAGTAACTTACATTCAACAACTTGCTGCTAGCACACCTTTTCTGGATGACAATCAGGAAATCAGTGCTGGAGCAGGAAGGAGACTGCTACATTGGGACTAATTACATCTGTTTTTTTGGAGTACCATAATTGCAAACATAGATTTACATCTCTAATTATCATTAATCTTTGGGGAATCAAAAGCCAATGATAGAATCATAGAAAACAAGGGCTGGAAGGGACCTCATGAAATCATCTAATTCAAACCCTGGCTTATGTAAACCATCCTAGATAAAAAATTGTCCAACCAACTCTCAAAAATTTCCAAGGATGGAGATTTCCACAATGTCTCTACAGAGTCTATTCCAGTGCTGAGTAACACCTGGAGCTGGCTGGTCCTTCTCAATATCCATACTAACCCCAATGTACCAACTGCACTTAATACCAATTCAGAATTTACCTATGAGAGAAAAGAGAAAGTTTTTCCCAGAAGTCTCCTTCTGCTTTTCCTTCTGCCTCCTTTTAGTTACAGTCTTAAAGAAACAGTGCTTACATTCTCCTGCTATGGGAATGTTACCATGGGATTGCCTGTAGTCACTCCACTCCACTATGTGAATCCCTGGGCTGTAGCTGGTATGGCACTGAGAGGGGTGTTAAAAAACTATGGGTGCTTGTAGATGTGTGGGACACCTGCTCTGATGCATTGTAATTAGAGAATAAGACACAATTAACTGAGTCTACTAGAGCGTGCTAATTATCAGCCTCAGCGTCTCATGTATTCAGCATCCCTAAGTTTCAAAATGGCATCGGGGCACTTTAACTAAAGCTTGTCCAATGAAGTTTAGTTAAAGTGCCCCCACCGCCACTTTGAAGTGCAGAAAGCTGAATGCATGAGACACTGTGGACACTTTAATTAGAGAGGCTCTTGAGAGCCACTTTAATTAAAGTACCCCTCTTTCCCATCCCTGAAGCATGCATAAAGATGCATGATACTAAAAGGGAACATGAGGCTCACGGGACTTGCACTAAAAGAGAAGATTATTATTTCCAAGCCCATCCCATTACCTGGGTCTGTTAATATCCGTATTGCTACACAGGAGGTCAGTCTACTGACTTCTATAACCACTAAGGCTGTGTGAAGCTCTGGGTGCTAGTTCGATTCGGAGGAGATTCGGCCCAATTTAGTGGCCAAATCTCCAAATCCAAATCGAATCAGGGGACCAATAAAAAGGTCTGAATCAATCCAAAGCTCTCCAAATTTTTGGAAAAGATTTGGAGAGCTTTCATGATTCGGACAGTCTCCGCCCACTGAAGCAAGGAGCTGCAGCCAGACTACGAGCTGATAAATAGGGAGTGGGGGAGAGGGGGAGGGGACCATGGGGGGATCCCTGCCTGCTCCCCCAGCCCTGGCAATGGCTGCCCCACCCGCCCCAGCTCCTGGTTCTTTAAAAAAACACCCTGACTCACCAGGTGCTTCCAGGAGGGGAGGCGATCCCCGCTGCCCCCTGCTGCATGGGGGGCTCTGCCACAAGCCCCCTGACTCCCCCACATGGCTGCCCTGCCCTCCCCAGCTCCGGCCCTTTAAGAAAAAAAAAATACAAGAATAACTCTGGGACTCACTAGCTCCTGCAGCAGCCTTGGGGCTTCAGGGGGCTCATGGAAGAGCCTCCCATGTATCGCAGTGGTGGGCAGTGGGGATCACCCCCTGCTAGGCAGGAATGGTGAGTCCAGAGGTTTGGGGTTTTTTTTTTTAAAGGGCCGGAGCTGCGGCAGGCAGGGCAACCATGGCAGGGGGGGAACCTCTGCTCATGCAGAACCCCACCTCTGCAGCGTGGGGCAGTGGTGGTAGCGGAGATCGCCCCCCCCCCCCCCCCAGCAGCACCCAGTGAGTTGGGGCTTTTTCTTCCTAAGTGCTAGGAGTTGGGGTGGGTGGGGCAGCCTTTGAGAACGGGTGAGGGATGGGGCCTGTGTGATTTGGAGATTTGGTATCAGATTCAGACAAATCGATTTGAGACAGTAATTCAAATCACTGAATCGAATTGCTGTCCCCCAAATCAGCCAAATCTGAATCTGAAACAAATACTAGCTGCTTTGGACAGGCCTAATAAGCACTTGCCTTTTAGGGAGGAAAAGTTAAATCAAAATAAAAAGTAACAACTCTTTTAGCCATTAAATCAAGTTTGCATAGTGCAAGGGTGTGGTCAGACCTATGACAAAGCCTCTTGTCTTCTCAATCTGCCTATGCCACTTACAAGACTTCCTGTCCCTTTCCTGTCCTAACCACTCACAATGGCTCTAAGCTACTGGAATTATAATCATGTCACCTGACCAAGATGCCTGTGCAGCTGAGAGGTGGAGCATCCCCCAGAGGTGCTCAGGAAAGAAAGAAGAGAAGTTGTTGCATTAAGAACTAAGGCCAGAGAGGGGCCCCACAAGGGGCAAAAGAGAATCAAGCATGCAACTTCTATTGAAAGTCCCAGGGGATTTGGAACTCATGGAAAATCCCCAGTGAAGCGAGTTCCAGTACTTAGCTTGACTCACATAGCTCTGCACATCAGGGGAGGCAAAGACGACCCCATCACCCAGCCTAGGTCTCAGGTACAATGGGTAGTGATAGGGTCAATTTTTTCAGCAATCTCCATGGGTGACCTACACAGGGCAGTTTTTAATATTAATAGCTCAGTCCTGTTAATTTTGTGTGAATTCAGCAGGAAAGAACAACTATGTGCTGCATTTGCAAAAGTGCATTGGTAAATATTGAAGCTACCTTGGACAAGGAAAGTTCCTCAACTTGCTTGTGAAACCAGGAGGCAAATAACATCCTGCTTGGGTTTCCAAGAAGGGCCAGATTTTGTTCCACCTATTCAGGGCCTACCCTAGGGGTGTGGGGCCTGGAGCAAACCAGCCTGTGCAGAGGCCCCCTTAAGAGAGCTGGGTGGTGTGGGCTTCAGAGCAGGATGGAGGTGGTAGCCCTGGCCCCAACACTGAGGGCACTGTCACTGGTGCAGCCTGCCCCAGGGGGCCACCTGCAGCACAGAGCAGCTGAGGGCCGCATCGGGCAGGCTGGGCTGGGTCAGGGACACCCTTGAGGTGGGAGGCCCCAAGCTGAGCCAGCCATGGTGACTGGCAGCCTCTCAGGGGCTCTAGTCCAGGTTGTGCTGTGCAGTGGGTGCTAGGCAGCACCTCTGCTTCAGCTCTTAGATGTCAAAGTGTGGGGTTCCCCAAAGCGTAGGGCTTGAGGAAGTCACCCCAATTCACCATACCCTAGGGACAGCCCTGCACCTAAGTGGGCAGGCACCTAACTGCAATTCTGTTCCATCCACTTCAAATCCTGAACATCCACAAATGTATCTACTTTTGTAACAGCATCATTATACTCTGAATCACAAGAAAGCAGCAGAGGAGGAGGACCCACCCACTTGAATCACAGTTACCATATTTTCTTGCCTACAAGACACCCCAGAATATAAATACACACCTTACTTTTGAAAGGCAGAAAAAAGAAAGATCTTTCCTTGCAGTAATGAACTAAATTGTAGCAGCCAAGGAATAGAGCCTACTTGTTTTGCTCCCTGCGGATCTTTGAAATTTTTACTTTCCGTTTTACTCAGGAAGAGGCAGAAACTGCTTTTACCATATTTATCACATATACTGTACATTCCAACTTCCAGGACCAATTTTTTTTGTGAAAGGTGCATATGTATGTGAGAAAATACAGTAGTTGCATAGTAGAAGGAGTAGAATCTAGGCCTAACTCTGGGATGAAAAACAAAACAAAACAAAAATCCCCAGCCTAGTTTCTCAATTCAGACAACGAATGCCAAAGATCAGTTTTCACTGCTTAGGATTCTAATGAAAACCCTGAGAGGTTCACAATATTGTGGGGTCTGGGTGGGTGATTGTGCCAGATTCTGGAAACCCTTATACCCACTTACACTGTCCTGTTGCAGTCAAGCATAGGCCTTTTGATGACCACTATCTCAGAAAGGGAGGGGTTGTCTGGTGGTTAAGGCAGTGGTCTGAAACTAAGGAAACCTGTTCAGCCACAGATGTCCAGTATGTGACCATGAGCAAATTGCTTAACTTTTCGGTGCCTTGGCTTTCCCATGTGCAAAATGGGGATAATACCAGTGTTCTGGCTTCCAGAGGTTTTGCAACAATGTTGTAGAAAGTGGTGGCTCTTCTAGTAGCTGAAATGGTAAGGGCACACTACGTGCTGAGATCTCATCCCATGCATGTTGTATTACCATTTTTCCTGCCTAGAATCTCATCCACATACAAGCCCTGTAGGTCTTCTTCCAGAACAGGCGATGGAGTGCATCTGATATGGAAAATGAGAATTGGTCCATTCAGCTTTTCTGCACCAAAGCAGAACAGGCATTGCTGGGGAACTAAGTCACCTTTGCACAAGGTCTATCACTTTGCAAGGGTGGAAGACAGTTTTCCAACATTAGAGGAAAAGGCCGCTTCCACAGAATAGGACATTATGTATTTCACTTGGAGAAATGAATGCACTGAATTGACAGGCAAGGCCTTGTCAAGAAGATATAGGTCTTAAACCATTGTTTATTTGCGACCAAGGTCATACAAATTGATCTCATGCCCAGCCATTTTATAATGGTTATCTGGCAGACATCAAAGGCCCTGGCATCCTGTTGCTCATTTCATCTTTGATTTAGGCACCATGGAGAGCAAGGAGAGAGTATGGATGAACTCCTGGCTCTGCTGAAAGCAGGGACATCTCCTCTTAATTTCAGCTAAAATAGAGCTTTACCCCAGCCCCTTGGCTGATATAAATTAAGCTATAGTGGGTCACACCAGCTGAGGATTGGATCCTCTGGTTCTGTAGCCAACACCTCTTCCCATCTTTATGTGTTCCAGTTGTTTTCCAGTAATTAAACAATTTTTCCTCCTTTGGTAAGGGAGATTAGACAATCAAGTCTGAGATGGTTTAGACATGGCTAATCCTGCCTTGAGCAGGAGGTTGGACTAGATAATTTCCTGAGGGCCTCTCCAGCCCTACTTTTCTAAGATTTTATGAAATAACATTTCATATCCTTATGTCTTTATAAATAATGTGTCCTAGGGAGCCAACCTGAGTTCAGTCTCAATCTCAGTCACAGATTTCCTATATGAGCTTGGGCAAATCATTTAATTTACCCAGTGCTTCAGCTCCCCCGTGTATAAAATAGGAAAACATGACTATTCCCATCTCCCAGGAGCGCTTTGTGGACTAGGCTACATTAATGACTGTGAAATCCCAGGGGGGAATAGATGTCTATGTACATGGACAGATACAGAGATTTTCAAGAGCCTTGAGTCAAGGGACCAAGTGGAACAGAACACAGAATATGGAATATGTTTCTTTTTCCCCTCTAGATTTTTATAGTTGGTCTGGAGGGACCTGTTTAAAGCAGCATACAGCAATGTGTAGAAAAAAGAGGGTTTAGCTGGAACAAGTTGTCCTACAAAATGTTACATATATTCTTTACTCAACTTGAACATCCTATTCATTTCATCTCATGGAGGCTATTTTTGAATTTCCTGAATGTTTTTCTTTCATTTAAATAGAACTCATTTCTGTTCTTTTATGCTGCAACTAGAAATAATTCACTTTTGGACAATTATCAATAGCTTGGATTTCTTCAAATAAGTTAGTTACCTAGAGCCAAGACAGAATGGTAGCAGGAGTGTAGCATAAGAAGCACCAGTTTTGGATAAAAAACAGCAACCCAGCTACATGTGAACTTTAACTAAAGAATATTTGAGGAAAAAATCTGGGTAATATTTTAATACAGCCCTACTGGATAGTTTGTTGATCCATTAGTGGTGGCATAAAGAACTCATAAGATATTTATAAGCATTCTAGAGATACCTAAGTAGGTAAATAGTTTTATTTAAAGAGATGGGCCTCTAAGTGATCTATTTAACAGCAAGAATATGCAGCATACTGCTTTTATGGTCATCTATTTATTGGGGAGATGGAGTGGAGGGGGAAGTGGAAGTGTGTGGTAACAACACTGAGTGGAAAAATAAGGTTTTTCCATGAAGAATTATGATATTTTTACCTTACAAGAAATTTGAACACTAAATTTTCATCAACATTACACCTAAAAATGTAAATTTGAGCACACTGCCATTGTCTTATGGGAGGGGCAGTTCAGATGTCCCATGCCCCCATTCTCCTTCTCAGGCTGGGACCATTGATCAGATTACAGTTTCCGTAATACACCATGGCCTCCACTAAAGAAACACCACTCCAAAGAGCTCTCATTTCAAGTCTCCACTATTGCGAGTTGCTCGGGCTGGGTGCTGAGGCAATTAAAGTGTCTCAATTAAAGTTCTCTGGTTCCTAGCTTTGTTTGAGCCATGCTCTGTATTGAGGTTAAGGGGCTGCTCCCAACTGTGATTGGTACCTGGTCATTCAGGCTGGGAAGTCAAAGGTGGCTGGATGTGATGCTAGCATATCACTCCCTGGCATGCCACTGGATACAGGAGCTAGTAGACCTGAACAATTCTATCCTGGTGGGCTCAGGCCTGACTGAGCTTTACCAGGTCAGCTCCACATAACACGTGGCAGCAAGTGCCATGGTGGTGAGCACATCTATACCACTTTATGAGCCCAAACTTGCACAGCAGGAGCAGTAAAATGTTTTGCCAGTGACTCCTAAGGATGAGATCATAACAGATCTGACCTCTAGCACAGAGCTACATTTTGACTATTTGTAAGATGCTCAGCTCAGTGAGAAGGGGGCAATGAGAGTTTCTGCCATGCATTCCTTCCACAGATCCTTAAGGGCTGCCTGTACCTTTGGCAAGTAAAAAAATAGGTGTGTCCCTAACTCAAGTGGGCTAGGTCAGGTTAGCTACCAAATGTCAAAACAGCGATGAGGCCATGGCAAACTGGGTTTCAACTCTGGTGCACAGCTGGAGGCCAAGCCTATGAAGGAGCTTGGTTCTAAACTCATGCTTGTAATCCAAATTAAAATCTGAATTCCTATGCTTCTGCTGCTATTTTAGTCTGACTTCTAAGCATGCTTCTCCTCAGCAGTATAGATATACCTTCAGAGGGATCACAGCAGCTGCAGGTCAGGCTTTCCTCTCAAGAGCTGAGGAGACTGCTAGGAGGAAGAGCTGTGGTTTCACCCTCTCTGTGCCAGCCAGACAACCAGGGTTGTGGCAAACTGCTCATGCTCCTGCCCCACCCCCAACAGTGCAACCGGGCTCTCCCATGGTAAAATGCATCCCTGAAGCACAGTGATCTCTCTGCCTCCTCCTGGGGTTCTGCTTTTATGTACTATCCTTTTCCCTATGTCGTGCAGATGATGTTCAGTCTACTCCAAGCTTCTGGGTGCATAGCTACACACCTCTGGGTACATAGGGGACAGTGTTGTTTAAGAGGCTGGGGCTGCATGGCTATTCTGATGACCACAACTGTCTCCTGGCACTAACCTTACAGCTATCTGCCTGTTGTCTATGGCCCCATGCAGACTAAGCTGTAGGAATGTAGGGATTATCTCTGTGTTTTCTGAGCTTGAAAAGCATGTTTGTAGAAGGGCTCCAGCCTCCTGGTGGTACCAGTATACCAACACTGATGGCATATGACAGATTTATTTCTGGCTGAAAAACAGGGGAAGGAGGAATTATGAGAAAACAATAATATTTTTCCATGCTGATAGGTTTAGAAATGGACTTGTCAGTTCACAGACAAGTCCACCCTTTGGAGGACCGTTCTTCCACAAAATTTCATTTCCCCCCCATTCCTTGGAAATAAAAAAATTCTAATGACCTGCTAGACTGAAGTGGGTCGCAGTGGGATTGGACCCAGCCCTCCAGGCCAGTTCCTTGTCTAATTTTAGTTAGCAGAGCAGTGGTGCTTTTGGTGGCCTGCTATTCAAAAGCAGTTACTGCTCTGTTCTTTCTTCCTAAGAGGAATGTGCTTAACATTCTGGTCTCCTGTTTGCTGAGAGAGAACAGGGTCTGCTTTCAGCCCCTCTCATAAGAGCAGGGAAAGAGAGAAAGGAAGTGGCAGAGGACCTAAGAAGGGAAAAAGATTGGGGCAGAGCCAAGGAAGTAAGACAGTAACCAGATGGGGAAAAATAACCTTGAACATTCTCCTGGTTTGAAAGGGATGAGACACCCCCTGCTCTCACTTCCTCAATCTCTCCAGTCTCTGTTCTAGTCATGCCCATCACCAGTGTCGGGATGTCTCATCTTCTTTCAGGTGATGCTCTGATCAATCTTTTTCACTTTTCTTTTTTGAAAGGCCATGCAGCCCCACTGGGCAGAGCATGTTGCAGAGGCAAGAGGAGAGGATTATCACAGAGGGCTGATGGCTTTTCTGCATGGCTTTCCCAGTAATCTGCTTCGCCCTCTGTTTGGGCCCCCTGCCCTCCACAACCTGTCATTGCTGAGTGCTCTCAGCCAGAGGATCCAGCTCTGGGGGATGGGCGATCACCTGTCTTTGCAGCCCACATTCACCCTGCTGCTTGGCCATCTGGTATTGGACCACTCAACTGTGCGGCCAAGTCCAGAGCCCACTTAGTGAAGCATGGAGATCCAGCCTGACTTCAGATCTGAGTTAAAACAGAGGAGAGGAATGCAATACCATGGCAGACGCTGTCTGCTTGCTCTTTTGCCTGTACCGACTGTCACAAAATTTTGGCGTCTGGTGAGTATACTTCTACTAGGCCACCGACAGCTTCTTTAGCTATGACCCTGAGACTTTCACCTTCCCCAGGACATGAGCATGTGACAAGCCTACAGAGAGACAAAGCAATGCCCTGGTATCAGAGCAACCAAGATGAAGGCTCTAGGCCGAAACTGCAGCCTCCTGTTTACATATGATGCCTGTGCCCTGATACTCCTAGGTGCACATAAAATGTAGACAGGCGTGCCTCGTGGCCAGGGACCAGAGTCAGGATCCTTAACCCCCAGCCTCTGTGCTTCCTGCACTGGTATCGTGACACAGAGGTCAACACTGAAGAGAGAAATTTGCAATGCAATCAGTGTTCTTGGTAGAAGGGAGATGTTTCAGACAGGGGAAAGATGGTTTAGTGGGTAAGTCTGTGTGTAGACAAAAAAAGGCATGTGTGCACGATACTTTAAAGTGAGCTAAATGCTTTTGTACCATTTTAATGATGTCCGTGTTTGGACGCCTTGGCAGCGTATTGCACATTAATTACAGATGCTGTAGTAAATTTGGCGGCGTAATGCGCCTTAAATGACTTGGGGCATGGCAAACTAAAACTCCTCCAAGGAGCAAAGCAAAGCAGTGGGCTCTGTGCAGCTCAGGGGCTCTGCAGGAAGCCCTGCAGGCAGCCTGGCAGCAGCCCGGGAAGGCAGACTCTGCCCAAGAGAGGAAAAAAAAAGTGGCTAGCCTGATATGTTTTTAAAAGGAAGGCAGGCTGTGCCCAAGAGAGGGAAAAAACCCAGAAGCTAGCTGTTTTTAAAAGCCCACTGCTTCAATTCAGGACCCCTGTTTCATCTACACATGCCCTAAGAAACCAGATATGCACTTTGGACAGAAGGGCCTGAAGGTGTCCAAGTGCTACTTGTGCATCCAAATATAGCCACATAAGAGCCAGCTTTGACACCTGCGTGGATTTAAGATTCTATTTACACCAGTATAAGTGTATTTGCCCTTTTGTGCATGCTCAGAAGGGACCAATCATGGCCTACTGATGCTCCATGGTGATCTGATTATGCCCAAGACAGTACAGAACTCTGAGTAAATCCTAAAACTTTGGCTTGAGAAAAAACCTGGGTGGAAGGACTATCCACAGAGGCAGAGGCAGAAGGGACTTCCTCTCCTTTTACCTCAACAGTCCAGAAAGTGGGAAACCCAGGTTCAACATCCCCCCTCACCCACAGGGTAGATGTGAACCTGGACCTTCCTCTGATAAGTAAAGTACCATACCTTCAGGCCATGGGCTGGGCATAGGCCAGAACATTCTCAAGTCCTGCTTTTGCAGTTGGCTCACTGGGCAACCAAGATGAGAGATCTGTGGAACCAGGGAGAGCCTGAATCTGTGAGATAGACACTGTTCTGAAAGGGGGGAAGGCCCTGGGTTCTGGGCTCCGCTCCCTCTGCCACCTGCCCATTTTAGCCAGTGGCTATTAAATTCAAATGGAGAAATGCCATTAGGGGCAGGAGCAAGGGCCCCCTCTTTCCCAAGGTAGTGCCATGCTTTATCATTGAGTTCCATGCTCTATCACTGACCCCCCACCGTGACCTTACGTATGTCACTTACACTCTCTGTGCCTCAAGATGAACACGAGTTGTCAGTGTGACGAAATCATCTGCAAAGCTAACCACACTTTATCATGCATCAGCAGATGCATGACAAATAGATCCAAGGAGGTGATACTTCCCCTCTATGTGGCATTGGTCAGACTGCAGTTGGAGTTCTGCATCCAGTTTTGGTCACTGTACTTCAAGAAGGACGTTGATAGACTCGAGAGTGTACAGAGGAGGACCACTCGTATGGTATGGGGCTTACAGGACAAGACCTATGAGGAGAGATTGAGGGACCTGGACCTCTTCAGCCTCTGCAAAAGAAGGCTGAGAGGTGATCTTGTGACTACCTACAAATTCATTAGGGGGACGCAGCAAGGGATTGGAGATGCTCTGTTCACCAGGGTGCCTCTTGGGGTAACAAGGAACAATGGTCACAAACTGACAGCAGATTTAGGCTAGATATCAGGAAAAACTTCTTCACGGTAAAGGTGGCCAAAATTTGGAATGGGATTCTAGGAGAGGTGGTGCTATCCCCTACCTTGGGGGCCTTTAAGAGAAGGCTGGATAGGCATCTGGTTGGGGTCTTCTGACCCCAGCACTCTTTCCTGCCTAAGCAGGGGGTGGGACTTGATGATCTGTTGAGGTCCCTTCTGACCCTAGCATCTATGAAGCTACGAAACCCCACCATACACATGCACCTACACCCCCCCTTGCACCACTATACATACACTCCCACACCTACCCAAGCACACCCCACATCTACACCCCCTCACACATCTTAGCCACTCTTCCCTCCACACCCCCACATCCAAACACACAACCCCACATACACCCCCATCCCTGCAAACCCCATATGCATCCACTCACACACCTATCCACTCCCCCACAAACTCCGCAGACACATCCACACACACCAACACCCCCCACACCCCACATACATACAAACCCACACACACAGACCCACATCCCCCTACAAACCCTTTGCCCACCCACCCATACCCCCTGCACCCCTCCATCCCCCAAAATATATAAAAGTAACACTTCATTTTAAGCTATTATGCAATCACCTCTATATACACTATGCAAACATACGTAAATCAGGACAGAAATATTTTTGGGAATAAAATTAAAATAAATTATTGCAGATTTTTAGAAAATCATTTGTTTTTTTCCAGTTCCAAGATGGCAAACCCCTTGCCAAAAGGAGTACGTCAGAGGCAAGGGGAGGGACTTCTGGTGGTAAAGATCAGGGGTTGGGGGCAGATCTTCTAGTTCCAACATGGTGACTAGTGGGTGGGGCACCTGTCAAGGGGCAGGGCTACCTTTGCGGCCCTTGACAACTTACCAAAACTCATTAAGCAGCCCTCCACGCAAAATAACTGCCTGCCCACCCCTGTTCTGGCCTCCTTTGCACTCTTCCTGGAGTCACTGGTTTATGCTCAGATCAGGCCCCAGACTATAGTACTCTGCAGACTAGCCAAATCTGATGGGCTCTGCATTTTTGGTACTTCCCTTCAGAAGCTGGTAACCAGAAGGCCTTTTTAACACTAAATCACTGCATATTTTAATGGTAGGAACAAAGCATACAAGAATCAGTCTAAGTTACCTAATGGTTACCATCCCCCAGTGGTAACCTAACAGGCCTAACTTCTTCCAGCACTTTAGGGTGCCTCAGGTTGGTTCATTTGAACAACTCACCCATCTCTTAAGAGACAGAGACATCCTGTGATACATAATTTTTGTTGTTTTGTGCTCCTGGCCTTTGGTCCTTCTGGACAAAACCAGTCTTGTAGGATCAAAGATCAAGCCAGAATCCTCTGAACTAATGGTTCTGGCTTTGTTCTTTAACAATCCCCATGTGTCTGCTGAGAAATGCCTTTGTTGAGCCATTCTTGCCTTTACTACTTGCTTTTCACAATGGCCTGCTATTACATCAAACAGATATGTTCATACAGCGAATATGTCAGGCGCCGGGTCAACATACAATATCCATAATTTATTATTAAGGAGTTCCAAACCCATGGTAACTCTTTATTTTCAACAAAAATAAAGGCTTTAGCAACAGCAGTGCAAACCCAAGAGTAGACCTGCATATTTGGACTTAAAAGGGGCTATTTTCAATTCACCTCAAATCGACTAGAAATGGCTGTGTGCAAAACTGTAACTGGGCAGTCAAATGTGAATAAACACTTCCACATTGGAATGTGTATTTGTTTAACATAACTAGCTTAACAACCTAAGTTAAACTGGTAAAACCTTCTCATGTGGACAGCAAAGACCATAGTTAGGCTCGTCAGAAAGGTCCTGCTTTTGGTGATTAGGCCTAGGAAGGAGCCATGAAAAAGGAAGGGGAAAGGAAAACTGTCCTTTACAAAACCAGTGCCTTGCTCTGGTACTGATGCTATGCAGCTCTCATTCCCTTGTATCTTGGCACAGTGTCTGTCTCCATCAGATGCGCAGTGATGTGCAGTGCATACTGGATGGCAGGCACAAATCCTTGGAGACTTTCAAAAACACTGACGAAAAGACTTGGATCTCTGCTTATAGTTCTCTCTAAAGTCAATCTGCTCCGCATCAGACTGTAGCACTAGCTATGGAGAAGGGCGGGCAGAAACTCTTTTCCCTCCTTTGTTTTATTTTTAGTAGGAGAAAGTATTCTTTGCTCATCAAGAGTTAGTGAAGAACTCTAATTTGCAGGGCTCCTGCTGTGTCATTCAGAGTCTGTTTTTCTCATTTAGACATACACAGGCATTTTTATGTAATTAACAATCCAGCTCGGCTTTGTCTCCCACTCAGCAACTGCTGCCCTAATGTTTTTTTCATCAACACTCTAGAAATGTCGTGAGCCTCAATAATGGACTCCAGTGACCTGATGCAGCAGCCATACCCAGAAAACTGCATTTGGGCTACTCACTCGTATCCCCAGGAAGAGAGAAACCACTGGGAAATACCACGAGGGTCCTTTTGCAATGCCCTCTTCATGTACTACTGTGAGGGGAGAACCTGACCAAAAGGGAGAAGGCAGGGAAAGGCAGAAGCCTTCAAGAAACAAGAAGACCATCCCTGCAGATGGAAGGATGGGGGTGAGGAAGTAGGCCGGGACCTAGGAGACCTCATTTGATTGCTGACTCCATCAATCACTACCTTCTTGCAGGATCTTGGGCAGCTTGCTTCATCACTATGCCTCAGTCCCCACCAACATAGTGATGGTGCTTCACTGCCTCATGGCAGTGCTGGGAGGTTAATGACTGGGTGGCATTCTGATATTGTAATGATGGACAGCAGGGAAGGGAGCATCCTGTGTACCTCATTTATGTGTGCGCATGCCTTGTCTGACCGTTTGTACTGCTATTTCCTGTGTTTGACTGAACTTTTCGACTTCTTCAATAGTTTTTTCATATTGCCATCATTCATGGAAGACCCAATGGAGCTTAGCATTCAATCATATCAGGCTCTACACATACAAACAAGTGGTGGGTGGAGAGAGGGTGCTGCGGTCTACACAGGCTAAAGAAAAAGGGAGGGGTGGGAAAATGACTTGGCCAAGATCACAGTGCAGGTCAGGGGGAGAGGTTGGAACAACTCTCAGGCCTGCTGACTTTGGATCTAGTACTGTGCACTTCAGCCCAACTGTTGGGGATACAGTAGAGACCCTCTTTCTCTTTCCTTCCATTGCAATTCAGGGTGGATTACAAGTGAAGCTATTGCTTTTTGCTTAGAGAAATCTCAAATACATACCTGCTGTCTCTGTGCAGGCCCATACTACTGACCTGAACCAAAGTCCTCTTCTAAGTTAGAGGAAAGCTCCCCCCTGACTACAGTAATTCTTGGATCAGGCCCCAGTTTCAATATTTCTGTCCCAAAGTCAAAAAATAAGACCTCCAGAAATCCCTGCCCCTCCCATTTCCCTGTCCTGTAGCATTTATCAGAAATTTGCAGTTCACCACATGCCCTCACTGAAGTATCAGTCAGCTACAGAACAGGTTGCTGATTCTGGAAGATTCCTGCTGCAGAAAGTTAGGGCCAAAGGAGTCAATAATGCCTTTGTGCAGCTAGCTGTCCACTGCTGTTCTCTACAACAAAATACTGTGAAAGCTGACACTAAAGGAAATATTTAAGCAATTTGTTGCCATAAACATACTTCCTAGAGCTGAATGTGAAATGCCATGGGACAGGAATATTTCGGCATACCTGCCCAACTCGGGAGCCAGGAGCAGGGAGGAGAGGAGGGATCCAGGCACACGTGTGGCCTGCACGCACATGTGCCCCCTTACCTGACCCAAAGTGGAGGTGGAGGCAGCAGCAGCGGAGCCAGCAGCGGGGTAAGTGGGCAGAGGGACTGGACACAGCTGAGCTGGATCTGGAGGGGAAGCCCCCCGGACCTCTCTTAGCTAAGCAGGTAGGGAGCCGCGTCGCGCGAAGAGATTGTGCAAACAGCCACACTCTGTAAGAGTACGCCGGCATTTGCGTCAGCGTTTACTCTAGCAGGCAAGCAGGAAAGGCCAGGAGGGAGACTCCTGCTAGGGCAGGGCAAAGGCACTGCACTAAGCCATAAACAAGCAGCAACTCCTACAATGGTGTTAACGCGGAGTGCTGCCAGGGCCCCTGCCCGGGGGGCACAGCCTACCCAGGGCTTGTCTGAGGCTTCCACCCAGACAGAGCCCATAGTGGGGCTGGCATCCCCCCATCCCCTGGCCTGCGGGAGTTGCCCAGCAAGGCCCAGGGGATCAGGGATTGGGGAGCCCCACACCTGTCCTGCAGGCACCTGCCTTAGGGCCCTGGAGGTGCAGGTGCAGGAGCTCCAGGAAGAGGTTAGCAGGCTGAGGGGAATCAGGGAGGTGGAGGATGAAATTGACAGCTATTTCCTTTCCCTGCAGGGCCACACACCCAAGGAAGAAGTGCCCTCCATTGCAGAATGGCAGACAGTCACCTCCAGTACCAGGGCTGCTCGCAGCACAACAGTACCACTTCCTACAGTCCAGCTGGAGAACAGGTACGAGGCCCTGGCAACTCTGGAGGAGAAGGAAGGAGAGGAGGCAACTCCACACTCTCCACGATCTGAGCAGGCCGAAGGAGCCAAGCAGTCCCAGAGGAAAAAGCATCAAGTGACTGTCATAGGCGACTCCATCCTGAGAGGTACAAAGGGCCCCATCTGTCTCCAGGACCCCTCGGCACGCGAGGTTTACTGCCTACCCTGAGCAAAGATTCAGGACATGAAGGGGATGATCCAGGCCGTCATCCAGCCCACCAATTACTACCTCATGGTCCTAGTCCATGTGGGTACTAATGATGCAGCCAGAAGCCCTGATCACCTGATGGTGGACTACCACGCTCTGGGGGGGCGTGCTGAAGGAGAAAGGCGCACAGGTGGTTTTCTCTTCTGTCTTACCGGTGAGTTGAAATGGAAGACAGCATGCGATGTGCATCACAGAGACCAACTGGCGACTTTGGGAATGGTGTCTTGAGGTGGGCTTTGGCTTCCTCGACAATGACCCGCACATCATGACCAGAGAAATTCTCAGATGGGATGGGCTCCACCTTTCCCCTAAAGGTAGAGCGTGTGTTTTCTTCTAGGTTGGAGGATCTCCTCCGGCAGGCTTTAAACTAGGCTTGTTGCGGGGAGGGGAAGATGAGGGCGGAGGAAGCCTTGGGCTGCCAAACCAAGCAACACCCACAAGTACAGCCCAGCCTAGACCAACGAGTGGAACATATACGCAGGTGAGCAACAGGGGCCAGGGCAATGCTGTGATTAGGGGGCCAGTGCACACATCCTCAGGAGGCCTCAAATGACTCTACAGAAAAGCTCGTAGTACGGGAAACAAGGTAGCTGACACCAACCCAGACATAGTGGGACTCACTGAAACGTGGTGGGACCCAACACATGACTGGGCAGTGAATATCAAGGGCTATAGACTGTACAGGAGGGATAGCAAAGGGAAGAAAGGTGGGGGCATGGTGCTCTACATTAAGGAGGAATAAACATCTGCGTCAATTAGCAAAGAATCAGAGAAGGGGCACTCTGAGGTTAGAATACAAGGCAGTCGAGGGGAAAGAGACTTAACAGCGTGGGTCTACTACAGACCACCCAACCAAGGGGAAGAGCTTGACCAGGAATTCTTCGGTCAGCTCATGGAGGTAGTTAGGTCAAAGGATGTGGTCGTCATGGGTGACCTGAACCTTCCAGACATCTGCTGGGAAGAGCAGCCAGCCAGGTCTGACCGCTCACGTAGGTTCCTAGCCAGAATGCAGGACCTACATCTAACCCAGGAGGTGCACAGTTTCACCAGGGGAGATGCCTTGTTGGACCTGGTGCTGGCCACCAGCGATGACCTGGTGAGGGGGCTGCAGGTGCTCGACTACCTGGGCAACAGCAATCATCGCCTGCTGGAATTCACCATCCAGCGCAAGGTGGCAAAGGCCTGCAGCAAGGCAGCAGCCCTGGATTTCAGGAGGGCGAACTTCAATGAGCTAAGGAGAATAGTCAGGGAAGAGCTGAGGTCCCAGAGGGGAGGGGAGCCAGGTGTCCAAGAAGAGTGGTTGCTCCTTAAGCAGACGATCCTCCAAGCCCAAAGGGAGGTAATCCCAACATGGATCAAAGGTGGCAGGAGGGCGCAAAAGCCCCCATGTCTCACCAAAAGCATCCAGGAATGTCTCTTAGCTAAAAGAGAGGTGCACACCCAATGGAAGGAAGGGGCCATCACCAGGGAGGACTATACCTCGGTTGCTCGGGGCTGCAGGGGGGCAGTGAGGAAGGCCAAAGCACAGCTGGAACTAGGACTAGCTACCCGGATCAAGGACAACAAGAAGTCCTTTTTTAAATACATAGGGGGCAAAAAGAAGGTACCAGGTAATGTGGGGCCCATGCAAGACACGCTAGGAAATTTGGTTGTCACACCAGACGACAAAGCTAACTTATTTAATGATTTCTTTGCCTCCATTTTCCTGAGCAGGCCCCCTTTACACTCCAAGGGAGGTAAACCTAGGCCAAGAGTCAGTGAGGATCTAGTCAGGGAACTTCTGGAGGGACTGGATGTATTTAAATCAGCTGGTCCACACTATCTCCACCTCAGAGTGCTGAGGGAATTAGCTGAGGTCATTGCGGGACCTCTGGCACGGCTTTACGAGCACTCATGGTGCTCTGGTGTGGTGCCAGAGGACTGGAAGAGAGCCAACTTGGTTCCCATCTTCAAAAAAGGGAGGAAGGAGGACCCGGGAAACTATAGGCCAGTTAGTTTTACTTTGATCCTGGGTAAGCTTTCTGAGAGAATTATTCTGGCACATCCCCACAAGGGGCCAGCAGGGGAGATTATGCTTAGGGGCAACAACATGGATTCAATAGAGGCAGGTCCTGTCAGACCAACCTGGTGGCCTTCTACGATCAGGTCACAAATTCCTTAAATGCAGGGGTAGCAGTGGACGTAGTCTTTCTGGACTTTAGGAAGGCCTTTGACACTGTCTCTCAGCCCGTTCTCATTAAAAAAAATGGTGGGCTGTGGTGTCAACACCTACACAGTAAATTGGGTTGCCAACTGGCTGGAGGGCCACACCCAGAGTGGTGGTGGATGGGTCATTTTCAACCTGGAGGGATGTGGGCAGTGGGGTTCCCCAGGGCTTGGTCCTCAGGCCCGCATCCATTCAACATCTTCATTAGTGACTTGGACAAGGGGGTAAAAAGCACCCCGTTCAAATTTGCTGATGACACTAAGATGTGGGGGGATGTGGGTACACTAGATGGGAGGAATAGGCTACAATCAGACCTAGACAGGTTACAGGGGTGGGCATATGAGAATAGGATGGGTTTGAACACCAACAAGTGCAAGGTGATGCACCTGGGGAGGAACAACCAGCACCATACCTACAGGCTGGGGAACTCCCTTCTCGTCAGGGCAGAGGCAGAAAAGGATCTTGGAGTCATCATTGATGCCAAGATGAACATGGGCCGGCAGTGTGGGGATGCAGTTAGGAAGGCCAACTGCAC
>NW_017728931.1:537711-551347 GCF_001723895.1 Crocodylus porosus
AAAAAAAAAAATCTACTTTTTGTTGTGGTATCTGAGTCAATCACAGCATAGCACTATCTCTTCACAAGAGGTGCAAAGCTCTATGCCTGACCATTTATTAGACGTCCACTTGTGGAAGAAATGCACAAGGGGATATTTAGCTTTCTAAGTTTTGCCTAGATTATATCAGGCTAAAGTTGCATGTTTATTCACATATCACCTTAGCTCTTTGGTATGCTAAGAGCTCATGAGGAGAACTTGGCACCATATTTCAGTTGAATATATTACCTACCAAAAAAAAATGCAGGTTTAGGTCCATAGAAGTTATTCATGATTTTGTGAAAAGGTTGGCTGCCCAGTTTACCCACAAAAGGCTAAAAATCAGGAAGGTTCAAAAAGCTTCATTTCAACTTTGTCTAAATGAAGTATGATGAATTTTGGTTTGCTTTGGGGTAAGCAGAATGAATGCTATCATTTGTCCAGCAAATATCAGTCATTTGCAGTTTGATTCATGACATAACAATGGCTCGTTTTGACATGCTCATTAGGACAGATGGTAGTGAAAAGAGGTTTGGAGAATGTTAGCTAGTCCTAACCCTGATCCAGCATAGCATGTGTGACCCTGGAAGGATATGAGTAGCTTTGCTGAAGTCCAGGGTGATATCCACACCCCCATGAAGTCAACTGGAATTTTGCCCTTTGGCTTGAGTAGATCAAGGACTTCATCTGATGAGATAAAAGGCTCTGCTGCCTTGCTGGATCAGGGCCACAGACATTAACTAGTACTGCCCACACCGGTGTTTGAAGGTGGCATCATGAGCTCCCCACATCATCCCCAAGCCATCCCCTTCCACCCCACTCAAATCACAGCCATGTCAGGCAACAGGTAGAATCTAACCTCCAGCTCCTGAAAATCCTCCTCCTCCTCCACGTCATAGGAGAGCGTATGGATCTTGATGTCATCACCTGAGAGGTCAATGAACTTGCTGTCAGGATACTCCAAGCTGTCCTTGGTGGGTGAGCGGTCCTCGATGAAGGTGGTCTCACAGCATTCAGCATTCACGCTGTCCCCCCATGCCCGCAGCATGTTCTCTGAGTACAAGATGATGTTGGGACGGTAGTGGGACTCCACAGTCTGCTGCAGCGTGTTGGGGTCAAGCAGCTGCTGCACGGAGTCATTCTTTCCATTCTCCAGGCAGCCCTGAGGGGGCAGGTTTCCTGCTCTGCGGCTCTGATACTGTGGGGTTGGGTACACAGAGACAAGGCCATCTCTGTTCTCTGCCACTAAGTTCCTTGTGTTAATTAAGCCATTCCTTTTCCCAGCTTCACCAATTTTACTGTGCATTAGCACACTGTTCTGTTCAATTAAACCATCCATATTGCTTTTTCTTTTTTTCCCCCCCTTCCTCCTGCAGTGTTATTCACTAGTGACTTGGAAATACAGGTCACGCTGGAGTAACAGTTCTCATTGTCCTGGAGGGAAAAAATAAAAACCTGTGTGAGAAATACCGTACCAAGCAAATATCAGAGTTAACTAAATCAGCACTGGAATCAGGAGCTAACTCCTGCAGAAATCATGGCTCCAAGCTGGCAAGTTGCTTTACCATGCACCCCCAACTGCCCAGAGCAGTTTGCAAGACAAAGGACTTCATAGGGTTTTCATTGGCTGGTGCACATGAAAACCATAGGTTCACTTTTAACTCATGGCTGTCCAACTTATTTAGCCCCATGAGACAGGTTTCAACTATAGGGCTTTTTGTGGTTTGGACAATTTAACTCTGGCAGTAGGACTTGCCCTGTTGGCATGGCTGCCAGACTTACAGCGTTGACATGGCTCTGGAATCCAGGGGGTTAACACCACTGCCACCCACCCCTGGGTTCTGGGTTTGTCTGTGGCTGGCAAACCCTGAAGGCTGCAATTTAACCTTTTGGGCAAGGCATGCAACACCTGAACCTCCAGCTGGACAGCTCTGCTTTAACCAACCAGGGAGTGCTCATACAGATAGGCTGAAGCCTGCCTAAAACTTATGTTTTGGCCTTAAGGCACTCCAGGGAAGGAGAAGAATTTCAGGGAAGTGCAAACCACATGACAGACAGCATAAATATTACAAAGAACACACTGTGAAGCTTCCCGACTAAGATGACCCAGCAATGGAAACAACAGACACCGAGGTCTTGAGCTTCAACTTTGACAAAGTAATTATTTGGATGGATAAGGGGACTGCTGTGGATACAATGTATTTGGACTTCAGCAAGTTTTTTGGCAAGGTCCTACATGACCTTCTTATAAACAAACCACAGAAATGTAGGCAAGACAAAATTATTATAAAGCGGATAGAAAACTGGCTTGATAGCCACAGGCAAAGGGTAATTATAAATGGATCCCTATCAGAATGGCAGGAGGTTTTGAGTGAAGTACCACAGAAGTCTGTCCTGGACCCAGTGCTGTTCAATGGGTTTATTAATTATTTAGATGCTGGAATAGAGGATTTCTTGTGCAAACTTGCAGACATAACAAAACTGGGAAGGATTGCCAACACACTGGAGGACAGGAGTATAATTCAGAAGGATCTTGATAGATAAGAAGACTGGGCTGAAGCTAGCAAGATGAAGTCCAATGCAGATAAATGCAAGATGCTGCATCTCAGGAAGAATAATTAAAAACACAAAAACAAAACTCCAGGGCACATCTCTGTAAGTGGGGAACATGTCACTCATTGTCCCACATAATCAATGGGCAGGAAAACAGGTGACCCATGTTTTACCCAATGATCAGTGCCAGAACACATCCTGGAGCAGCTAATCCACTTCATTTGGCAAAGTATGCTTATACCTTTAGTGGTGCCTGCAGACTCATAGGCACTTATGCATGCTTCAGTAGTCAGATCACAGCCATATGCAGTATGGTATAAAAAGCTGTACGCTCTCTCCTCCCACCCAGTGTTATCTCAAGCTTCGGAGACACAAACCCCCGTTTGGACTACCACCTGCCATGGTGCAACAGCTAGGCCACTGGAGGGGACTGAACCCTGACCAGAAATGTAGGAGCTGCTTCAGTGAAAGGACCAGGCCCAATATTCCACCAGCAGTCAGAGGTTTATCAGTCTCATGCAGGGGCAGACAGAGAGCCAGGAGGCTGTTCCCTGTACCTTTCTTTAAAGCAGCTGGTCTTGGTTGCCAACAAAGTCAGGATATGTGGGCCAGAGAGGCAGTTTCTGTACTGCCAGTGTGATATATTTGTCAATGATAACCTTGATGCTCCTCTAATTGAGTCACCTGTGAGCCCTGTGCAGCGGCAGACAGTGTCTGTGGGCTTGAAGGCGAACAGAAGGGCAGACTGTGTTTCCACCCCATTCAGTCACTCGGTATCTGCTGGGCAACACTGGCATCAGAGGAACTCCAGATGACAAGAGTTTTGGGGGAAACCATGAGGGGCCTGTTCTCTTCATGGGTGCCACACAGCAAGGCTAAGTGATTTCCTCAAGGTCACATGGGATGTCACTGCCAGGAAAGTGAGCCTGGGTTTACCCAAATACTAGGGCAGTAACTTTATCACTAATCCAGCCTTCCTCCACCATGGAATCCTTGGTAAAGAATTTCCTGGTCTGGGCTGTGATACAGCACATCATACTGAAAGCCATCTAGAAGGCAAGCTGGAGGGGTGGGGGGCGGTAGCAGAGGAATAACCATTTTACATGTCCCAGAAGCCTGCAACTGCAAACCCCTCACACCCACTGAATTCTTGCTAATCTCTCTGCCTTCCTTCAACCCTGGCAGCTGCTCACTGTTTTCAGAAATTTCAGCCTTATGGTCTGAGAAAGAAGGGAAACCGATTCCCTCTAAACTGTCTGGAAAATGTTTCCCCAAAGCAAGACTGCATCTGTGCCGGGGTGCAAATAGGACTGGATTTCCCAGAGATTGCCCCTGATTTTGCAGTTGTGCTTTAAGTGTTATTATTTCCAGTGTGACTGTCACATTAGTAGATATTTGTCTCCCCAACTGTTGCAAGCTATTCTGCTGTGGAGGATACCATGAGTCAAGAGAATAAAGGTTTGTGGGGGGGAAGAGGGGATAGGGAGGAGTCTGGCCAGGAGTCATTTTCATTTCTATTAGCCTTAGTGTAACCCCCCTGTTTTGGGCCACACAAGACCTAAGGAACCCACAGCACTCACATCTGCAGCGTGAGCCAGAATACGCTTTCCTCTATGTTGTAAGATTACAAATTCATTAACAAATGATGTGACTCAGACTCCAACACCGAACATAGATCAATCTGCCTCTTTTCATGGGGGCTACAAAGGGGCATCTGAGACCAAAATGGGGCTACATCATATGATGAAAAAGTATTTTTGGCCAAGTGCCTTTTTTCATGGAGACTGACTTTCCTCTGGTGCTGCTGCTGTCTGAAATACAGAGTTGCCCATCACATCAGCAGGGGAGTCTAGATGAGCACTCCCTCCTAAGATCTGATGATAAGCCCGTAACATCAATTGACTCCCAATGGCTTTTGGATTGGGCCCTTTAAAACCAATTCCCTTCTGGAGGGTGACCAACTCTAAGTACTGTCCAGGGGGAAAGCTGAATTATGTATCTTTTTAATTGAAGCTTCATTGCCTCTTTTCTCCATTTCCTGCCAATGGAGTGGAGGGTAAGAGAACCTGTAGTATGTCATGGCCAGGAACACTCCAGCCCTTAATGCCAATTTCCTTGGGAGAACACTAGGCTTTCAATATCTGCTGTCTCTGTGCAGGCTTATAGGAGACATTTATAACCTCTATAACAGCTGTTCTACTGCTTTTACATAAAGAATTATGCAGGAAGCTTTTCTGCTGTACAGGAAAGAAAGAAGGGTTTGGTAGCTGTTACTGGTATTTTCAGGGCACTCCAGGTTCTTCTGGGTTAGCAAGTTGAAACTGGCACCTCACACTAGCTATGAACTCACTCTGACAGATTTAATAGGACAGATGCAGGGGAACAAAATGCAACCACAGTGAAATACTGCAAAATTACACCAGGGATAAATCTGGCCCCAAATCAGTGGGATCCTGCTGAGAAAATTAAACTAATTTGCAGATGAACAAGGAAGCCAGAGTTCAGTTTCACTGAAAAGACTAAGCTTAATGCTTTAAATCCCTTTTCAGCCTAGGCAGATTCAGAACAGGTGCCCCATCTTTCTGATGTTCATTTTCTGAATTCAGTTGTAGGAAGGACAGTGCTTTTTGTCAGGCCAATCAAACAATAGTCATGATTTTCTAACCATGCAACTGCTGTAAAGAGGTGTGGGTGAGAAGTGGGTTGCTTCCTATGCTAGGGGTCTATCCAAGACACTGGATGGGGATCAGCTTTGGAGCTCACCAAGGTGATTGATTCTGGAGCAATACAAGTATTCACCGGTCAATTCCTGACATGCCTTTTCTTGGGCACATCACTTTAGTATTCTCACCCCACAATAAAAATCTATGCTAAAAGGACACCCTTAGGTGGAGCAGGTCCAAAAATGGAAGCAGCCCTCAAAGATCTGTATTCTGCTCCGGCCTTCTCCTCAGAATTCCTAAGTCTGAATGCCCAGTTAACTCCTAGGAAAACACCAGACATTTCCTCCTCAAATTCTCACTGTTATTCATGACATCTTTTCACTATGACTGCTGAGGCACCCCCTTCAAATGGATTCAGGCTGTTGCCAAGAAGGGAGGAACTCAATGTACCCCTGCCATGGAGCAAAAGGGTGGTCATAAGCAGCCTAGAGCGTCACTGACCTACCTTCCTTGATGGTTCTGATCTCCCTCAGATCCCCTGATTCAGAGTGGCATGTAGTAAGTGGAGAAGAGGAGCCTGTCCCCAACCCCAAAGACATTCTTTCCCTTGTGGGGTTGCCTGTAAGAGGACCTCAGTCATGTCTAAGTAGCTATTTCAAGAATCTATTGGAAATTATTTCCTGGCTTGGACTCTACAGGAAATGATTTATTTCTAGGTCAGGGGTTTACAAACAGCTTATTTGGGCATAAGACAGATGCCTATGTTAAATAACTCTCCTCTGCAGGAATGGTTGCAATGGCTAATTTCCTTCATAAATGAATATTCTTAACAGGGGCTTGATTCCAAAGGAGGACGTGACCTGGGCCTAAAGGCTGCAGCTGGTCCTTTGCTGAACAGCCCTTTGCAAGAACAGCAGAGCAGCTGTTCGCTGTGTTTAGTCTATCAACAGCTATTTTTCCCTAGGCTGAAGCTAATGTGGAGCCTGAGCACCTTGTCTGATACAACTGGTTTGCTGTGTCAGGCAAGTCATGCACAAGATTCTACAGTGCTGTCAGCGGGTCTGGTTCAAAGGCAGAGATCTTTGAGCCTTAGGTGTATTCAAACAAGCTCCTGATGAGCATTAGGAGCAAGATGAATCAACAGATTATGATGTTCTTCTTAGGAGCCCTGTGCCAATAGGAGAAAGCTCTAGTTATAGTAAAGATGGCTGATGTGGTTAGGGTATTGGTCTAGAACCCAGGATATCTGGGTTCAATTCCTGCTTTTCCATAGTCTTCTTCTGCAACCCTGAGCCATTTATATAATGCCTCTTTGCCTCCTCTCCCTCTCTGTAACATCTACTTTTAATTCCTCAGTCCAAATGATCAAGTCCCTATATGAACTGGGAGCAGCATTTGACCTCTCAATCTATAAGGACAGGCCTTGACTACTCTGCTACTACATCCCTGCTCTTATCCATAAACCATGTTCAATGGTCTTTGGGCAGGGGCAGACTCTGCACTGTAATATGGATGCCATGTAATTAATTATGGTGACTGTAAAAGGAAGGCAAGCTCCCCTGAAATGCTACGTTGTGGCCACCTGCAGGAGAAAATGTCCCTCAGATGCTGCGCTGTGCTCACGTCCACTTCTGTGCAATGCATCTAATGCCCTCTCCCAACACTAGCATGGCATTCATTCATTCATGTCACTGTATCTGTAACTGATATAGATGACAAGCACAAGGTAAATTCTTTTTAAAACAGCATGGAATCAACTTGTGGAACTCACTGCCAAAAGATGCTGCAGAGGCTGGAATTTAACTACATCCGCTCTGTGCCACAGAGAGCCAGAATGCTTGGCTCTATGGACCAGGGGTCTGACCCAGTGTGGCATCTCTTATGCTCATAACCATTACTCTATCTGAGATCTCTTAATGCATTCCCCATTATTAAACAGTCACTACATACCATATGAGCAACTGAAACCCAGTGGGCAGCTGGAACTGGAATCCAAGACTCCCCATACCACCAGGGTAGTGTCTTTACCACACAGCTACAGAGTCGGGTCTCTTTTTTCTTTGCTTTCCTTCTGGCTCCAAGATTCTTATACTATTGGCTGCCCAGCTTCAATGGGCGGGGTGGAGGACACCTTTCTCACCAGGGCTATCCTATTGCCTGGAGGTGGGGGCACTCTCCTGGGAAGTTGAACATGGACTCCCGCACATGCCCCACTACCTGGACAGGTGTTCTGACCACTATTTACTGAGTGACACCACTCCTGCTGGCATCACCTTGATGTGTTCTTATGATGAACGTAGGCATAACTGTAAAGTGACCAAAATGCTGGCCTGTATCCATAGATGCTTCTCAAGCAAATCCTGGGACATCATTCTCCCTTTGTTCTCAGCCTTGGTGAGGCCGCAGCTGGAGTACTGCATCCAGTTTTGGGCTCCACAATTCAAAAAGGATGTGGAGAAGCTTGAGAGAGTCCAGAGAAGAGCCACGCACATGATCAGAGGTCAGGAAAACAGACTTTACAGCGACAGGCTGAGAGCCATGGGACTCTTTAGCCTGGAAAAGCGCAGGCTCAGGGGTGATCTGATGGCCACCAATAAGTTTATTGGGGTGACCACCAGGATCTGGGGGAACGTTTGTTCACCACAGCGCCCCAAGGGATGACTAGGTCGAACAGTCACAAACTCCTGCAAGACCATTTCAGGCTGGACATAAGGAAGAATTTCTTTACTGTCTGAGCCCCCAGGTCTGGAACAGTCTGCCATCGGAGGTGGTTCAAGCACCTACATTGAACACCTTCAGAAGTAAATTGGATGCTTATCTTGCTGGGATCCTATGACCCCAGCTGACTTCCTGGCCTTTGGGCAGAGGCTGGACTCAATGATCTTCTCAGGTCTCTTCCAGCCCTAATGTCTATGAAATCTATGAAATCTATGAAACTGCATTGTGGATGGGGCACAATACTTTTGTTATTATATCTAGCAGGTCAGCCTTTCAGAGACACTTGACACAGGTATGACTACTATAAGGGATCCCAAATAGACGAGAGGCAGGCAGTGAGCTACCCTAAGTGGGGCAGTTCAAGGCTTGCAGAAAGAAAGCCCATGAGATCCCTGGGGAATCATAATTTCAGACTGAGGAGCCCCAGTTCTGCCTGAGTCCTTCTTCAGGCACCTAAGGTCTTGATTGGCTCTGCTCCAAAGTAACGGGCCCAAGGTCAAACAGGAAACCTACTGGGGAGCCAAGAATTGAAAAATAAGGCTGTCTCTCTGATGTGACAGACAGTGGCAGGGAGCACAGCTGTGAACATGCCCTGCCCTGATCTGTATGTGCCACATGTTGGTACACTGTCACAACAGCAGTGTTGGGCACCCTTAGGAACAAACCCAAGACTGAGACCAGTACTGGGCATGGACCAAAATGTCGCTTTGTGACATTTCTTTCAGATTGCAAAATGTGTGGAGCAGTTGCTGGGGTAGGGGAAGCAGGGGAAGTACACATTCTCTCCCTAGCATCCTCCAGCATGATGTGGACACATTCAGTGTTGTCCTGAGACTTAATGCTTCAACCATGGGACTGTCTTCCTTCCTGGGGTCAGCCTCCCAGTATTGCACTAGAGAGCCAAGGAGGCCTCAAAAAGATGAGTGCTTAGGGCTTAACAACAAGGCTGAAATCCTGGCCCTATTCCAGAAGTGTCCATACATGTGCTCTGGGGTTGGGGGAGAGTGGGGGCATTTTAATTAGAGCAGCTTTAATTAAAGCAGTTTTTTTGGGTATTCAGTGTCCCATACTTCAAAATGGCAGTGGGGGTGCTTTAAATAAAGTTTGCTTGATGAGCTTTAAAGCACCCCCACCACTGTTTTGAAACACGGTGACACTGAATACATGTGACGGTGAAGCTGCTGGAGTGTGCTAATTAGAATATGTCACAGCATGCTTCCCACACATGTATAGGCACCAGTGGGCATACTGCATGCGTCCTTTAAAGGTTTCACAGGAATGCATAGCAGAGGTATTTGTCCAGGTAAAGGAAGGCACCATGGGGAAAGGCCCACAGGGTGCTCCATAAATGTGGCTTTATTTGGAATAAACTGTGTATGACAGGCAGCTCCCAAAACATAATGAAGAGCAGGGACTGCTGCTGCTTGGGGCTCCAGAGTGACTGCTACAGTGTGGCATATATCAGGCTGTCCCTCTCTGTGAATTCTCATCATCGACAAGGAGAATATTGTTTGGCTCAAGTAGCATTTGGGAAAATGCAATTTCAAACAAGCCTTATCTTTTGCCTTCAAGCTCAACTGTCAAATGCCCTTCCTGTTGTCTAAATGTGTGAATGTGGTCCAGATAACAAGCAGCATGGGGCTCACCCTGAGAGGCCATTTACAATGCCGTGGTCTGGATGGTAAACATATCCCTTCTCTCCCAAGCAATGCTAGGGACTGACTGGCCAGGGGTGGATGGAGACGCAAGTGGAGCACCTGTGGTCCTTTCTCGATAGGGGACAGATGGAGCACCTGGTGTCCTTGCTCAACTAGGGACAAATGGAGCATCTTGGGTCCTTGCTCCACTGAGAAAACAATGGA
Source organism: Crocodylus porosus (assembly GCF_001723895.1). Taxonomy (NCBI): domain Eukaryota; kingdom Metazoa; phylum Chordata; order Crocodylia; family Crocodylidae; genus Crocodylus; species Crocodylus porosus. The sequence goes on from NW_017728931.1 coordinate 547,526, forward strand.
GACTAATCCTGCTTCCACCTTACCAGATGCACAGACTCCCAGTGCCCTGTCATACAGGCTGGTCAGGACAGGTCAAGGAAGGTGTAAGTTGGAGGAACCTATTACTACAGTGTGAAAAAGCAAGATCTGTTTGGTAATATCTTTACTGAATCAACTACGTAGTTGAGAGAGATGTTACACATGCTTTCAGGCAAAGAGTGCCTTTCCTTAGGTCTGGGAAAACTTAAGCTAAATACTAGGTAGAACAACAGCTTTTGTTTAACCCCATTATGCAAATAAAAATGGTCTTTTAAGAAGTCAAGGGAACAGTCAAGCTGTAGAGCAAAGACAAGTCACCAAAAGAAGTTACAGACTTGTGGAAGGGCATTTCATGCCACAAAGCTTGTCCACTGTCCCTAACTATATAGTTGGCATGAAGAGATTACCAAACAAATCCTACTTCCCTGGTCTGTGACAGCTATAACGACATTACAGTGGTACTACTACTTAGATAGGCAGACATTTTTTAACAGTACTTAGTGAGTTTGTGCACCCTACTTGAGACACCTGATTATCATAACTGGGGGCTCAGAGCCTCTCAAAAACTTGCTGACTCAATCAACTTGAATTAGCCACCCCAAAAATCAGTGTCACACAAAATCACTTGTTGAAGAAGGGAGTGGAAAGCAACAGACATAGGCTTATATGAAAATGTTTGATAGTAATCTGGGAATCTGATCTCATTTTTGAGTCTTAGGTTCCCAAGTAACTGAATCTTTGGTAAACGGGACTTTGCTCTTAAGTCACTTGAGAGGATGAATGCTTCTGAAAAGAAAATTATCTGCAATGGACAGTCTAGCTATTACGCTGGTCACCTAGAGTTTATGCAGGTGCTCTAGAATCTGAGTGTGAGAAGCATGCACCTACAAATACTCCTCCATCACACAACCTGTTAGGATAGATCCCCCAGATTTAAGGCAAGGAGCTGTGTTTTTACTTCGGATAAGTTTCTGGGATAAAATCTCCAGCACACCTATTCACTACTAAGAGTCATGGAAAACTAAACACAAATTTGGCTAGAATTCAATGGAGGCTGTTAAGTAAAAGGAACCTTCTCCTAAGTTGCCAGCTCACATTTATTTATGGCCAATCTCATTCATATTGGCCAATTTCATATGACCCATTCATTCTTATGACAATCATTTCCTATAGCATCAGAAGCACTCCTCCCTCCCTGGAGTCTGCCCCCATGATGTATTTCTGAGCAATCACACCACCTCTCAGCTTTAGTTTTGCCAGCCAGAGCAGACCCATTTCTTCCAGTCTCCTCCCCCGTGACAGCCTCTGCATTCCTCCATCATCATAAGACCTCTTCTTTACTCCTGCTGCAGCCTGAATCAATCATTCCTGAATATGGGGGGCCAGAACTGTGCCCAGTACTCCAGAAGAGATCTTTACCAGGGTCTTCCACAATGGCAACAATATTTCCCTGTTTCTATTGGAAATACTTTTTTCTGGTACATCCTAAGATTGCCTTTGCCTTTTCCACAGCTACATTGCTTTGATGGCTCAGTCATTTGGTGATCACCTAGTACACCCAGAGCTTCTCCTTTGCAGTCATTTCCAAATGATGAGTTCTCAACTTATAGCAAAAAAAAAAAAATTGTTATTAATCCCAAAGGGCATGACCTGGTATTCTGTACTACTGAATTTCATCCCATTTTTTCACTGCAGTCCTCTGATTTGCCCAGTTCTTTTTGTACAATCTCCTGATTCTCTCTGGCTTTGATGATGCCTTCTAACTTTGTGCCATCAGCACATTTTACAAGCATACTCAAGTTTTTTGTGCCAAGGTCACTGCTGAAAGTAAACCCTTGCTCCATTTTACCTTCTTTTCCATTTACCTCCCTCTCTTTAATACTTCTTTCCTTTAATACCTGGTCTAAAGCCTCTGCATGCTACTGAAGTCAGACTAGCAGTCCTGCAATCACCCAGGTCACTGCTTTGTTCCTTTGTTATGTATCAATACTTCATTCCTTCTTCTCCAGTCACATGGGACCAACCTTGTGCCTTGCTACAATATCACATGACAGTTCTTTCTGAATAATGGTTAGAACAACAGGAAATACAGTGGTGGCAAACTAACCCAGTCAGCATGGTGAGAAGATCCTTGCTTATGGGCTACAGCGCAATGTACACCATTGCTAGCATTTGTCAGCAGCTGGCCAGCCTTCTGAACTCTGCCAAATAGATGGCTCCTCCAAACCTTAAGGGTGCAATTACCACATAGAGTTAACCATGTACGCTTCTTGAGAGTCCACACAACCCACAACGAAGGAAATGATGAACTGGCCATACATAACAATTAAACATTGTGAATTAATAGGTAATTTTTTTGTTATTAAGTATCAGTTGGTACTCCACCTGTGTCTGACATTGTTGCAAGGAGAAAAAATTTTCATGACTACATGGTATTCTTTTGTTAATAGAGCTAATGCATTCTTCCAGGCATTCAGAGAGGAGTCCCAAGTAATGATCCATCTCACTTATCTCAAGGAAGGTCAACGGGGATTAAATTGGGCTATATGCTCCAGGAAAATCACTTAACCCAGAAGTCATTTTAATCTGCTGATGGTTGACTACCCTACCACAGACTACCAGGAGTCGATGCTGCCTTCTAAGACTTCTTAGTACTACAGTAAGTACTGGGCTAGATGCTGCCCTGTTTTATTTTAATGCAATGATAGAAAGTGGCTTTGATCTTTTTTTTCCATGAAGTGAGATTCTTGAGCTGCTGGCCCTTGAGTTTTAATCAATAACCAACCTTTGCACTTCCAAACTGTGATATACAGTAGGAACAAGGTCAATGGTTGTGAAAGGATATGAAGAACAAGTGCAAGCACTTGTGTGTTTGTCCTCATGAATGAAGCAGGCATGCACTCTCAGAAAATAGCCACACAATTTCACCCTCTCACAAATAGATGTACCCAGGCTTTTTATTTCTGAGATGAGGGTTTAATTGAGTTAAGCTAAGCTACTTTCAAATATGTATTTTCAGCATCTTGAATCAAACCTGAAGCCTACACAGCCTAAATTATATTTGTAGAAAGGTCAATAATCTGTATGGAAAATTTTGCGTGTGCTGCTCTGTTAAAGCTGTCTCTGCCATCTCCTCCAAATTCCATTCTAATGCCTTATGTGAAAATATGAACATTTTTATGCCATGAATAATGAAGTATGAGATTTCTTAAAGGCTTCACTGGGCATGTCTACATGTTCATTAATACGCAGTAGTTACCATGCATTTAATTTAATACTTGTTTAATGAAGTAGTAACTAAAAGTGCAGTAACTATTGCAGCAAAACCCCTGGTTTTTCTTTTACAGTTTTTCTTTTTTGTTTTTATTTAAAAATGCATTCCCTCCCCTTCCCCAAACATTTCTGACTTTCTCTCTGCCCCCTCTATCCGTTATAAGTCATTACAAGTACTAGGTAAGCTAAGCTAAGTTCCTGTATACTGGGTGCTGCACTTCAGGAGGGATATGGACAACATGGAGAGGGCCCAGAGGAGGGTCACTCACATGATCAGGGGACAGCAGGGCAGGCCCTATGAGGAGAGGCTACAGGACCTGAACCTGTTCAGCCTCCACAAGAGCAGGCTGAGGAGGGATCTAGTGGCCTCTTACAAACTAGTCAGAGGGGACCAGCAGACACTGGGGGAGTCCCTGTTCCCCGTGCACTACCAGGAGTGACTAGAAATAACGGTCACAAGCTGGCAGAGGGTAGATTCAGACTAGACATCAGGAGGCGCTACTTCACTGTCAGGGCGGCTAGGATCTGGAA
>NW_017728931.1:551502-559673 GCF_001723895.1 Crocodylus porosus
TATTGTAAATAGTGTTCTGTTCTGATTTTTACTGTTTTATATGGTATTATATTGTATTCCTATCATGTGTGCATTGATTTTTATAGTTTCATATGATTTAGGCCTGCAATGTGGGTTAGCATGAGTGACGTCAAGTATCCATTTTGTGTGTCAGGTTCCCATTTTGTTCCCTTCTTGTTCTCATGCCCTGTTGTGTAAGTATGTTGTAACCTATGACTCACATCTACCCCTCCTATGTAATTCAGTTCTTGAATGAATGGGGATGAATGAGGATGCTTGAGAGACAATGGTAGTAGGTCTAAAAATAGCTCCCTCTAAATGACCGAACCATCAAAACCAATACCTGGACCAATGACCCAGCCCTTGGAACCACCCTCAGCATTCAAGAAACAAAAGATGAAGCAACCCACCATTGTGCCAAGGCTGCACATGCTCAGCACGAACACTTGGAACCCTCTGAAACAGGACTGACATTGTCTGGACAGGCCCTCCCCTTAGGAGATCAGAGGTAGTCTGCCCCATAAAAAGGGCTAGTGAAGGCTGACTCCTGGGGATGCCCTCTCCACCTGGACTAGCACCACGCCACACCACCTATCCACCCAGAGGCCCTGCTGGCAACACCCCTCTGGACAACATCTGCTGGACAAAGACCCCTTTCCAGCCTGAACAGGTAGCTATCACCCCCATCCTCTCTTCAACCAAGGACTTGGACTCCATTTCTCTTCCCTACCTGGACTCCAGCCCTTCCACTGAGTCTCTTTCTCATGCTGCCATTGTGAGTGCTTGTGCATGTGTGTGTGTGTGTGTGTGTGTGTGAACCAATAACTTCATGGGGTTGTGTAGTGTGTTGTCTGTTTAATAAACCTGTTATTTTGAAACCCCGAGTTGGGTTTTGTCTGTTTCCTGACTGTTTCCTCCTTGCCACCACTTATCAGCCCCAACCTCCCAGGTTTCTGCCTCTCTCTCTTTCCTGGCTGTCTCCTCCTTGCCACTGGGCTTTTCCCCTTGCACCAGTGACCCTGAGTAACTCTGGGGCCACTTGACCTTAAGTAACCCCAAGCCTAAATTCCTCAGCCCAGCTTCTCTGTAGTCTACTGGTTCTAATCCCGATTCCAGCACCTTTCACTCCTTACACTTTCTGTCTCACCTTAACCTTCTCCCAAGTACCCCAAACACACACATAACATACTGTACCATCCAAGTTAGGAACTCACCTGTGTGTATGTGTAGGTGGGTGGTATGTGTGTGAACTGGTGAATATACATATATGTCATCATGTGCGTGATATACTTACTAGTGTTCTGTGTATGTGTACAGAGTGTGTGGGTATTGATGACTGATTGTTGTCTAATTTCTGGTGTATGTATGTGCTTGAATTGGTGATAGGTATGCATGTACCTAGACTGGTTTGGATGTGTATATGCCTGAGTTGGGGCGGGGAGGGGGTGTGCGTGCGCACCTAATTGATTTCTGTGTTTGTATATGTAAAATTGTGTCACACCCTCCTGTCTAATAGAGGAATATTGAGATCCTGAGAGTTGGCCTGACCCCACAGGGCAAAACTATAGTTACTGTGCAGTAGCGCCAGCGCAGTTTTTTGGTAATGCTTACTGTGCAGTAGCTTAATACTACTGTGCAGTAGCATATTAGCACGATTTTTGCCCAGCACGCTACTGCACAGTCTTATTAAGCTACTGTACAATAAGCGTCTCATGTAGAAGAACCCATTGAGAACCTAATTTTGCTCTTGTAGATTTCTACCATTGATTTCAATAAGTCAGACCCATGGTGAGAGATCTGGAACAACCTGCTCTCAATAAATAACCTTGTACATGGATTTGGCTGGTGTTGGGGTCTAGTTCTCATTGGGAACAGTGCCCCCTAAGCACAGGGTGTATCCCAGAAGAACCAAGCAGGAGGATGCAAACAGGCCTGTCAATGACCCAGAAACTTGGATGTCAGTCATCATCATGACAGTCACTACTAATGAGTCACAGCTCATCAGAGCACAAAGCCAGCTGCCTGTCTACAGGGGGAATTCAGGAAACACAACTGGCTTTATTTTCCTGAAGTGGGACACAGCTTTCAGAAGTTTGGGAATTGCACAGTTAGAGGCAGCAACAATGTTCTTGACTGTTCACACATAGGTTTTGCACTTTTATGACTAAAGCCAAGTCTTGTTTTTAAAGCCAGATTCCAAGCTCACTTTTGACAGGCACAGTGGCATCCCATTTTGGGATGGGAACTGGGCTCATCTTGGGATTGGAATGAGAAGAATCCAAGCTGTGCACCCACTTGGGAACAGATCCTCTTCTACCTGTTACGTACCTAAGTGGCATCCTATTCCACCCAGCTGGGTGAAATGGTTCATCAGTGAAGATTTAATGGGCAAGAATTCCTCTCTGGAGTTCTTAACTTGGCAGGCACATTTGAGCCTGTTTGAATGTCCATTTATGTGTATGCCTGTAGGGATGCAGGGACACAGCCTAAACATGATGCTTCAGTTAGAGCCTTCCTGATGCTGAGGCTCCAGCCCCATTGACTTCCATGGAGTTACTCCAGTTTATACCAGCTAAGGATTTGGCCTAATTCATTTTAATGCAGCTTCTTTCAATGACATAATCTGGGGACTGAGCCCACAGAGCATACGTAACTTCATTCCCTTCTGGGCTACAAGCAATACAGTGGCAATACTGCTGGTTTCTTGTTAGCATTGGCTGCTCTAATCAGTATAGCTCAGCCTCCTGTTGTGGGCAGATTTTGCTGACCTCTTTTGGTCCAGTGCTTTTGGTCCTTGTGGCTCATGTACAGACCCTAAATGAACCCTGCCCAAAATTATCAGGCCGAACTCTAGCTCAAAGCACACTGGACAGTATCACAGCTGAAGAGCCAAGCCTTTCACAGTAGGGACTATTCTCAGTATATACTGACAACAAACTGTTACAAAAGTAACAGCCAATGCCTAGAACCTCAGCAAAGCTTCAAAAGGACACAGAGAAGAAATGTAAGCATGTAATATGACTTGCCTTTTAGAGAGAGAGATTCTCAGTTTGGCTCCTTGACAAGTAGTAAATTTAATTATCTTTGGCCCTGTCTGAGTTCTGCACAAATTTACCTGCACAAATCTTGCCTTGTTCCTTCATCCTAACCTGCAACAGCTTGTTTTCTAGACCAAGTTCTGGCACTTTAAGAAAAGTCAGGCAACTGACTGGCACCTGGCACTGTCATTGCTTTGTCATACTGACAAATGAAGAGTATTAGCCTGAACCTATTTCTGCTAGTGAATAAAATGTCAGTGCTCTAACCTACATCTCTGGAGGTGAAAGCAGTGCTACTCATGATTTTCACATTAAAAACAACAACAACAACAAATAAAAAACAGCTTTCAGCTCAGAAATTTCAGGCTGAGCTGCAATGTTCTATTAAGCTATTATCAGTATTGTATTACAGTCATGCCTCAAGGCCCCAGCTGAGATCAGGGGCCTGCTGTTTCAGGTACTGTACAGGCACCAGCTAAAAAATAGCTTTTCAGGACAGAGACTGACAATCCATCTGAACAAAGGACAAGGAAAAGGGCTACAAGCCAAAGATCTGAAAAACAAAGAAAAGGTGACAGAGCCAAAAATGGAACACAGCTTTACTGAATCCCAGTCTCAGGTCTCCAACCCTCAGTCCCTCCTGTTCAGATACGGTAGCTGTTGTTGTTCATGCTAAGCAGACTTGTTTTCACTGCCTACATATGGTTCCCCCATCCCTGAGTCTGCAGCCCAAGTGCCAGGAACATGAGTACTTCAGACAGGAGACTTCTTAAGCAGACAACCATGCTGAAAGGTGATCTAAAAACACATGCAAGCCAAACAGGAATTCAGGCAATAGGGGTGCAAAGGCGAATGAAGCATTTGTCAAAGGGAGAGCACTTCAGAGATGAGGTGCCCAGAGAAGGGGCTGATTTCCCTAGCCTGTCAGCTCACAATCTGTATTCTCTCTCAGTCAAGAATACAGTAACACAGCTGCTACGAAGTTTGAAGGCTCTTAGAAGATTCTACACTATTATCAAGTCTGCCAGCTACCCACATGATAAGTCCCTTAACTCATTCCCCATAAGCAGATTCTGGAAACTTTCCTAAACATCAGCACTCAAAGTGGGTTTCCTCTGAGGCCAGCCTTCTGCTGAATATACCTATTCTGCTGAATAGCCATCTATACCTTACATCCTGCTCTTTTGCACCCACTTCTTGTCTCTACTGTCCATCATTAGAGCAAACACTGGGGAGACAAGTCATGGGCTGCCCAATTCCTAGATGGGCTTCACTTTATAGGAACCTGAAATTTCTTCAGGCAGAGCTCTTCCATGAATCAGTCTGCCTGATACTTGTTTTTCCTTCTGTGCTTCATGCACAGGGTTGCATCAGTGTAACGTTGATGGAGGGGAGCTCACCTGGCTTGGGATGGTTTTATGCAACCTTTGGGATCAAGGCCTGATACAAATATGGCGATAGTCTGAAACTGCTACATGACCTATTTTGGTTTGGCTAGAAAATGCCATTGATGTCTTATCTTTACAGCAGAGGTAACTGTCTTTGAGCTACCTGACTACAGCTGAGAAGCCTAGATCAGTTCACCACAGACTTTTGATTGCAGCACAGAGAGCTACATTGAGGGTACAGATAGAAGTGACAGTTTTGGCATGATTTGGCTGCAGAAAGCAGTCTATAGCCATGACCAAATGCAAGTGCATGGCTGCAGACTGCTTCAAAAAGGGCCAGCTGGGTTCAAATCTGAACCCTCATTGCATGAGCGTTCAGATAAATATGTTTCAAAACATAGTGTCTTCTGTAACTTCTATCTGCACTGTCAAACAAAAGCTCTTCCTCCTGTACAGTCAGCATGGCACCTCCTAGTCTTACCCCTTCTCCAAAGACATTTTGGACATCAGTTGTATCCACCCCTCTCCCTGTGACTGAGCGTGTTTTGACTACCCTGTTCAGCCCTTCTTACTCCTCCTATCCTTAGCCCACAGACAGTATGGATCCTTTCACTCCATTACAGGTCTACCTATCCCAACTTTCTCCTCCCCTCTTCTCCCACCTGCAATAGTACATGCACTGCTCCAGGTTTCCGCCCATGTCCCTTTTATGAGAACAGCCTTCCTTACACTGTAGTCTAGTCTAGAAATAGATGTTGCCAAGTGAAGCAGATCAGCTGAGCCAGGACTGTGCCACTTCACTGTGCAAAACACACATCACTCATTGTTCTGCTCATTGATGCTGCAGGACAACATGCAACATGTTCTTCTAGGGGGGCCTGGTCCTGCACACCCTGGGAAATCCTATACAAGATTGGGCCCCTCAAGCCCTGAGAGGGCCTGCCCAGCTTTCCCCACTTACCAAGATGTGCCCCAGGATATCCAGGGTGCATCTTGATAAGTAAAGAAACCCTAACTTTCCATGATTACCAAGGTATGCCCCAGAGACCCTGGGGGCATGTCTCTGTAAGTGGGAAAAGACAGGCAGGCACTCTCAAGGCTTGAGGGACCCAATCCTGTGACAGAATTCCCAGGGCATGCAGGATCAGGCCCCTCAAATCCTTGGAGCACCTGCCAGGGGTGACTGAAGAGTGTGGACAGCTCTGGGCCATAAAGTAAATAGACTTCCACTGCTAAATAGTAGCATAAATTGATATCACCTTTGTTGTGGACACATTTATGGCATGAGAAGGGATATGGATGTCAGTTTGCTTAGCCTTTGTTTTGCCATAAACATTTTTATGGAGGCACAAAGGTGACAAAAGGTGATGTTTATTTCCACCCTGGCAGAGACATAGTGATACTGGGAGGCTGTTTGGTAGCAGCTCATTTGCATCTATAAATTCCAGGCTTCTAGAATTAAGGTTTCTCACAGGTGAGAGTCATAGAAAAATAGGGCTGGAAGGACCTTCAAGAAGCCTCCTAATCCATCCTCCTGCTCAAGGTAGGATCAGGACCCAAAGGCAACACTCACAGAGCTCATTGATGCTCACAGAGCTGTGTTCTGGCAACATATCTGACAAGGAGCAACACTGACCCTTGTTCGGGTTACCTCACAAGGGAGGCTCATGGAAACTGAAGCCTTACTGCAAAGCTCTGGGTTCAACAAAGCGCTGCAATTTTTCTCATCAGCTGTGTCCACGGGCATGTCCTGTCTCCTTCCGAATCACAGGAAAAATGGAGGTGGAAGCTGCCAAATCAGAAAGGTGATCTGACCAGGTAAAAAACAGCGTCTGAAGAGCTGCAGACAAAACTTCAGGAGTTAAATATCTGCTTGCAATCTTACAAGTCTGAGATGGCTCCCTTGCCTCCATGAATTGCAAAAAAATCTTAAAATATTATTTTGGTTATTTCCCCATCTATAACCAACAAAATAATAATGCATGCAGGGAATGTTAGGAAAGAAAAATTACTGTCAGGATGTGAATCCACAGGTCTTTCATTATAAAGTAAAATATTTAAGAAAACATAGGGGGGAAAAAACCCTCTCCTGCTTGCGTTTCATTCTTTTTAATTAACTGACTTGATTAAACTAGGCTTTGTTTAAAAAGAACATTGCTATTACATCTATTGAAATTCCATCTGACCTATTAAGTAAAGTACTGGGAGTTTTATAAGGCAAGGCAACTAATTCAAACAGGAGTGATTTAAGAACACATATGTTATGAACAGCTAAATGTTTAATTGCCAGCACTGAAAGTAAAAGGATCTATGTACAAATTGTATTATTATTGATTTGCATTACAGTTGTGCTTACAGGCCCCAAGAAAAACAGGGCCATAGAGCTAGACAAAGCTGGGAACAAAAATCAGGTATCATGATTGCCAAGCCAGTACCTGAATCACTAGATCACATATTTGGCAGAATCAAACAGGGAAACAAAATTACTCTATGCAAATTAGACCCATGTAAATAACTGATTTTTCAGGTCAGTGGAGGACTGAAAAAATCATTTGGGGATAAGTTTTGGTTGTCCTGTTATATCAATAAGAGCAAACAAAACAAAATATAACTTTGGGGTAAAAGGAAACACTTTGCTCTATGTAAAATGAAATGTCTTTTTTTCTCCATTTCCATTTTTAAACTTTTTGGGTGGCTGGGGCTTAATTACATTTAGATCGTTTAGTCTACAAAGTTTCAAAATGGAAAAAAATCAAAAAGTTTCATTATGTAAAACTTGATATGTTGAGACTTTTCTGAAATTATTCCCGTGTTTTTCAGCCAAAACTATTCAGTGAACTTGACTCAAGTTTGCAAATTATTTAATCACTTCAAAAGCTTTGTCTTCAGGTAATAAACTAATCATCTGAAAGAGTCACCCAGCTTGAAGGTAAATACACCTACCTATTCTGAAAGGCAACACTATAAAAATACTTTGCCATCTGGACATCTTTTGGCAATTACTGCATAAAATTAAAGTATTAAAACCAGGGTGAAATACCTTTCACCAGCATACTCAGAAAACCCCCCCCAGTTCAAATAGCTATGGAAAACAAATGCCCAAGTATGCCTCTGCCCATGTTGGCTGTACACTGGCTTTGAAAGGTTTGATACAGTGCCCAGCAAATTAAAGGGGAATCTTTTCTTGATAATTGGATGGGGCTTTGGGACTGTACCTGAACACAAACAATGTATCTTCTTGACATGCTCAACACAGATCTCTCTCCTGTTATTCTTTCCAATACAAACCTACCTCCACAGCTACATGTAATGGCAGGTGGACAACCCAAGCTTTTAGCCCACCTACCAACCTAGAGGCATCACTGGGCTAAATTGGAGTCCTGCTGATTTATGCAGCTGAGAGACTGGCCCATTATCTATCCAAGGCACTCACATGGCCCCCATTACTACAGTAGCTGAGCCTCTAAGCCAGCAGTTCCAAACCTTTTTCAGTCGATGTACCCCTTGGTCTCAGAGTGAGACTTCACGTACCCCCTTTCAATGGGAAATTAATTTTTTAGGCCCTTCAACCTGTCTTAGACAGTGTATGAAATATATTTAACGTATCCCCTGATAAGGCTTCACGTATCCCCTGGGGGTACATGTACTCCCAGTTCAGAATGGCTGCTCTAAGCTTTTAATATATTCAACCTCCCAACATGGCTAGGAGGCAGGGCAAGGATGCTATTCCCATCTCTATGATGGG
>NW_017728931.1:560509-563649 GCF_001723895.1 Crocodylus porosus
TGCGGCCCTCCAGCCAGTTGGCGACCCATTTGACTGTGTGGGTGTCTACACCACAGCCCCAAGCTTCTTAATGAGAACGGGGTGAGAGACAGTGTCGAAGGCCTTCTGGAAGTCCAGGAAGACTATGTCCACTGCTACCCCTGCATCTAATGATGTGATGCATAGAGAAGTTATAGGTTCTTATCCTTAAAGTATGTTTCTCTATCATATCTATATTCCTACTCCCATAGCCCATGCATACCCAATAAACCACAGCACTCCTATTTACTTCTATTTTCCAACGTCCTGCACTCACACTGCCACTAAAACAAGGAATGTCTGCAGAATGATACCACTACTTACATGAGATCACAAGCCCCTCCATCACCATGATCAGTCAGAGTTCTAGGTGCTCTGTCAAGGATGGTGATGGAGATACCAGTGTTGTAAGCACAAGCAGGATAGTGGCGAGTGTGAAAAAGTGGAAAGATGGTCATTTTGGAGTGGGAACTACATGCTTAGTCCTGGGTTTTTGGTGGTGGGGCAGAGGGAGGAGGGAATGAATGGTGAGATCCTGGCTCCTTAGAAGTCAATGGGAGTTTTGTGATTTCTTTTCAATGATTTTACCCTATGTGCTGAGGTCACTGCAGTGACACTACTCAGCATCAGGAAGCATGACCACATGCACTCCTTCTCTGTATAGAACCTGTGCTCAGAGCAGCCAGAGAGGTCAGAGCCCTTCCAAAAACAGGAACCAAAAGTCAGCAATTTGGCAAGCCAAAGGACAGAAAACTGCACTGTAAATATACCTGTTCTTTGGGCTGTATAACTGCATTCTTAATTGTAAATGAAGCACTTTCATTTAAAGTGACATAAATGCAATGTGACTCCTTTGACTCCTCTATGTACAATTAAGAATTCATTATAGACACAAGAGAATCACTCAAACGTGGTAAAAAAAAACCTACTTTAGTCCCAAACTTAACCTCCAAATTCAAAGCTCAGACAACTATTTCTGCTGCTCATTACCAAAGGGCAAAATTGGGTGTACGGCAGAAACACAGCCATGACCTTAACTACAAAAGAATTACCCATTGCTACAGAAAATGGAATAATGCACCAAAGGCCAGAAGTTATTCTCATTGAAACTTGCAGGATACAAGTCACTCCCCTGAGTTAATGAAGTTCTTACTGGGATCTTACACTATACCCATCACTGCAAGATCTGGGGAGGTGTCAGATACTGAGGGCTTCCTCCTGCCTGGTGAATATGATGATTAGTGCTACAACAGCTCAATCCAAAATTGGTCTCCTTAGTGCTTGGCTTTTTACAGACCCACAGGCAGGCTCAGTCCTTTAGCAAAAAACTTACCATCTATCATATATACTCAAATACAAGACAAGGGCTTTCCCCCCAAACGGCATGGGGAAAGATGTCCCTGCTCTTATGTCCCCATGCAAGGAAACTGTATAAAATACATTGTCTATCTTTGAACTGCTGCTAAAAAGCTCTATGTTCCCAGTAATGGAAACCAACCATGAAATAAATTAAATGCAGCCAACACTGAGCATGACTCTAAAATACATGGCCCATCTGAGGTAAACATGCTGATGGGAACCTTTTTTATTTAAAAAAATGTATTAAAACCACACTTATCACTCTACATTTACAAAGCTTCACATATTGAGCACCCTTGTTTTACCAAGACTTCTTATCACAAAAATAACTACATATCAAAAACATACAACTACATATATTAAACCTCTTAAATAACATACATCTTCTCACAAAAGAAACACTAACAGAACTCTTTTCCTTTATCCGGAAACCCATGACAAATGATTACCTCAGTAACCACCTGAAACTCTCCACCCCTCCCATCAGTCCTCTCTGTTGGTTTAGTGAAATAAGCGTGTCCATTCCTTTTTCCTTCACTTGTTCTCTACCTTTTTTTTGCTGATCTCTTCCTTGTCCTGATAGATGAAGTATTTCAATTCATGTAGCTTCAGGCATTATTGTTCAGTGAAAGCCAACCCCTTAAAAAACTGGAGGTTTCTTACGTTCCATAAACTAGTTTTAAAACATGCTAATAAAGACCTTAAGAATGTTTTATCCGATCCCTTTGGTATGAGTCCATACAATACCATCTCCTGCACTAATAACAGGTTTATTTTGGTGCTTTACAAGCACTCGTGGTGCTCTGGCAAGGTGCCTGCCAACTGAAAAAGGGCCAATGTGGTCCCCATTTTCAAAAAAGGGAGAAAAGGGGACCCAGGAAACTATAGGCCCATTAGTCTTACCTTGGTCCTAGGGAAGGTATTTGAGAAAATTATCCAGGAGCACATCTGAGGGGCCAGCAAGGGAGTTTATGCTTAGGGGCAACTAACATGGGTTCATTAGAGCCAGGTCCTGTCAGACCAACCTGGTGGCCCTCTATGTCCAGGTCACAAAAGCCTTGGATGCAGATGTTGTGGTGGATTTAGTCTTCCTGGACTTTAGGAAGGCCTTTGACACTGTCTCTCACCCCATTCTCATTAAAAAATTAGGCATCTGTGGTGTCAACGCCTACGCAGTCAGATGGGTCACAAATTGGTTGGAGGGCCACACCCAGAGAGTGGTGGTGGATGGGTCATTTTTGACCTGGAGGGATGTGGGCAGTGGGGTCCCCCAGGGCTTGGTCCTCGGGCCCGCACTGTTCAACATCTTCATCGGCAATTTGGACAAGCGGGTAAATAGCACCTTGTTCAAGTTTGCAGATGACACTAAGATGTGGGGAGAAGTGGGCATGCTAGAAAAGAGGGACAGGCTACAACTAGATCTCGACAGGTTACACAGGTAGGCAGATGAGAACAGGTTGGGTTTCAATACAGACAAGTACAAGGTGTTGCACCTGGGGAGGAACAACTGGCTACAGGCTGGGGAACTCCCTTCTAGTCAGCACAGAGGCAGAAAAGGATCTTGGAGTCATTACTGATTCCAAGATGAACATGGGCTGCCAACGTGGGGATGCGGTCACTAAGGCTAACCGCACTGTATCATGTATCCACAGATGTATCTCAAGCAGGTCCAAGGAGGTGATCCTCCCCCTCTCTGTGACATTGGTAAAGCTGCAGTTGGAGTACTGCATCCGGTTCTGGGCGCTGCACTTCAGGAGGGATGT
>NW_017728931.1:563749-573651 GCF_001723895.1 Crocodylus porosus
TCAAGCAGCCTAGCCTGGGGTTGGGGACCCAGGGCTGAAGACTGGAAGTAAGCTAAAACTGTTTGGCCTGGGATCAGAGACCCCAGAAGGCTGGGATGGCCTAAGCCAAGGCCAAGTGGACTAAGGCCACAACAGTGAGATGGAAATCATAGTAGACTTAAGTCAAGAGGGCTAAAACCTTCCAAGAAGGATCTTGGAATCACTACCAATTCTAAGATAAACATGGGCCGCCAATGTGGAGATGCAGTCAGGAAGGCTAACCACACCTTGTCATGCATCCATAAATGCATCATGAGCAGGTTCAAGGACATGATCCTCCCCCTCTATGTGACAATGGTCAGGATGCAGTTGGAGTAATGTGTCCAGTTCTGGGCGCCGCACTTCAGGAGGGATGTGGACAGCATCGAGAGGGTCCAGAGGAGGCTACTCGCATGATCAGGGGGCAGCAGGGCAGGCCCTATGAGGAGAGGCTATGGGACCTGAACCTGTTCAGCCTCCGCAAAAGAAGGTTGAGAGGGGATCTGGTGGCCGCCTACAAATTTGCCAAGGGGGACGAGCAGGCAATGGGAGAGTCCCTGTTCCCCCAAGCACTACCAGGGGTAACAAGGAACACCAGCCATAAGTTGACTTGAGAGTAGATTCAGGCTAGATATCAGGAGGCGCTGCTTCACTGCCAGGGTGGCTAGGAGCTGGAACCAACTTCCAAGGGAAGTGGTGCTTTCCCCTACCCTGGGGGTCTTCAAAAGGAGGCTAGACAGTCACCTAGCCAAGGTCATTTGACCCCAGCATCCTTTCCTGCCCATGGCAGGGGGTCAGAGTATATGATCTGCTTAGGTCCCTTCTGACCCTACCAACTATGAAACTATGTGACACAGAAAGTGGTGGACCCACACCTTTCCCTTGGACACCCTAATGACTCCATCTGTGTTCCACCACGGTCAGTAGCAAGATACTTCTTACAACCATCCATGCTAGTTCAGCATCTTCCCCTTTTAGTTGTTTACCTGCCACTATTCCTCACACCTTCTTCACTTGCCCTTCCATGAAGTTTTCTGCCTGCACCATCCTGTCTTTCTCCCTTACCACTTTCATGAATTCCTTCAGGATCTCCAGCCCTACCTTCCCTATTTTATATCTCTGCATAAATCATTCCACCCTGATGTAATGAATTGGCAGTTATCACACCCATGGACTCTTCAAAGAGATCCGATATACTCCGTTTCCTCAAAATTGCAGGTGTGTGAAATCAGATGATATGCGCTGCTTTCACCTCTCCCTCTGTTACATAAATCCACACTTATATAATTCATATAGATGAACAATCCCAAATCTGGCAGCCCCTGTTCCCCCTCTCTCTTGTGTTGCACAGTTCAGATCTAGCCAACCTTTCTCTTTTGGCATGCCAGAAGAACACACATATTTCCCTCTGTACTTTTGCTATCTGCCACCTCATCAGTGGGAATACAATTACTGTATATAGAAAAATCAGCAGTAACTTAGCCTTAACTACCACCAATTTTCCAGCAAAGGACAGTTTCCTTCCGTACCATAACCAAAGCATTTGGTGTAGCTTTACCATCACCTTTTCCAATGCTGTATTACCTTTCTTCCTGGTGTCTATCACGATCTCAGACAAGATTCCTTGGGTGAATCTGATATCTTTTATTAGACCAACTTGAATAATTCGAAAACAATTATTAAGCAAGCTTTTGGGTTCAAAAACCCTTCGTCAGGCTAAGGAAGTTTCAGCAGTTGGTGTGTGCCCTTCCTGGATGGAACGAAAAGTAAAGAAGCCAGAGGCTGGGCTGGTGTGCATACAAGACAGGCAGTCAGAGAAAATGTAGATTGAGGAGTCAATGGGTGAGAGACAGGTTGGGGGTGGGGGCGGGGAGAGAGAGAGAAGAGGGATGAATAGTGGAGAGATACCTGGGGAGTCAGAAGTCAGGCAGGTTATAATGTGCCATAAATCCAATGTCTATATTTAGTCTATGATTTTTAGTATCCAGGAGGCTGATGAAGTGGAGTTCATAGGCTCATCTCTGGGAAGCGTTTTATAAGTTTCCTTTGAGGATCAGCACTGAGAGGTTGGAGAGAGAGTGGTTTTCTTGTGAGCAATGTGTCCCCACAGGTAATTGGGTATCTGTCTTTGATAGATTTCTGCTGTGCATTCATTCTGGTGCGCAGTTGTTGTTTGGTCTCTCCTACGTATTTTCCATCAGGATCCCTAGCATTCAGATTTTTCTCTCTCTCATTTGAAGGCCCAACTTCTCCAAGTCCCTCCAGTTCCCCTCCCATTATGGTGCTTTTCTATCTATTTTGTTTAGCCCCCATTGCTTCTCCATATTCTGACGTATGCTTTAGCACCCTTTCCATCAAAAACTATCTCTAACTACTATATTTATATCATCCATGATACATTTTAGCTCTCTCCCTCCCAGTATCTCCACCCCACTTATGACCTTGTCTTTTCTTATTCTTTGTGTCTTTCTCTGGTTCTCTATACAATAACCTTATCTAACATAAAAATTTCTCTCAGAATCCCATTTTCCTTGTACTCTGAATATATAATCATGATCCACTTTGTCATATGCTTTTTCTAAATCTAGGTTTGCTATAACTGTGTTAGTTTTCCTCTCTTGGATGTGCAACAGTGTATCTCTGATTACTCTGATTGTTTTGGGGATCCTTCCAACTGCTACTGAGCATACTTGGACTTCGTTTCTGAAGGTTTTTCTTCATCCTTGAAGCCAGCACCTTGACCATTAACTTATAGTCCATATTAAGGAGCGTGATCAGTATCCAGTTTTTCAGGAGTCCCTTCTCCCCTTTGTAAAATCTTTCCTTGTCTCTCCTGTTTCCACTATTTCCTTGAAAGCTTCCATTATATCCCTCCCTACCCATGCCCAAAATGTCTCCTAAAATTCCATAGCTAGTCCATCTGCTACTGGTGATTTCCCTCTTTTAAAGCACTCTTCCACTGCCTTTAAGCTTATCTCTTCTTCCATTTTCTTTGCTTCCTCCTCCTCTACTTTCTCTTTAATCTCTTCCAGGAAACCCTTCATCTTCTTGCTATCTATTTCCTTCTTCTGATATAGCTCTTCATAAAATCTTCTTGTTGCCTCCAACTCCCCCTATATGGTAGTGTCCATTAAATGCAGTTCCCTTCAGCACTGACTCTTTTTAAAGTCATGATGAGCCATTACACTGCATACATTTCACCTTCCTTTTCACTCCCACAGCTGAATTGTGCCTTTCTTTCCCATTTTCAATTATTTCTGTTTCTTTACCAGCCTTACATGCCTGGCAAACATCACAAAACAGGGCCTCAAACAATTCATCCAGAATTCCTCTGTTGCTTCCTCTCTCGGCCTGTTGCATATGATTAGTTTGGCCCCATGCTTCAGGAGGTGAAGCTGGATCAGACTGCCCTGTGCCTAGGATGACCACACATCCTGGGCAAACCAGGACAGTCATGGCTTCTGTAGTCCAGTCCCAATCAGTTGGTCAAAAGTCCTGGAGCAGAGTCTGGTAGGGATGCAGAGTGGCATGGTACACCAGGCAGGTGGCCAGGCAGGCACTACTGCTGCTGGCCAGTCGCAAAGCGGGAGGACTGGAGTAGGGTGGTGCTTGCTTCAGTCTGCCTGCCTTGCAACTGCCCAGCAGCAGCACTGCCTTCCCACTCACCTACCTGGTGCACCATGCTGTTCCACATCCTCACTGGACTACGCTCTGGGACTTCTGACCAACCAGCCAAGATTGAACTACAGAAGTGAGGACTGTCCTGGTTTGCCCAGAATGTATGGTCACCCCACCTATGCCTCATCTACATATCAATTTTTGGAGGATACCAGGACTCATAACAAGAACACCCAGTTCCAGTCATGAGCTGGGGGCTAATTGTGGGAGGTATCTGAAGTATACACACATACTGAGTTGTGCTGAGCTGTGAGGTCGCCATGGCTTGAAACACTGTTGACTCTGCTGTGGCCCAGCCCAATGACCTATATGGCAAATCATGAGCCTTTGGGCTTTGTACTTATATCATGCATAGTTCGTACTATATATAAGTAGGTGCCAAAGTGTTATTTAAAATGTGCTAAGACTTGCAGCAGTTTAATATATGGTAAAATGCATACATTCTGGATGAACTAAGTCTATGGGTAACACATAGAAATTATGACAGGTATGTTTATTTCAAGATCGGTGTTTTTAAAGTTGCTCCCCATTTCCATGTGCTCACAGAGTGCTAGGTCTGCCAATAAGAAAAGGGGAAAGGGCTGCAGGGTGAGGGAGTTGTGAGAGGCAAAGGAAAAGGCAGCTACATAGCCCCCAGATTTAATTTTCAACGCTGTAGCAGTGGGAGAAGAACAAATTAAAGGCAAACCTCCAATAATTATATTCTATGCCTAGAAAATTATAAAAAAATTATAAATTTTCCCTGTATCAAAACTAATTATTGGGGGTTCATCTTATATTCAAGTAATGGAAGTAAATAAACCAAGCAGAAAGACTGGGATGTTGATGGTGGCAATAGGTGTCCTTCTGGATAATGACATTTACTTTCCTAAAAGGTTTATGTTTACTGATCAAGCAGTTGAGTTAATGCTGCAATATTAGACCATGGCTTAAGAAAAACCCATGATTGCTTCAGAGCTTATGTGTACAGCAGGCCAACACCAAGACACACAGACAGCACACAATTAACCTCTGGTGACTTTCTACCACTTGACTAGTGACTGAGGTGTGCCTATGAAAGTATTGTTGATACTACTTAGATAATGGGCCTCACTCCTTCAGCATGACTTTTGGGTCTTAGCTTGGTGACCTCATCCTTCCAAGAGGCTTCAAGTTGACATTATTTTTGTAATTTCATTTTTTAGAAGGAGCCTTCAGAGACCAATGTGCTGTCATGTGTTAACGGCACAGGGCTGCATGGTGCTGTAAGAAGCTTAATAGAAACCGGATCAGATCAGGAGACCTGGGTTCTAATCATGCCTCAGCTACTGACTTTCCTGGGGAACAGCCTTTGCTTCCCTTCCTCTCCTAAGCTGTGTCTACTCAGTGCAAGGGCTCTCACTACCTATCTGTATGGAATTCAGCATAATGAGGCTCTGATCTCAGCTGGGATCTCTGGGTGCTATCTTAATGCAAATACAATAACAGCAACTGAAAACAGAAAATGCAAAGATGTACCAAGCTTTAAAGATGCATTTCTTAAGCAATACTCCACTATGGACAAAATATAAGTACGTGAACTGGGCTTGCTACTGAAATTATTCACTGACCCTGTAAAACAGTTAATATCTATCAGGGGTAGGATTATCAGGTTAAACAAATGCCATCAGGGCAATAAAATAGGGTTTGCTTCAGTGGGTTATAATACAGTCACAGATCCAGAGAAAGACAGCAGGACTGAGAGACAGGGCTACATACCTGGAGTGTCCCTGGAGTGGGACAGGATGGAAGGAATAACTCAAAGTCAGGATGAGTAGAGATGGGGCATGATGTATATGGGGGAACTGGATGCAGCTGCACCAATTAAAACTGCATCTAGATGAGGTAGAGGTGATGGTGGTAGGCAGATCAGATGACCTGGCGGGGAGTGGAACACCCATCATTGACGGGCTTCAGTCTCCCCTTGTCACTGAGGTTCACAGCCTTGGGGTTCTCCTGGATCCTCTGCTGCACCTGGATCTTCAGGTGGTAGCTGTAGCTAGGACCACCTTTCACTAACTCCATCCAGTGAGAAGGCTGCAACCATTTCTTTTAGACCAATCTGGCCACCGGCATCCATGCCTTGGTAACTTCACACTAAAATACTGCAATATATTCTATGTGGGGCTGCCCTTGAAAATGGTCCCGAGGCTATAGGTGGTGCGAAGCATGGTGGCCTGCCTTCTGATAGGGGTGAGTTACCAGAAGCATGTAACTTTGGTTCTCCAGTGTCTGCACAGGCTCCCAGCAGCTTTCTGGGCACAATTTAAGGTGTTAGTTTTGACCTAGGAAGCCCTAAACAGCCTGGGCCCTACATACCCAAGGGACAGCCTTCCCTCTATGCCCTACTGTAATCCCTAAGATCAGTGGAGAGCCAGGCAAAAATATGCAGGAGGTGATTCTTGGCAGTTGCAACTCAGGTCTAGAGAAGCCTGCCTCTTGAAACTTGCCAGAGTCCAAGCCTGGGCATCCTTTGGAGGTGCTGCAAGACTCTTCTGTTTGGGCAGGCATTTAGCAACCCAAACCAGGCTGAAATGTTGCTTAGTGGGTCTCTGCTTTATTTTGTTTTATTTTGCTAGTTTATTTATTCTAGTTGCCCATTTAAGTTGTTCTGTTTCTCTTGCTGTAAGCCACCCTGAGCTTTTGTTGTGAAGTGTGGCATATAAATCACACAAATAAATAAAAATCAGTCAATATGGCCCAGATCCTTGCATGAAGGCTGTGATCCAAAACTCACTGAAAGCCTAAGACATTTTACTGAACAGCAGACTAATTTTGGTGTGCAGTAAAGTCTCACCATTTACGTGTGGGCAGCAATTAAGGCGCAGTAGACTAACTTACTGCACTGCCAGATAGTCTCGTCAGATACAGGAGGTATCCGGCAGTGCAGTAAATTACCATGCTTAAGTGCACATGTAGATGGTGATGTCAGGATTAGATTACTCTGAGCCAGAGTATATTCAGTTGCATAAATTGTATGTGAGACGTGCTTAGTGATACTAAGCCATACTTATTGCCACTGCAAAAAGAGCCCAAAGAGCCAGAGAACTGTAGAGCTGAAAACAGGAGCAATTTGTTTTCTCTGGCCTTCACAGGTGAAAATGATGAAAACCTGTTGGATTCTTTGAGAGGGTCTTGGAAGTGGGAGGGCAGGAATCATACCCATCTGGCCAGACCCCTGAGGAAGCTTTGCATGAGAATGGATATAGCTATGGCCCCATATCCAACCAGGCATTAAAACAGTGGGTAGCTTCAACAATACAATATGAGTACTTTTCAGGTTTAGGAGGAGGAAGGAGATTCCAACAGGGAATGACAGGTCTCCCACACAGTGGGCAGTCCAGTGAGAAGGGACAATGCTCAGGGGCCATGCCAGCTTTGGAGTTCAGTGTGCAACCTGCCTTTGGAGAGGTCTTGGGCAGGTTGCACGCTGTAAGCACGGTTGACCTGAGAGCTATGGCTTCGTGCAGTATCCCTGCAATACCTGTTTCAGGGAGTTGAACCCATGGCTTCACCCATGGCTCAGGCAAACTGTGACCTCCAACTAAACAATCTGCAAAAAAAGAAAAAAAAAAGAAAAGAAAAAAACAACCCTTGCAGAGTTTCTATCCAGCATGCAGGTTTTTCTGGGAAGGCAGGGAACGAAATGGAGCTGTACTCCAAATCAACACAACACACCAACATAGGTTTCAGTATTGCAGACATGCACTAACACCTCCTCTGTACTGCACCACTCTTCCAGAAAGCAGCCCTTGCAGGTGAAATGAAAATAAATGCTTCCTAGACAGCGTCCATCACATGTATGAAGTAACGGCACTGAACACATTTGGGCCAGATCCTTAGCTGTGTAAACTGCCATAATCCCATCTAAATCAATACAGCAAGGCTGATTTACACCTTCTGAGGAGTAGGCCTTATGTTTTATTATTACCTAACAGACAGTCGTGCCTTGAAAGTTTGATTGTGTAAATCATGGCTTGAATCAGTGGCCAAAAGATATTTATGTTGTGTATCAGTACAAACAGAATTAAACACAGACACACACGTATGCATCCTATTACAATTAGGTTGAAGCAAAGTTGTTGCCCATGCAGAGTACCAATATTTTTTCTAACACTACAACTTTTGTAATGTTTTAATTTCTTTTCCAAGTGGCACTCTACTAATAATGCCCTGGAAGAGTGCAGTCTCAGAAACAAAGCACCAAAAAAAGCACCAAAAATTCTGAAGTGACAAAACTGACACACAGCATCAGAAAAGAAACAAAAATTCGGAAGGCACAAAACTGAATGTGCAGCCTTAATGTAATAACCAATGAACCAAGGTCTTAAACCTCTTCAGGACTGAGACATTTATGGCCAACGTATAAATGTTCGTAAACAGGAATTTATAATGGAAAAGACAACAAGCAGATGGAGATAACTACTGGATATTCCTGTAGTATGTTGCATCTTCCAGTCTAATACCATCCTTACAAGTCAAAACATTTTGAATACTGAATGCAGTGTTAATTAAGTAGAATGTAACGTACTGCATTAGAGCTGCATTTGTATAGCTAAGGAAGAGTCTTGGCTATGTATGCAATTTGTTGGTAAGTTTGTGGTGTTAGTAGACGTGCAATGTTCTTTTGTTTGCTTATTTAACAAGCGTAAATTTGATTTAATTTATTACAAATGCTTTCATCTAACATAAATGCTTCTATGAACCGTAGTTTAAAAACTGTCACTAAAATGTCACCTTCACTAGTAAAATGAGAATTAACTTATCCTTTGGGGCAACATAATTTGAAGCTAACATGAAGAGCATCCAAATGCTGCTCCTTTGAAGAAGAAAGCTCATTAACTATAATTAATAAGAAGCAATTTAAATATCTATGGATGCATAAAAGCCTGTTCTCAAGTCTGCATCTTACAATACACAGTAATCTCCTTGAAAGGGGCAGTTAACTTATCTTCCTTGTTTTAAGCATATCAAAGCATGCTTTAACTGTTGTTAATGCTTAGTTTCCAAGGGATTACTGTCTAATTATTATTATTTTTTTATGGAATATTGAATCCCCCCCTCCAGAAAGTTTAGGCGCTTTTCATTTCCTTACCTAGCATTAGAGAGGTGTTGCAGCCATCAGTGTTCCTCTCCCCTTTCATCATTTTTATGAGTCACAGCACTCAGGATTGCTTTCTAATGTCCCATTTCATCAGATCATTCCACATTTCTACTTCAGGGAAACGCTTGCTGATGTACCTTTGGTGCTCGCCCTGCTACCCGGTTTCTCGCTGCATGTCTGATACAAACGAGGCGGAAGATAACAGCACAGAGCCCGTTCTGTCCCCAGCTCCCCTGTCAGCAGTACGATGGCCCACTGTTAACACAGCTGCGGCGCCTTTCTGACAAAGATCTCCAGGCGGGTTTGCAAAGTTGCAGGCACCAAGCATCTCCTGAGCCGCACCACAGCCTGCTCCCCGCAGCTCACTTCTGGCAGAGGCAGGGCACAAACCTCCTTCCAGGGCAAGCAGAGGCACCCGACCCCAGACTCCCATGGAGTGCCCCATCTGACCTGCTACAAGGCACCCTGCTGTGGGCAGCACAGCAGGTGTGGGCACCCATCTGCCCACCACAGGGTGGGGGTCTGCTTTTCATGCGTCTGTGTGTACATGTATGTGTATGTATACATGTGCATGTGTGTACACACATAGGTGCATATGTATGTGTGTATGTATATATATATGTGTGTACATGCATGTGCATGTATATATGGGTGTGTACATGTATATATGTGTATGTATAGATGTGTGTACAGATGTGCGTGTGTTTATATGCACACAAATGTGTACACACATCTATACATACACATGTATACATGTACATGCGACTACACGCATGCATATACATGTACTTGTGTGTATTTCTATACATGTATATGTATGTACCTGCATATGTGTGTAAGTATATACAGGTATGTGTGTTTACATGTGTGCGCACGTATATACACGTGTGTGCACATGCACGTGTGTATATGTACAGAGGTGTGTGCACATGCACGTGTGTATGTCTGTAGCTGCGTGCCCCGCTCCCCAGGCCGTGGCGCAGGCGGGGAGGGGGACAGCCCGCGGCCCGGGAAGCGGACGCAGCGCCCCGACGCGGGGTGGTGCGGGTGCGGGTGCGGGGAGGTCCCCCTGACACCTCGGAAG
>NW_017728931.1:573892-583151 GCF_001723895.1 Crocodylus porosus
GGAATTTACCGCCCTGCAGCGGGGAGCGGCGCGGAGCCCGCCCGGTCCTAGAGACGGCGCCGCCGGCGCCCGCCGCTCCTCTCTCTCACACACCTGGCAGCCTGGGGACATGCACCCTCACCTGGCAGCCTGGGGACTCGCACGCGCACGCACGCTCTGCCAGCCCAGAGATGCACACGCAGCTGGCGGCCCGGACACACAGACCCTGGCAACCTGGACACACACACACATGCGCCCCGGCAGAGTGGACACGCAGCATACACACATGCACACACACCTGGCGGCCTGGGGACACACGCACACATGCCCAGCCCCCCGCAGCAGCCTGAAGTGCCTGGAGGCCCCTTCAAGCTGCCTCGCCCCCCAGTGATAGCAGGGTTGGGTACACCTTGCAGAGACAAACCCCAAGATTTCCAATAGGAATCCACAGGGCATGGGCGGACCCAGGATTTTGCAAAGTGGGGCAGAGGGTGAGCTCCATGGTCCCATCAAGCACACCACCTATTTTCTCCAGGGAAAAACAACCTGGGAGCTTTACTTATAGGCTCGGGGAGACCTGGGGCAAGATGATGCCATTCAAAACTGAAGCAAACCCAATGATAACCTCACCGCAATGAGTTAGAAATCAGCTGGAGGGCTGCGGGATAGAAGCCAGAAGCAGCCTGCAGAGCAGTGTGGTGGATGGAAGGGTGGCTTGACTGATGGGACATCAAGACAGTTAAAGAGGAGAGAGGGTGGTTAACACCCCTGTGGGATGAAGTGGCTACAAGGGATGAGGTTGATGACAATAAGCCATGAAGTTAAGGGACTCCCTCCCTGACTGGAAATGCTGCTGGTGCTGCCAGGCAGTTGGCTTTAAACTTTGGGTGAAGCAGGGATCAAAGGGGGGTGCAAGTGCTCTCTCCAATGCTTTTGCCCCAAGGGAAGGAAGTCTCCCTTCTACATTCCCTTCCGCAGTGGCCACTGTAAAGGATGCCTCTTTCCCCAGCACGTGAGTGGTGCCATCAGCAACCAGACCTTTCTCATCCAGTGTTGTGACACCATACCCAATGATGATTTCATTCAGGGTCTGACTCAAAACCTCCTGAAGCTGAGAGAACTACCCCACCTTGACTTCAGTTGCCTTGGGATCAGACCCAGAAATTTGGATTGGCCTTCTTGAAGTCATCTGAGTTACAACCATGTAAAGCCAGTTTTAGTGAGATCAGAATTAAGATGAAAGACTACTCCAGGGGCTTACACAGCAATAACCAGAAGTGCCATTGCTTGAGAAGTCAGACTGGATACTACAGGGACTAATTTTTCACTAGCAGGCGGATGATGTATGAGGTTTTCATTGGGTGCTGTCTAGGATTCAGGGCAGAGATCATCATTTTGTTCTTTGAGTGTACAGCACCTAGTACAATGAGATGCTCAGCTTCAACAGGACTCACAGGTGCAAAATAATAACAAGGCTTGTAGGCCAGTGGGTACTGTTTCATGGCATTTGCCACCATTGGCAACACTGCCAGACCAGCCACTTGCCTCTGGCACTACTTCCATTCTGGATGCTTTCATGCCTGTGGCTGAAAATTCAAACAGAGGCTTGCTTGCCTGGGTTGTGCGTTTCATTTCTTCAGTTGCCCTCTGCCACCTGCAGTTTCAGCAAATGTCACTTGGTGGATGAGATGGAGCAGAACATCAAACCATGCATTTCCGTGCACACTTTTCTTGCCTTCCTCTGTCATGGCAGGCTTAGTCCTCCACCTGAGATCTTCTGAGTGCACATTAACCAAACACTCCTGTCAGTGCAGATGCAGGGCACTGGCTGTGCCTTCATCTCCTCTGCTTTTACTTGGCACATTAGAGATTGTTCTTGGTGTTTCAGATATTGTGCCTTGTACTTGAGAGAGGTTAGCTCTGTTAGTGTGAAGTCAGGCAGCAGGCAGGGCAGGGTGGCACCTTGCAGACTAACTGGTTCAGAGAGGAATGAACTTCCATAGGCCACATCTTACTTTCTCAGATGCTATACAGCTATACTTTGTCATAGCATCTGACAAAGTAGTCTGTAGCCTGAACATGCTCATGCCTTTCTGAACCAGACAGTCTATAAGGTGCCACCTTGCCCTGCCCTCTGCCTTTTCTTTTACTTGTGTGTGATGGTTTTAAGTGAAGACTCTGGGGATTCCTTGGGTTAAAAGTTGTCAGTAAATGTTGTGGGGGACACTAGGCACAATGGTTTAGGAAGCCCCTTCCACACCTCTGTTTCTATGATAATAATGGCTCTTTGCTTGTTGCTTGCTCATTATTTCTGCTTGCAAACACAGTAGTAGCAACTCTTTAATGAAAGAGCATTCTCAAAATTGAAGTGACATATTTGATGTTGCGTGTGTATCTCAGAAACTTGCATCTAAAAACCTCTCTGGTTACATTTTTCTTTTTTTACTTTTCATTTTTCTGGAAAAAGAAAATTAAACATCTTTTTTAATTTTGCAGCTCAGTTGCTGATCTTGCCATTTAATAAAGGTAGCAATTTGCTTATTTCTAGAGCTGATTGAAAACTGGAACTTCCATTCTACATTAAATGAAATTTTGAGATTTTGAGATTTATTTTCATCCCAATTAGGAAGAAAACAGTTGAAATATAGAAACTTTTGAAGGAACAAAATGTTCAGGGAAAAATAGATTTGGAAATACAAATGTGTTTTGATATTTTTGATCCAACCGGTTGATCTTTTTACTTTCCTGATGGAAATTAATCAACAATCACTCCTTTCATGCAGAAAATTCCTATGCACAAGGTCCCATTTCTTTAGTTGGGAAAAGTGTTTCATTGAGTGCCTTTTAACCAGCCGCATGTATTTCCTAGTTGACATCATAGTTTTAAAAATCCACTTGTCTAGGACAAATAGTATCCTCTTTGGATGAACAGCTTCCACTTCTGTAGAATTTAAGCTTGCATTAAAAATAATTTAGACCTGATGGCTGTGAAAAAAAGTCCTCTCCCCATTGGGAAACTGCATACAATTGAAGTGCCACAGCAGCTATTCCAGTTGGACAGAAAGGTCCATTGGCTTGAGGACTGGCCAAGTTCCTTGGACATTCTGGGCCTCAGTCCCTCATCTTTACTGCTGTGCACCGACCCCACAAAGGATTCAAGGTTGTGTTGGGGGGACAACATGAATCCCTATTTTCATGTGGCACCACTGCATGAATAGTGTAATGGAAGAGGCACTTTTACTTAGCCTATCAGTTTTGGGGGGCTATATGTGGGGTAGCATTCATTGATTTGCTGGTGTAGGGAAAACCTCAGGCACTAATTAGTGCCTGGAAACGCCATATATTTATTGGGAGTGGAGTTCAGCCAAGGGAAGACTGGACCTACACAGTGCGATACCTGACCAATAACAGACCATCCAGGAGCCAGCGTGGCTTAAGGAAGGGTGTGGCTTTGGGGGCTGATTGAATAGGGACTGGTTCTGGTGGCATGGTCTATACCTATTTCATTGGCTGGTCATACTTGTGGCAAACCCTGGAGACCTGTGTGTGATGATATCTCTTTTCTTTTCAAAGATATAGCTAAACAACAGGGTGAGTGTTTTCCATTTGGCTGTTATGACCACCATACTTATATCTACAAGACAAGCAATCATCCCAAACACATAAACCCCCGCCCCTGTAATTTACTGTCAGGCCCTCAAATACTACTGCATCAGCTCTGAGGAGAACATTGTGATGCCACCTGGGCAGTCTAAAAAAACATCGTAGCTACAACGTCACTCTAACCCTTCCATTTGGCTGTCATGACCAGACATTTTTGTACATTAATCTTTATTATGCTGTACATGTTTTAATGTGCTTAGAACTGAAGCACTTATTTTTTGCTTTATTGCAGCTTCATTTATTAACTGAATAAATCTCATGCAGATGGCAAAACTGGATAAGAAAAGGACAGATATTTTCTCAGGTACCTTGTTTTCATGATAGCAACCATTTCATTTTTCTATTATGATTTACTGCAATGATATAAATTTATCAACAGCAAGGCAAGTGTTATTCCTAGCCGAGATAAAAAGATAGGAATTAAGAAAATGAAAATGTAAAAGCAAACACACTCACACAGACAGAAATGGGAGATCTGAACTAATGGGGAAAAAAAAGCAAAAATACGAGCCGATGATGTGTGTGCATGTGCACCCATACCTATGCCCTCTGCTGGATGGAATCATGTTAACCCAAGTGCTTGTCCTTACCTCTTGCCTGCTAATAGCTGCAGAGAGGGCTGCTTCAGTGCACATGGTTGGTGCTAGGTGTTTACAGGAAGAGCTGAACTCCATTCTTGCTCTTGCTGTGAAGCTCAGTGAGCCTCTTGGATGCCAGAATAACAACTGTGATGTCTTGATTAGCAACATATGTGTTTTGGCTTAAAGCTCTGAAAAAATAACAGTCTTCTATACTGGTAGGAGAGGAGACAGCAGTGCAGGAAACACAATGTGGATGAGACCAAAGTCCTAGCCACTCTGGTGTCCTGTCTCTGAGTGTGGACAGTACAGAATGTTTTATGGGAAAGTGCACTAATCAGCTGTAAGATAACCTGCCACTAGCTAAAAATTTCTCCTGTTAATTAGAGGACTAAGAGTTTGGAGCTTGTCCAAACTCCTGCTTACTTTTTTGTATTTACTAAACTAACTAAAGGATTATTTAATCCAAAACACCGTCCTCTTTGGATTTCTGAGAAGGTTTTGAATTCTTGTGTTCCACAGGAAGAAGACAACACTACTCAATGAAGTAAACCCCTGCTGCTGAGGAAGGTCCCTCCTTGGGGTAGGAATCTAACTCATCTGTTTGTTTGTATAGCTGAAGCCCCAGCCTGCAGACCAAATCTAGCCCACAGTGCCATGGCATATGGCCTACAGGGCTCCCTGTAGGTTGGGAAAGTTGGTGGCATGGCAGTGGTAGCATTTAATACTGCCACTCCACCACCGTTGCCAAATTACCAAGCCCTACAAAGCTTTTAATGAGCCTGGGATGCTTTCCCCAACCCTCTGCAGCCAGATCAGGCCAGGCAGTTGCCATGTGGCTGGATCAGGCCCGGGATGCCTCCTCCAACCATGGCTGTACAGGCCCTGGGCCATTGCTGCATGGCCAGATTGGGCCTGGGCCATGCCTTGCCCCACCATGGTCAGATTAAGAACTCTCCCACTATATGGCCAGATCATGACTGGGCTGTGATCCCACACTCCCCGTGTGATTGGTTTGGGACCTGCAGGATATAATCTACGCCCCTTCCCTTCCCCTACCAGAGTGGGCCCTGCTTCCACCCGCTAACATGTTAGATCAGACCCCTGTTGATTTAGATCCAGTCCACTGACCAGATTCAGCCTATGGACAGACCAGGTGCTGCCCATCTGGCCAACAGGGTAAAAAGATTGGACCCCACTGGTATAGCACAATGCATATACTTTGGAATGATCATCTTTTGTATGGGGGCTGAGGTCACTCAAAACCCTGTAAACAGGGATCATTCTTTACCTAGTATGCAAGCCCTTTGGGGCTGGGGCCATCTTTTATTTTACATTTGTACAGCACCTTGCACCATTATACCCTGGTCCAAGACTATAGCTCACAGTGGCCACTCCAATGCAAGTTTCTAATTACCCCAAATACAAAATTAGGCTTTTCCCCACAATCAGGATTGAGGAAAAAGCGCTTCTCCTTACATTTGCATACAAAGAAACCTCATTAAATTTGTTGTTTATCATTAAACTGCTGCCCAAAACAGCATGTGCTCAATAATTGAAACCAACTGCGAGGCTGATTAAATGCAGCCAACACTGAACATGACTATAAAACGTGGTACATATTGGGCAAGCATACTAATGAGAACCTACCTTTTTTTTTAAATTTTTGTTTCCAGGGCCAAATCAGTTCTGAATTAAGTTCCAAATTTCAACTAAGCAGGCTTAAATCATCAAGTCTGTGTGGCACTACTACCAGCAAATATTCTACATCCCAGGCTCATCAGTTTGGGGCTTCAGATACTCCCAAATTCAAAGGAATATCTGGAGCCCTACATTAAAGTCCTTGGAAATTAGATGTCTCCCTGTCCCAACCCAAAAGGCTGAAGAAACAAGCTAAGCAGAAAACCTGAAAACAATACCACATCACCATAAATTGTGTAGCCCAGATCCTTGTATTTGGAGACTCTCACAGAGGTCAGCCTGCCTGGAGTGCAAGGGATAGGCCTTTACAGTCTAACTACATATGAATCTATTCAATGTTAAAATTGATCATTATATACCAAAAGAATAGGCTAGTATAGCCTATCTGAATAAGATACATGCTAATGCCAATTGAGCGCAGTCTTCCTCAGCACCAACTCTTTTTAAAGTCATGGTGAGCCACTAAACTGAATTAATTCTGACTTCCTCTTAACTATCACAGCTGAGCTGCACCTTTCTTTTCCATTTCAAATATTCCTGTTTCTTCACCAGCCTTAAATATTTGGCAAGCATCACCAAACAGGGCTCCAAACAGTTCACCCAGAATCCCTCTGTTGCCCCTCTCTCAGCCTATCACATATGATTAATGTGGCCTCACCCTCCATGAGGTAGTGCTGGATCAGGTTGCCCTGTGCCTCATATGTATATAGATCTTTGGGGGAATCCCTAGACTTGTGACAAGAACACTTGATTCAAGTCACGAGTAGGGGCTAATTAGCACATGAATCTTTTGTGAGGCATATCTAGTGTACCTACATATATTAAGCAGTGCTGAACTGTGGGTCACCATGGCTTGGCATATGTTGACTCTGGTGGGGCCCAGTTCAATGAGCTATATGGTAAATCATGAACCTTTTGGTTTTAGAGAATAATAGTGATCATAGAAAAGAACCTGCTTTGTAAGATATTTTGCAGAGCACCTGCAGGTTTACACATGGTCCAGCACCTGCAGGCTTTCTGAAGCGGCTCAGTCCTTCTGAAGCTCTTCAGAAAATCTTTGGAGCCACATGGTCCAACTCGAATCTTCAAATCATGAATATGCCATGGTTTTACAAGGTCCCAAAACACTTGCAGATCAAATGTAATTTGCACAACAAGATCTCAGCAACCCTGACAAAGCACTGTAAGCTGCAGAAGGTGCAAAGGACAAGAGACATCTTGTCTTCTGTAGACTTACTACCTGACAACAGCTGCCAGGCTGCATGGGAGCAAAACTTCTACAAAGACCTGCAGAAAGAGCACAGGGATTTGAACTGGTAGCTAGTAGGGCCGCGCGAGGCTTCAGACAGAGCTTTGGATCTGGAGAACCTTTGGATGCTTTGGCATCCAAAGCAGCATGTACAGATCAAAGTGCTGGCTTTGTTAGGCTTTCCGAAGTGGTTCAGTCCTTCTGAAGCTCTTTGGAAAATCTTTGGAGCCACTTCGGAGATCCAGCCATAGGGTATAATGGGGAAACAATTAAATATCTATAACTTCATTGTTCTTTGGCCAATTTGGATGAAATTTACAGGGATTGTATTCTCTGCTGAGAGCATGAAGCCTGCCAAGTTTCAGGAAGATCAGTCAGACTTCATTCTCTCAGCAAGTGCTACCCCCCCTGCAAGTTTCATCCAAATCAGACAAAAAACAACAAAGTTATAGATATTTCATTGATTCCCCATGATACCCTGTGGCTGGATCTCCGGGGCAGCTCTAAAGCTTTGGAGCTGCTTCGCCTGGATTGAAGTAGAAACCCGGTCCAGAGCTCCGGATTGGATCGCTGGCATCTGAAGCGGCCGGATCTGAAGCCAGATTGGATCACTGCCGACTCGCACAGGCCTAATAGGTAGCCTGCCAGGTACTCCTTGTGAGGGCGTGTAAAAACAGTAAGGGGCATGGAAACCCATCAAACTGCCCCAGGCAAACCTACCAGTGAAACAAATGACTATCTCTTCTGGTACTGTTCCATCGCCAGGGAGGTGTGGAGAAGAGTAGTTGTACTACTGATAGTAATGGGGTAAAGACCCTGAGTGGAGAGGCAGTGCTGTTCAGTCACCTGACCAAGCAGCGGGGAGACCTGATAACTTGTTTCAACCAGTTCATCTACTGCTTTGGGAACACTCTGTGGAAAACCAGAAACCTGCTCATAAACAGACACAACCTGTTCACCAAAAGCATCCAGGAATGTTTCCTAGCTAAAAGGGAGGCACACACCCAATGGAAGGGAGGAGCCATCACCAGGGAGGATTATACTGCGGTTGCTCGGGGATGCAGGGGGGCAGTCAGGAAGGCCAAGACGGAGATGGAACTGGGACTAGCTTCCCGGATCAAGGACAAGCAAAAGGACAGCCTCCTTTTTTCATACATAGGGGGCAAAAAGAAGATTCTGGGTAACGTGGGGCCCCTGCAAGACACGCTAGGAAATTTGGTCATCACACCAGATGACAAAGCTAGCATATTTAATGATTTCTTTGCCTCCATTTTCCTGAGCAGGGAGTGGAACAGCCACCCCCACTCTGGGCCCCACTTAGGCCCCAGGGGAGGTGCACCTCGGCCAAGGGTTAGTGAGGAACTAGTCAGGGAGCTTCTGGAGGGACTGGATGTATTCAAATCAGCTGGTCCAGACAATCTCCTCCCTAGAGTACTGAGGGAATTAGCCGAGGTCATTGTGGAACCCCTGGCATGGCTGTATGAGCAATCATGGTGCTCTGTTGTGGTGCCAGAGGACTGGAA
Organism: Crocodylus porosus; assembly: GCF_001723895.1. Classification (NCBI taxonomy): domain Eukaryota; kingdom Metazoa; phylum Chordata; order Crocodylia; family Crocodylidae; genus Crocodylus; species Crocodylus porosus. Next base: position 582,586 of record NW_017728931.1, read on the forward strand.
GAGGGCCAATGTGGTTCCCATCTTCAAAAAGGGGAGGAAGGAGGACCTGGAAAACTATAGGCCAGTTTGTCTTACCTCAATCCTGGGCATTTCTACAAGCTTTTTGAGAGAATTATTTTGGCACATGTCCATGAGGGGCCAGCAGGGGAGAGTATGCTTAGGGGAAACAACATGGGTTCAATAGAGGCAGGTCCTGTCAGACCAACCTGGTGGCCTTCTACAACCAGGTCACCAAATCCTTAGATGCAGGGGTAGCAGTGGACAAAGACTTTCTGGACTTTTGGAAGGCCTTTGATACTGTTTCTCACCCCATTCTCATTAAGAAACTGGGGGACTGTGGTGTCGACACCTACGCAGTCAAATGGGTCGCCAACTGGCTGGAGGGCCGCACCCAGAGAGAATAGGATGGGATTCAACACTGACAAGTGCAAGGTGATGCACCTGGGGAGGAAGAACCAGCAGCATACCTACAGGCTGGGGAACTCCCTCCCCGCCAGTGCAGAGGCAGAAAAGGATCTTGGAGTCATCATTGATACCAAGATGACCATGGGCCGGCAGTGTGGGGA